>NW_020799130.1:4221490-4259309 GCF_003259725.1 Athene cunicularia
ATGTATATTCAGAGTGGTATATATATATATATATATATATATATATATATATATATATATATATATATTCTGAATGGAATACATATATATGTGTATATATACATATATATGTATATATATATATATATGTACACAAACCAAGTTGTGATTCAGAATACTCCATTTAACAAATTTCCTTTTTCAGAAACACCTTCCAAACACAAGGTGAGGCTGGACATCTTTATTATTTTAAAATGTCCAAGCTAGCTGGTTGGGGGTGTGTGTGGGTGTGTGTGTTACTTTCATACCTGAAATAAAGGTGAAAACACTGACTAAAACAGACCCATTCTGTTGAAAACCTTGAATCACATCCAATAGGCATTTTTCTAAGGAAGGTTTCCCTGGGAAATCCCACCTTCACTTTTCTCCCACCCTGATTTCCCCATCTAAGAACATGTAATCTCTACACGTTTGCACCAGACACCCACATACCCTTGGATGTATGTCCAGAGATCAGAGAATTTATCTGTTTCTTCCCTTTGTTGTGTCCCCTTTCCCAAGCCACTATTATACTTTTATTTAAGGTGTTCTTTAAAGATGTTAACAAGGTGCTCTTTAGAGATGTTAACTCAAATATGTATAAATATATAAATACATATGTGTGTGTTTGTGTGTATGTGTATATATTCCCACCACAACCCACAGCAACCACAGCAATTTCCCTATTGGAAAAAATAATACCCATTAAACATTTTCCAAATAACCGTGACAAGGAGGAGGCTTGGTCTGTGCTCCCATTTCCCCCCTCAGGGACTGGATTTCATACCCTGCTGGAGATCCCACTAGAAAATGCGTTTGGTGGTTTTGTCAGGATCCCAGGCAGATGTTTGTGCATCCTACAAAGCAATCACGTAGGGTTATCTGTGCATGGGGTGATGGCAGGTCAGGAAGGAGATTCACCACATGGGTCCGGGTCACACCCACCCTGTCCCTGCCTGGGAATGACTCCCTTGCAGGAAAACGTGGCTTTGGTGCCACTTCCACCCATAGACTGCAACAAAATGGGGCTCTTCTGCAAGAAATCATCACTTGCACCATCAGAGCCTGTAAGTAAGCTAATTCCCAAAGGAGGATGGATCTAGAGCTCTCATTTATGAAATAACCAAAGACATAATTTTTTCCTCAAGTTAGATGACAAGACACTTAAAAAAAAAATAAAAATCAGTGAACTGAAAGGTGAAAACAAGTCATGCATTTCAGGTTACAATCACATCCAAAATGACTCATCTCACTCAGGTTTTATCAGAATGGAGCATACTATCATCTCGAAACAACGGATTTCACATCAGTATCCAGCTATTTTATATTTTCCTTGGAAATTGCTACAGAAATTTTTAATGGGCACGGACAAGTTTTCATTTTAAAATGTTGCTCAACCCCTCCTAGAAACGGAGCACTCTGTTTTCATTGTTTTCCTTTAGCAGTTTTAACAATCTGGTTCTTAAATTTTATAGTCCTGATTCTTTTTTTCACAAAAAATACCCTTTTATTTTCATGCTTCCTTTTATGCTTTGCGGCAGAATCCAGGTGAGTCACAACCCGAGGATCTGACTTTGACATTTTTTTGAATTAACTACCTTGATTTACGGCAGCATAAAAAAAGAATAGATTTTCACCTTAAAACTCCACTTCTATTTCTGCGTGAAATGAAGTGAAAGCAGCAGCATTAAAGGCTAGTGTTTTTAAATAAGTCACTTCATATATATTCATGCAATTTGCACTCTGAGGAGCTCTGTGTCTGGATATAGCTTTCATGACTATTCAGTAGATTCTAATCACTTAAACCTTCACATCCCTCCATGTGGATATGTGTTTGTTTAAATGAACCAGTATTTAAAATACCCCAGGAAGCTATCACTCTTCGGCTTAGGGACTCTGTACCATCAATGGGGGCAGTGCCGGGCACAAAAGGGCTTTCGTCTACTGAGAAACCCAAACTGCATCTGCTCTATAAATAGCAGCTCCATAATGCCGCCTGTGTCCAGGCCTTCGTGCTGTGTTTATTGCTGCAATGGCTGACTAGAGAGTGCAAAAAACCTACTCTTGAACAAAGGCTTTGTGGGTTGGATTCAAAAATATCCCCACCTACAAATCCCACGCTCCCAAATCTGCCCATTGCTGGAAGGAAAACAAGGCTAAATGTCTGTGTAAGCTGTGAAATGGATCCTGGAGAGCTGAAAGCCCAAGATCCTGATTTTCACATAGCTGAAGTGAGTGTATTTCTGGCAGCTCAAGCTATCCCATGCTGAAAGCAGCTGGAAGCAGAACATGTGCTCCAACTTCTCTGCGTCATACCCATATGTCTCACGCTGCCAGCCACAGATCCCCGGGCAGCACTGCCCCGGGCACTCTGCTGTGCCAGGCACAGGGATCCTGCGCTCACAAGAGAGGACACTCCAGCAATATGAAGGCCAGTTGGCCACGGGGAAACCCTCCCTCCAGAAGCAGCATAGAAACATCCACTGACGGTGCCAATGGTCCCAGTAACAGTGACAATCTGAGATCCTCTGAGTTTGCCATGAACACACACAGCCTCTGCAGCATTTGGGTTCGTGAATTGAACCACCCACATTTGGTCCTCCAGGCTCCAAGGGCTGTATCTGTGCTGGGGCTGATAGAGCTGCTCACGTACAGCTCTCCAGTGGCACAGCTGCCGTGTAATTCCTGAGGAAATCACGTTTATTTGGCAACTGCTGCTTCAGAAAAGCCGTGTCTCCCATAGGTCCTGAATCATATCTGTCAATCCCATGTAGATGCCTTGGATGCTCTAGGACATCTGAATTTGTAGTAGATAGATATCTGAATTTGTAGTAGATAGATATCTGAATTTGTAGTAGATAGATATTTGTCAGCTACTGAAGGAAGTCTTGGATCTTCACCAACTATAAAAAGACCTTAAATTCCTAGGTTATGTGCAGACGCCTATATTTAGGTGTTTTAACCTAGAGTTGAATTTTGAGATGGCTGTGAGTTAAATATAAAAGTCTGAGCTGATCATTCTTGTCTCTCTTCCTCACCAATGGAGAGGAACAGATATCTCCTAGCAATCCCTCCTATGACAATGTCTGATTTAGGGAGAGATGAGTTGAGTTTCAAGGGCTGTCTCTCTGCATCTCAGCACTGAGAGGATGGGTTCTCTCCCCATTTCCTTCGGTGACTACTAATCATTCACTACATCTGAATCAGACATGCCTGGAGATTAGAGCTATCTCTCATCCTGTACCTGCAAAACACCTAGGAAAATGTCCTCTCTTTGAATACCAAAACACAAACTGCAGAACACAGTGCTTGGGAACAAGACTTTTCTCCAGATAAATGTTTTTTAATGATACATGCCCTTCTGGAGTACAGATGATTAAACGAAGTAGAGACCATTAAAATATGAAACAGGTGGATGCTCTGATAATGCCAGCATGGCCATCAGCTGCATGTGAAGGTTTTCTGTGCCTGGGCTGTACCTTCAAAGCTCCTCTGTCAGCAGCTGTGCTGAAGGAGTAGGATTCAGATCTATACCTCAAGGTCACCAAAGTTCTGGCCTGGTAAGAATAAGGTTTCAGAGTAAGAAAACATCTCTCTCATCATGTGTCCCAGTTCTATATTCCCTAAACATCTTTCTGTATGTGTCAATATTTATTTGGTGATGTTTTTCTGTGGTTGAGGAGGGTGGAGGGAAGAGAGTAGAAATGCATCAAACCTAACAAATAATGTTTGAGCTAGCGTGGGACTAGCCAGCTCTCAGCTGTACGATACAGACTTGGGATTCATTTACATATTTATGTGTTCAGAATCTCAACCAGTTCGGATGAGGACAAAAACTAGCTGCTTAATACTGCCCAGTTCCCTCTTCTAAGAAAGCCACCCATGATGACTTTGGCAGATGTTTCCTAGAAGAAAAATAAAACCAGAAACCATAAAGGCAGATTGTCTACTTTTGTGACTTTCATTAAGTTGTGTTCTGCTGCTTTACTTCATCAGAGATATGTTCTGCAGAACTTTTAGACTGCACAGGATTAAACGTATTCTGAGAGTCAAGAACAACGCCATTGCAACATGCACACACGAGGAACGTTTAGGTCTGTAGCACTGACCTCGCTGGACCTGAGAATTTTCATGTCTTTATGTAAGATATAAGGATGTTGGACAAAACTGGAACAGTCGATGATAGTACTCCTGAGAAGGCTGGGAAATAGAAAAATTAAAAAAGTTATGAAGGAATGAGAAGATGTAGATTTTATTTTTCTGAAGACAGGATACCAAATATTTAGAGAGATGCTATTGCTGGAAAGGGCCCAGAATGAAATTAGTATATTAAAAGAAAGTGCATGTAGAGAGTAGAGACAGTGCATGACAAGGAGATTGCCTCAGAGATGCCAAGAAATTATTCACATGCAAATCCATGAAAGCTTTTCTGGATAAATTAATTGTTTCTCTACAAAACAAAACCTGAGACGAGAGCAATTAGAAAAATGTCTGAGCCCCATGAGTCCTTTGTTTAGCATGGAGCTGCATTTGGAACAGGAGGGAGGTGGGCTTTGACCAGAAATCATGGCTTTGGCTGACATGTGGTTTACTTTCTAGACCTCTTTAAAATCCATGCTCACAGAAAAATTAGGTGGGATGCCCTAAACAAGGTCATGTGAAAACTCGGCAGGGACTGAAGGTGCATTCACGAGCTGCTGACAGCTCTCTGAGAGATCTCTGATGTGATCTCAGGTTCCTCATACACCCATGTAAACTCAGGGAAGCAAAGCTACTTCTGCAGTGTCAGAGGAAGGAGTTATGGCCTCAGAGCCATCTCTCAGAAGACTGGACACCCAACCTTTAGTCCCTTAATCCTGACCTCCTTGCTGAAGGCTTCCTCTGGAAACAGAAACAGGAACCTTCAGGGACCAGTTCACCCGACATGTCTTAAGTGCCTCTTTCAGGCTAAGAAAAAACGTGTTAAAGTGGTATAGATGTCTAACTATCAATTATAGAGAGTATGACCAGGGCAGACTTAGATGTCTAACTTCTATACTCAAAAGATAAGGCTGGTCTTTCACCCTTTTCCCACTAGTGTCTCTGGGAACTAAGCAGGGCAGTTTCTACCCATGTCTCTTTCCCTTTGTCATGTGAAAATAGTTTTATTTCATCTAAGACTTTTATTAGGGTGATATCAAGGTCAGTAAAAACAAAGATTTTTTCAAGTCCATGTGTATAATTATCATCATTTTATCCTTACTGACAGCTTAGCTCAGGTTAGGTCTAATGGGTCGAGAGAAACCTGGACTGTGCCTGATCCACAGTGCGACCTGTTCTCAAATCTCCCACACCGTGGTATTGTAGCTCTTAAGTGGCATAAATTCCCCATTAACAAAAGAGAAGGCACCTGAAAAAGGAAAGCTGCGATAATTTTCTAAAGGCAGAAATCTGCAAAAGGGATTGTGACAAATATCTGGTCAAGAGAGGAGACTGTTCAGAATTTAGGATTAAAAAAGACCAGATGGTCAAATCTCCAATCTCCAAGCAAAGTGTCAAAGGAGTTAAGGGAGCTGCTAGAACTAGAAAGATGGTGCACCAAAAGCTTCCTTAAAAAATGGAATATTAACAGTGGACCGAAGTGATGTGTATACAACAGCTGTCAAAAGAAAATGCCGTAGGGAACAGCAGAGCAAAACTACAGGCCTGTAAAGATTGACATTGCCAAAGGGGAAGATTCTAGGGAACAAGGATGAGGGACGGATGAGGAAAAAAACGTGGTAGGTTCTGATTTAATTAAAGAGTACAGGCCTGGATTCACAAATGGGAGATCATGTATAGCAAGCCAGGTGAAGCATTTTTGGCAGAGGGAGCAACGGAAATAGTTTAATGAAATTTTAGGAGTGCAATGCAGTGAAAGCAAACTTCCAAGGTCACCATGTTCCTGGAGCTAGGCATGAGAAACAGGACTGATGAAGAACAGTTGCCTGGTATGATGATTTGGAGGAAGCTGGGAACCTGAAGAAAACATTTAGCCACTATATATCTGGACTCATTGTCTTCATGGGTTTGTAGAACTTATTGAATCTACTTATAAGAGACCAAGATGCTGGACCTTTCTCCCAACTGGGTAACGTGCCAAGTAAGGATTTATCCTGTTAAAACACAGGTGTAAAATCATACCAGAGTGTGAGGCAATAGGAATAATGCGATCTTTGTAGCCTTTTTGCCTTGGTGTAGGTGGCATTGCCTGGGCCTCCTCAGGTTCTCAGTCTTGGAAATAATACAGAAAACGTGGATGTACGTTTGCAGTGTTGTTCCACCTGTAGACAGAAGAAGAGATGTTGCAGAAGCAGTTTTGGTAAGGTCTCCAGTTTTCCCTGTCACCTATCCCTGGCTACCAAACGATGATCCCAGCATCTGTGTCATCTCCATTCCTCTCTTTGGTGCTGTTGTCAGCAACTATGGCCAGCTTTTCTCCTTTGCTCCATTTTCTGGTGCTGGCTAAAAGCTTTCCCAATTAGTCACGCAGAGATGAAAGATCTATAGACATTGCTCCCAAGGGCTCCTTCCTCATCCATTTCCAGGCTGTTGTCTCCTTTCATTTGCAGGAATCTTAAATTTAGATACTGTCTTATGGAGGGCTGATAAGTTTATCTCCTCCTTGTTGTTCCCAGCACTTGTTTGCTTCATCTGTGTCTCACTGGAGTCTGAAGATGTTTCAGCATTTCAGGTGCTGGCTGCCAAAACAGAAGTGCTCCAGCAGGGGTAACTTTTTGTCCCCTCTTTCCATGGCCTGTTTCCAAACGCAGCTCCAGTTCGACATCTAGACATGGCAGGCACAAGTTTTCAGGTTACCAACCAGCTTCATTTGACAGGTGAGGTCCTGGGATGGGAGAGAGGCTGTGGCCACATTCAGCACAACCTGCATGGGAAACCTCCCCATTGCCATGGGTCTCCCCCCACATTTCCTTCTATCACCCCCACGTTCATGTGACTTGGCATCCCGTGGGCACGCAACACTCCTGTGCTGGGAAAAATTTATGATGAGTGCACTAGAGAGAGACCAGCAAAGCACTTAATTTGCAGTACAGTATTCCGGTTTACAGATACACTTAGACATTTCACTAAAACCGTCGAATTTTCATGCTTAAATTATGTTTTGCAAGTAGGTGAGGTGAGAACCCTGGCTGCAGACTCTCCTGAACGACTGACAGGAGTTGAAGTAATGAGGTTCTGAAATCAGCTCTTGGCCTTTCCATGAATTCTCACAGCTTTTATTACTTCTGCATCTCTCACTGAAAACTCATCTTGCATTCCCAGAATGCAACAAAAATATGAAAACATGAGAGTTAACTCTGTGTGCATAGATATATCACTGGCTGAACAACGATTTTACAGCAGCCTGTCTGTGGGCTAAACACAAGCAGAAATGAGGCAGATAGTCCTGAACTGACTCAAGTGATTGTTTTTGCCTTGCTTTTTGATCTCACTCACTTTGGCTGACATCATGATTCATTTCATTGGCAGCGCCACTGATCAAAACAGGACTCCATGCAAACAAAAAGTGAGGCTGACACAGCAATATTCAGATTTTATTTGTGCTGGATCTATCCCACCGACTTTAGCAGCCAAATTTACAACAGTTCTTACAGGAGGTTCCCATACTTCCTGGCGAGAAATGGTCTGTTATTATTACATGCTCTACCACCTCCTATGTTGCAAAGCAGAGATTTTCTGATACAGTAATTCATGCACAGGGGACTCAGTTATGTTTTAAATACATGCATTCTAGATGTATTTTGAGTCAGTGTTTCTTCTATGCTTTTCATGAGTCCACAGAGCACTATGGTCACAAAGGGATCCCTCTTTCCTTCAGAAAGACGCCAGGGTTTGTTTGGTCCTTTGGAATAAAACTAGAATTAGCTTGTAACACCTCATATTTTTGTTTTCAAAACCACTAGCGTTTAAAAAAAAAATCTGTGAATTGTGTTCTCTCACAGGATATAGTCTTACTCTATAATAGGGATGCAAATAGTGTGAAAAAAAAAATCTGTCCATTTTGAATTATCTTGTTTTATTCTTTTCTCTCCTAATCATTAAATATAAAAAGGATAATATGTAGACATTCTAGATAGCTAGGTAGTAAGGTAAACATGTAGAATGGAATAGAGAGACAAAAATGTACATGGTGTTTGAAGAAAAAGATCAAATGAAAGATGTGGTCAAGCTGTAAATTAGATATAGTTTTAACGTATCAGGTTTTTGTTTAAGCATGCCAGATTGACTGATTTTGGTGCCAGACAGAATGACATCCTATTACTGGAGTGGAGACTATCAGGTATTAAAATAATAGAGATAAAGCAATCATAGCATCTTTACTGGCCCCAAGCTGGTGTGTGGCCCGAATGGGAAGTCCAGGTCTAGTGTTCCAGTATCTGGCTGTGGTCTGCAGCCCACCACTGCCCACACTGTGTCCTGTCATTCTCCACTTTCTCAAGAGGGGACAAGCACAGACTGGAGCTGGCTCTCATCTGAACAGGAACAGGACAGGAAGAGCCCTTAGGTCTCTACCTGCACCATCGCCAAAGTTGAAGGTCCTTAAGGTGGGCTCCTGATGTGTGTGTGGGCACAGGAAAGGGATGGAACATGTCACCTATGAGCACGTGGCTCCTTGTAGCTGGCATGCTCCTAAGGCACCCCAAATAGCCCTCCGTGAAATAACTCTGCATGTGGTCTCCACCTAAAGGTTGGCAAATGGCAGCTCTGTGCCGGGCTGAACTGACGCTTTTCCATGGGTGTTGCACCACCAGCACAGCACGAGCATTTCACCAAACACCTCAGTCAGAAAACATGTTTATCGGTGAGATGTTAGGTCAGCGGTTTAAGCTTCCTTAAAATAAATTCACATGGATTAGCTGCTGTGAAGCAAAAGGGACTGAAATTTGTTTTACACCACTGCGACTCTTAGGAAGTGCCGTTGCCCGTTTTTGTTTCCCTGCAGGCTGTGCCTTACTGCCGGCTATTTAATTATTTATTCCTTTTGTGCCAGCTCAAAGAGGAGTAGGCATGTTCATGCGTTTCAGTGAAATCCCAAAGAAATGAAAGTCTTGAACTCAAACGCTTCTGGCAGTGCACAAAGCTTGGTCTGCGACGTCCAGAGGCAGCACACACTTCTGAGATCATTCAATACCTGCGTGAGAGTTACGTCACGTGGCACAGTCTGAGCTCTACTACCTGACTTGCAGAGAGAAAAGTCTGCCGAATTACACATTTGGCCTGGCAAAACTACATAGCTACATTTTCTGCGGGAAACACTAGAAGTGATAGACAGTTTTTCAAGTGCTCTTTAACCCGCTTTGCAACCAGAAATGCCCTAGAGACCTCTATTAGACCACAGCCCTGTAAGATAAGACCTGGCGCTCAATTATTTTACATAACCTGGCTATTGATAATAAAGTCTTTTGCCCCAGTAAGAAGCATTTCTGCTCTAGTATTTTTCTGAATGGGTTTAGCATCATTATTTTTGTTAGGCTTAGAATCTAGGTTTCTAGGTTTAGAATGTTTCTTCTGGGCTGTATATACACAACAGTGAACAAATAAATTATGTTCTCCTGCTTTATACTGAATTTAGAGATTTTATTATGGAGCACTAATAACCGTGTTTTTCTCTTCCTTTTAAAGTGTCTGGCCATTCAGTATGATGAAGTAAGAAATCAAAGATTGCAATGAAAACTATATAAATTATTCTCAAGATTATGATATAGTTGTCCTAAAAGCAACATCTAGATCAGTGTAGTAATGAACGCATTTTCTCAGCTTGTCTTTTGCATTAGTATTTAACTTTATGGCTTAGAAATATCTGCATTTTAACATACAGTAGACATGAAGCAACACTAAGTCTTACGTCTAGACTCGTCTCATTAAGGAAAAAGGCTCTGCACAAACTGCAAATATATGTGAGTGACAGCAGTTGCACATCACCTACAGTCAAGAAAATGTCGTACATGAGAGCAGTGTGAGACAAAGTTCCCACAATCATTCATTGTTCAGGGATTTTCTGGGTTATGCAGTAAAAGTAACACAAATTAGGTGTCCTGAATATAGACTTGGTAGATTTGAATAAATACTGAGATGTATCTGCCTCCAGAAGTATCTGCATTGATGACAAATGGCTGGCTGAGATTAGAAGTGCAATGTAAAAAAATCTAACATTAGGGAAAATAATTTCCTACCTAGGATACCCAAACCAGTGTAGAAGATTTCTACTCCTTTGCCCTGGGACATGCTTCCTCTTGTCTCATAGGATATTTCTGCCCACTGACACTGAGATGATTTGATCAGGCCAGATCAAAGCGCCTCTGTGTGCCTGACCCCACACCATGCTGCCCTGGGCACTGAAGCCTTCTGAGATCAAAATGAAGTCAAACCCATTGAGTTCACTGGAAGGATCTTGTAGAAGCTCATTCACTGCCTCAAGGTAAAGTTTGCCCATGTGGCTTAAAGAATCCTCAAAGGCCAACATAGATAAATTTGCATCAAAATGGTTGAGGAGCAATGACACAGCCACTTCCGAGTTCACCCACCATCCACGGAAGTGGTGACCTCCAGGAGAGGGGGTGTCACCAACACCTGTCCGAGTAGGAGCCTCTTAAACTGCTCTAGTGTCTCTATAGATTTTGTGTGACCATACATGTAGCCTTCCATGGTTAAGTAACTCTGTACTCCTATGAGGTCATTAAGCATGTTTGTTCCCGTCAAATTAAAGTACATTATGTGAAGCAAACCCAAAGCAACAAGAAACTGAATCCTAAAATCTCCTCGGCGTTTAAGTGTTGCACTGACCTGGGATTCCTGCCCGTTTTCATCAGAATGAGCACAGTTTGGAAGTCACCCTGTTTTTTCAAGCACCTGAGAAATGGTGCTGTGCTTTCCTGTAAGCCTTTACCTTCAAATCCCAAAGTTTTGATGCATCATGACCATAGGTACAAACTGTTTGCTGGCTTAGACCCGGGCAGTAGCTGCCAATATTTATCAGCCGCCTCTCTGGGCACACTCAAAGGAAAACAACAGCCCTTCCCTCAAATCCGCTTGCATATTCACAGGCGTTTGGAGCAGGATGAATGAAACCTCAGAGAGGGGCCGTTTGTTTTTTTCTTCATAGGACTGGTGCCTCTAACATTCTAGGCCATGCGGATCCCGACAGATCACATCTGTGGTCCCTGTGGGATTTGTGGGAATAGAAAAATGTCCCAGAAATGCAAACGCTGGTCCAAGAACACACATCTCCTGGGAATATGGTCTCCTTACGTGCATGAGAAAGATGTTTTTGAAAATCAACCCAGTCACACAAAGGAGAATTTGTAGCAGTCACTGTGTATGCTTGGAAGGGGCTTTTGGACATCTTGTTATCATAATAAACCTGTTTACAGAAATAATTAACACCTTCTCACACCTGCCTGCATGTGAGAGGAACGCATTCTTGCTGTTCAGTCCATAACTGCGTGCGTTATAAAATGTCCCATGGACTCTTCCAACCCTGATTCTCTCTGAATCTATGATGAACCCTAAACCCTCACAGAGTTGTCTAGGCCATTGATGACATTGTCGGCACACATCAGAGCCCCCTTTACATCAGGGATATCTCAAGCACAACTGTCATGCTGCCCAGAAAGGATTCATGAGATGCATGGAGAAGGTATATAAGAATTGATCACTCAGAGCCTAATCCAAAATGAGAACCAGAGGTCATCAAACCAAGGTAGCAGAAGGCAGAGCCAAAGCAAAGCAAAGGAGATGTTTCTTTACAGAGATGAGCATCTTTACACAGAATTAGGATGTGAAACTCCTGCCATAGGATGCCATGAGTTCGTAGGGGAAGGGTGGACAAGAAATTCATAGAGGCTTATTAAACACACAGAAACCTACATTAGGTGAATAAAGTCCCTCAGCTGAAAATGTCTGGATATTGGAAAACGCCATGTTCTGTTCTTGTGTTCACTCCCTGGAAGGCAGTTTTGGCCCCTGACAGAGACATGGCTGGATGGACACAGTTGTTCTTGGAATCCAGTGGACTGATGTGTGGCCGCAGCAAGGGAGACAAACCTCCTTATGAGGCCATGGGCAGAGAGGTCTGTATCAGCCCAAACACAGTGGCACTAAGCCAGGCGTGCATGTGAGGACGGATCCTTTCACACCCAGCAGACCATGGCATAACACCTCCTACACAGCCTCCTTACCACAAAGGTCATACTACCAGAACTGGCTCACCGAACCAAACAACATTATGTCTTATATTTGGGGCCAGTTGAGAGGTTTTCAGCTTTTTCTTTAGCAGAAAAAAAGAGTGCCACGAAGGATCTTCTGGGTTTCCAGGGCTAAGAAGCCTGTACCTGCTCTCCTACAGCTGATTCTCTATTCTGCCTGCCACACATCCACTGGATGGCTACTAAAGGCATCAAATAGTGGTGGTGGGGCAAGAAACACCATGGAAGAGCCCTGCAGGTAGCCATCATGACATAATGAGCAATAACTTAACTGCATGACAATATATCCTAAGGTATAGGGAGGTCATACACTTCACTCTCTCATGGAGAGCTACGCAGCACCCCTGGAAATGTCCATTTCTTGGCCAGATTAAGTCACTCCCCAGTTAAAATGTCCTTGAAGACTTAATGAACCATAACGTGTGAACTCCTGTAGTGCAAACACTGGATCCAAGAATGGTCTTGAAATTCCGGTGACGAACTTGTGACTATGCACAAGGCCTTCAACTTGATTATCACGGAAGAGAGAATTTCAATGCACAGGTGAAGCCCTTCCCTTGAACTATCCTCAGATAGCCTTTTTTTTTTTTTTTTTTTTTTTCAGCATTTCCCTTTACTGCGCTTGACTGGAGAGAAGGAACATGACGTAGATCAAGCAAGGTATTTTAAGCACTCTGCTGTGTTTTAGTTCTGTCTTCAGAAGAAATAGCAATCAAGAGCATGAGTAAATTGATGGTTTCTTTTCCCATGAGCCTACATGAATATTTTGGTACCTGGTTTGATCTGCTTCAGCTCTAGCCCTCCTTCTCACACCACATAGTTTCAAACTGAATGCTGAAAAACCCAAGTACTTCATGTGCAACTGACTACGAGGTGAAGCCATAAAGTTCACATCCAGACCAAGATTTCCTCCATGTCTGGGAGTGCAGACAGCTACTCTGGTGGGAGAGCAAGCTTTGAAGGTTGTCCCCACACCCAAATGTGGGAAGACTGATGAAGATCCGTTTTGAAGATTTCAAGCAGTATTTGGAGTAGGTGTTTTTTTGTTTTGTTTTGTTTTGTTTTTTTCCTTTTCCAAAGAACGAGACTTACATCAGCACCATATCAGATTCACTTAGAATTCCTGAATTTTAGCATTTTTAGGTTTCAAGCTGCCTCTTCTGTCTGTGCAACAGTCTCAGCAGTAGTTAAATTTAGATGATTACACTAAATATTGCAACATAGCTCAGGTTTGGAAACCTCAGGCTTTTCACCACAGTTTCAGACGTGACATAGTCCAATCCCTTCTTAATTAGCCCTGACAGCAGAAAGGGCCCTACAGCATTCAGCTACCTCAGAGTCATTATGAAATTAGCAGGGTGCCTGATTTTGCTTTGAAGTCACTGAAGTATATCTGATGTAAAGGTTGAGACATGGCGTGAGGCAACACACTCTTAATATCTGTAAAATGATCCACTAATGAAAAGATTTTTATAAGCACAAAATGTTGGCAGAAGTCAACGATACCAAAATGATACTGGAAAGGGAGCAACGGTCATAATGAAATCATAAAGACTCATATCTTGATCCCAAAGGATCCCATTAAGAAATAAAAGTTAGAGTATTCATCTCACCTTATTTAACCTGTCTGAAAGTTTGACGCTTGCTTAAGGCAGGTATCGTATCCTGGACATGCCTAACACAAATGTTCCTTTAACAGATTTTGGCCTAACTCACTAAAAACCATTAACATCACAATGTTAGCTCGGTGCTAACACACTCATTTGAGACTTCTACACTGACCCACAAAGGAGAGCCTAGCCTGTGAACTTCACAGGTTACTTAGCAGCTTTTTGGCATGTATCTGAGTCCTGTGAAAAGACCTGGAAGAGAAATGGCACTGCCTGTCCTCCTTGCAGCAGAAAAAATAATATTAAACATTCTGGTTTTCAGGTTCCAAGGGCAGACGTTACACACAACAGCACAAGAAGAAAACTCGTTTTCAGTGAAGCCTCTATGGTAAGCCTGTTGCAAAGCTCCTGGCTCCTCTCCCAGCACTTTTTCTTCCCACTGCTGGATTGAGCTATATCTCTTCGGGTCGGTCAAATCACTCACACCAGGGTCAGCTCAGATCAAGCATTCTTTACCTCAGCTCACCCTGTGAGCAGCTGAAGTGTTTGGCAACCTGTGTCCTTGGAGTGGAGGAGTGAGAACCACTCCGCAGCACAAAGTATTCTGGAGTGGCAAAGCAACACGATGTTCAGTAGAGAAAGTTGCCCTGTGTTGCAGAAATCATGCAGCTGTCTTGTGACCGTATGGTTTCCTGTTCATCTATCCATGGAGAAGGTGCTGGTAGAGATAGATCAACAGATCTCACTTTTGCTTCTTCCTGCAAATCTTCTGAGGTAGTGTCTTAGCAACCTGAATGGCAACAGTCTATGATGCAGCCCCAGTGTTGAGCTGAATGTCTTCTTTCTGTGTGTGAGGGCTGTAAGCATAAACAAGGGAGGTAATGAAGGAAAAGAGCAAGATATAAAGCCCGGGTCCAGTTACTGGAGGTATCTGAAATTAGAGTCATAGAAGTCAGTGGCAGACAACATAGCTCAGGCAGGCTGAGGTTACAGAGGGTGGCTTCCAGTCTCAGCTTGGGTGTGCCAGTAAAACGCTGTGAGATCCCAAAATACAAATGTATTTCCTGGATCACCTTAGCATCCTTTTGCTTGTCTTTGAGTGGGTGAAAATTGCCTCCAAAGGATCATAAATGCGTGCGTTCACGGGTCAGTGTTGGAGTTCCCATTAAAGATCAACACCTCTGCTTAACCAGAGGTGTCGGGGCCATTTCAGGTGCTCAGGCATCCGCATGGGGGTGACGAATGTGACACAGAGCATTTATGTGCCATAGCAGCAGGATGGCCCTGAGCTGTCACGAATGGCAGTAGACACTGCTTGGGCTACTGAACTGACCCTGGCGTCCACAACCCCCTCCGTGCCCATGAGTTGACTCAGTTGTCTCCTGTCCCTTCTATGGCAGACTCCATTTCACCATTTATTCCCCCCATTGTTGGTCGTGCGGTGTCGTTGTTGGGGTCAATGGGACTGATGTCAGTTATGTATGATCTGACTGACTTGTCTGTAAACCCAGTGCTCACCCGTGTGCTGATCCTTTTGTATCAAATATAATTTGGTTGTTGGTTCATCTTTCTGCTGGCTGTGTCCTTTATGCTAGGCCTGATAATCGGCAAAACGTAAAGATAAAGCCAAGCATCACATTCCTACTAATTTAAATGAGGAGGAGGACCATGTCCCCATCACATTTCCAGTCTAGGGCAGATCTGATAGGGACATCACTGAGCCTCTGGCCGCACTAAAATATTTATTTCTTGTGTACCAACTAAAATAACTTTTTTATTTTTAACAACTTGTTTAGAGGTTCATCTGTTTGGTCAGCCCCACTCCCTCAGCACCTTGGTGAATCTGCAGTGCTGAGTGAGCCGATGCTCTGGGTTTGCCAACCTCTTACACAGAAGCTAAATTTATAAGAATAATCCTGCACTCTTGGGACTTCTCATTTGCCACCGGGTATTAACGATGAGGGTTACCTGGTGAGTGACACTCTGAGGAATTCAGGTCCTCACTGGCACAGAGCAAAATCATGAAGTCCCTGGCAGGATTCATATTTTCCTTTTCCTTTCTATCCCTGTTCCAAGAAAAATGAAATGCATTGGTTTCACCTTAAGCTGTGGTGATATTAAAAACCTATTACCTTTTCACTGAAAATCAGAGCGCATTCACATGGCTGCAATTAACCATCAGGGCAGAAGCAAACAGCAAGTCAGGATTCCCAAACAGACTTTGCAAATTATCTCACATGATGAATTTATTTGCTGCTGAAAATGATCAGGAGCTGACAGAAAACATTTGCTAACTTGAGCTGTATTCATCAACTAGGCTAGTTCAGAAAAACAAATGGGAGAAGAATTCAAATGTGATGAAACATCTTTTCTTGCTCTCACTGAAGTAAGTGGGTTTTCATTTTCAAGTTCTTACACTGAAGATGGCAAAACATTTTGTTCAAAAGGAAAAGCAAAGAAACAGAAGGTTGTGTCAGACCCAAGCAGAACTTTAGGTGAGTTGAGCTTGGGTGAGAAAACGGAAATGTTTTCATCTTTAACAAACAGAACAGATTCTTGTTTATAATTTTCTGTGCAGTAATTTGGATAACCCTGCTCTGGGGATCCCAAGACACTGTTTTTGCCATGAAAACATTTGGACTAGCATTTGCAAACTCAGATAAATAAAATCCGGGACCTTCCAAGGGTACCTATGTCCTGACATACTCAAATGCCACAGGCAGGGACAAGCAGATTCCTCAAATACATTTCTCCACCTAAACACCTCAGCATTTTCACATCGACCAGGATCTGGTAGTCTGCATGGATGAGGTGAGTCAAACCAAGAGTTGATCATCATCTTTGACCCTTTTAGTGGCTTTTTTGGACCACATGTGCTGAGACACTGCTGCTAACAAACCCACGTGCCTTTGTGTCATTGCATCTGCTTGCATCATGCTGATTATCCCTTGTCCCATCACATCCTGTCTCCTCCAGGAGACGATCAGGGATCTCAGCTGTTCCTCGCCCAGGCGCCTGGATTTCCAGGGGGAAGACACCCATACGTGGGAGCTGGTGGGCTGCACTTTGAGCAGATACCCATCAGGGGCACCCAAAGGAGCATGGGGTGCTTGAGCTCAGCATGGCATGGGTGGCCAGGAGCACACCTCCAGAGTCCCTCTCTACCTGGGTTGGCCAAAGCTAAGGACCCATACCACCATGCCAAGACTCTTGAATCCTGCTCTGCAACCCTGTGTATGCCTAAGGAAATCCAGGAGCCAAACCCACTGTATTTTTACCACTTTTTCCTCTGATACCATCTCCAGTCAGCAGAACATTATTTGTTGCTACATTTCCCTGTCATTGCAAAGCAGGACATATTTGTTTCTCTGCCAAATGCACCAGATATTCCCAAGTACAAGGAACTTTATGTGTCCTGAAATGTCCCCGAAGTGGCCAGGTACAAGGCACCTGTTCCCACTAATAAGCCAGTTACACTGAGGAACCTGGGATTTGTTTGGTTGCCAAAGATTACAGGTGCATTGGGTTAATGGGCATCTGCTTAGCGAAGCACATCCAGACAGAAACCGCCTGCTGAATGAAGGTGAAAAAGGTGAAAAATTATTTTTCTTTAAAGAGGCAGCAGGAGGCAGAGGGCAGGAGAGCCACCAGCAATAATGCTTCCTAACTTGATGGCTGGGAGAAGGTTGTGTTCACCTTTCTTCTGTCTCAGTTTCCATGAAATGTGAAAATGGCTGATGATTTCCTTTCCAAAGCACTCCGAGCTGATGCTGAATATATATGTGACTACTGCAAAACACCGCATCCAGGTGAAAAGAAAACATGCACTCTGTTGTGCCTCCAAGGATCCCAGGTGAGCTTCAGTGCAAAGAACCAAGTGCATACAAGGGATGACTCTGTTGCAGGGCTTAGCATAAAACACTAATAAGCAGATTCTGTACTATTTTTGGCATGTTTTACAAACACCTTGCTGATACTTGACTAGTTCTGTCTTAAGCATACTATTTTATGAGGAGCTAATTCAGGAAAAAATAGAAATAAGAGTAAGCACCTGCTTTTAATAGCAGAATTACTAACTTTGGTCAATAGTTTTCAATATTTATTAAAGATTAGAAGAAAGAGCATCTCTTTCTCTCTCTAACCTGTGAATGTAATGGTTTTGGTTGTCTACAAACAGCTGCTCTCTAACACAAGCAATTGACTGCATTATTTCATTAAGGAGAAAATATATATATGCTTTCCCCAATAATCCAGGGCTATTTCTTTCGCAGCTATTTGCATTTGAAAGATCTGACTGAATTAATTTCAGACAAAATGTAAATATGGCACCTGGATTCTGATCAGGAGAACAAACTGTCTCTGGGATTTTTTTTCATGACTGCAGTGAAATCTTCAGGAGGAAGAGTACTGGCGGGCACCCATCTCCTTGCCCAAACCTGCGCTTTCATACCGTCCCTTCATTAGGCATGTGAGAAAAATGTGAAGCTGTATGACAGATATGGGACACGTCCCGTCTTTCCATCACAGGGAAAAAAAGTCCTAAATGAACCACCCTTCCGAGGTAACGAATGCAAAGATCATCCAGCCGTTTGGCTTGAAAGAAAGCATCTCTTGTTCAGTGTGTACTGCGCCCAAACTGGGGGATTTTGATTCCAGCTGCGTCTAGATTATGACTCTGAACAGCCAAACTCCTCTCAGGTTTGTGGCTGTGGCACAGTGCGACGGACTGAGAAGATGCAGGAGGGGTGGCATTAGAGTGTGTCCTTTCAGAGGGACTTGTGTCTGAATTCAATCCCCACATTTTTCTGGGGAAATGTTCCTTATCTGACACTGGATAAACGACCCTTTGCTCCTCTCCAGCTGGTCACAAGTGTCTGTTGAGTTTCCTGTTAGGGCTAAGGCATTCATCCTGCTGTGGTTTTGCACTGAGAAGAGCTCAGAATATTTATAAAACCCAAACAGTGCCCTGACACCTAGGCTGATGTACATTCATTTTTCCCATGGAGGATATTTAGGATCCTACACAGAGACCCTCAGCTGAGGATGAGCAAAACTGTAAAAAGTAACTTCCCATTGTAACCAATAACTGTCGCTGTTTCTAAGACTTTCCGGAAATGCTAGAAGGATGTCTGCTATGCTGCTTAAAATGAGAAAGAGCCCTAAAAAAGCAAGCATTGATTTAAGACAGCTGCATCCTCTGTAAAGACACAGACAGTTTGTTTTCCACAACGTTCAAGCTCCAGCTTTGTACACCTTATTAACCAGCCATGGGCTGGAGCAAGCTGCAGCCCACAGCAACATCTACAGGCAGAGCAGCACTCCGCAAGCGATGCTGCAAATCATTTTGCTGCTTGTGATGTTTGTTTGCATCATTAAAGTGGCTCAGCCCAGCGGGTGTAACTCCAGAGGTGGGCTGCCGAGTCAGTGGCCTCTGTGAATACCCGGGGGTCTGAGAGCAGCGTTCTGCTCTGTGTGCTGAGAACCAGGAGGCAGGCAGCAGCGTGAGGAGGGCGAGGGAAAGGAGGGATTCCCCTAAGGGGAAACAGGTCTGGTGGCGGCAGAGAGGGAGAGATGGTTTTACATCCCCTCCTGTGCTACGCTCTCTGGAGCTGTGCTGTAATCCTGCTTTCGTTTTGTGGAAAATGAGATAGGAGAAGTGTAACTCGTAAGGATTTAAACTAGAAATCCCACCGGCACGTTCACCAGGGTGCTGCATGCTGCAGGTGACCCAGCCAGGCCAGCCCTGAGAGACGCAGCCCAGGGGTTGTGTGTCTCTGCAAAGACCAGGAGCTGCCCGGGGGCACTCGCTCGTTAGGACTGGTCTGTGTGGGGGCAAATCCGCAAACCCTTCTGCTGCTGCCGCTGCCCCTCAGGACACCCCTGGAGGTACTGCTGAGCCAGCCTGGCTCCTAGCCCACATCCAAGTTCATCTCCACTTTCAGCCCCAGTGTTCTGCTCACAAGGACACGTCCAGGTCGCAGGCAAAGCAAAGTCTCAGGGTCCATTTTGGGGAGCAGCAATGTCTCCAGATCTTCCACTGGTGAGAAGCTCAATGTGGTTGCTCACGTACAGACATCTAGTGCAACTTAATTGCCCAAAGGAATCTTGCATGGCCTCCTAATGTCCCTCCAGAAGAGACCTGTTCTCCTGAGATCCTGTGGCACAATTTCCAGGCCACTGTACATGTCTTGGATGCCCTCAGGGTGTTCCAGCTGAAAAAAATGCTCAAGTAATTGAATTGTGCCCAAGATCTCTATTGACTCTTATGGGAGGATAGGCACTCAGCCCATATGGAGCACCTTAAATCTGCAGATAAATCTTATCCAAGGAAATGACTCCCATGTGGTAAGATGAGTGTCTTCATCTCTCTGTGTAGATGGACATTTTTTGTCCCCTTCAAATCTCTGACCCCGTGGTGACAGCTTTCTAACTGAGGAGCTTGTTTCCAGCCTCCCCCTTCTACAGGCTTGCAGCTTTTTTGTGGGCTTAGCTTCCCTCCCGCAGTACGAGGGCCATGACGTCTCTGTGCATTTCCAATTATAAATTTTGCAGCATCTGGTCTCATGAGAATTCACTCCATGCTGAAATCTCAGAGCTGAAGATACAGAAACCTTGAAAACGTTTCTTGAGGTGTAATTTTCATGGCGAGAAGAGCTCATGGCTGCACATGTATCCTAAGAGAAGTAGTGCATGTGTTTCCCTAAAATGCTGTGGCAAAAATGATTAATGAGTAAGTGTGTTAACTGAGCAGAGAACGAGTGTCTTTTCTACTTGTGGGGGAAATGCTGATTTTTGTTGCATAATCTCTTTCGGACTCCAAATAAAACCATCCAAAGTCTTATGTAAAAGATGTTCCAGGTCTACAGCTTCAGGTTTCTAATTTTGTTGTCAAACATTCAATGAGAAGCTGAACAGTTAAAAATATTTTCCTCTGTGTGTTGTTGCCTTTGTTGACAAAAATGGAAACACTCCACAAAAAGTGGCTATGGAACAAATGTCTCAAAAATCCCTGTTTCTGCAGGAAAACAGTTTTGATGCATCCAGCCCTTGCCCTATTATTCGAAGATGGTTTGCACCCCTGCAAAGATTGCTGCTGTCCAGGCAATGGTTAACACCTTTCAATCAATGCAAAAACCTTGGAGTTTGCAATTTTTTATTTTAGTCAGTTCTTTAGTCAATTCTTTCCCCCTTCCCTTGCCAGTGGTCTGCCTTTGAAGCTGGATCTTTTAAAACTTGTGTTCATTAAATGGGGCTGACTTTGGAAAAGCCAAGAGAAATAGAAAAAAAATTAAATACACCCCCCCAAAACCTTTGAGTGTGTTTCTTTAAGGCTGCAGCCCAGCTCTGCCAGGCGGGCTTAGCCACAGAGTGAGCATCCTTTGCTTTGCCTATGCAGGAGGAAGGAGAAATCTTTGTGGATGATTTCTAGACCCATTTATGAGCAGGAACTCTACGAAATGCCATGCCAGCGTTGTTCACGACCTTTGAAGCTCCCTCCTCCAGGCCCGGGGGTCGCCAGCAGACCCAACCACACGTGCACGGTGCGTCAGGAGAGCAAAGGGGAAAGCTCCAGAGCTGCAAGATCCGATGTAACTCAGGCCTGCCACACTCCCCTTCCCTTTCCATGAGCCCATCATCCCCCTCTCCTACTGGCCTCTTTACTTTATTACTGCTGAGTAAAGTATTCCCTCTGCTGACTGTATCAAGTAACTCCTTATTGATGCACCAGAGAATAATTTTTTTTTTTTTTTTTTGGTACAATAAAGAATCATTCGCTAAGTCTGCAGTAAAATCACCGAAGCCAATATAACTAGGGATGAATGAGCTAAATAAACTTTTGGGCAAGTTTTTCTGCACTGAAAGGTCCTGTGGGTTTGCACCCAGCTATCAGTCGAGTTATGTTTAGAAAGCTTAAGAGCCTGATCTTCCTCTGGGCTATGTTTGATGAGTGCAGAAAGCCCAGGTATTCATCTTTAAGCTAATAAACTGGCACACGTGGTCTGCCTTCTCTGGCTATGTACCACTGTTAGCATTCAGAAGTGTTCCAGCTAAGCTGTAAATTTTACTCATAACTTGTGTTTGCCTCTAGAAGTCCCAATTGTTCATTCCTAAGTTGTTATCGCTATATATTTATTTTGACCAATTTTCAAAAATAGTAAAGGGATGTTATAAACCAACCGAGTTCTGGCATAAGGCACTATCCACAAATTGCTTTGGATTTTTGAAAAAAAAAAAAAAAAAGAGGATATTATTTGTTGCTGGTTTTAGTAAGATTTGCAAGATTTATTTCTCCGTCACCCAAATATTAAGGACAAAAGTAATGCCTGCCCTCATCAATAACTGCAAGAGAGAAGGTGGGGACCTGTCTGCATGGATGATAAGGATTCAAGCAGCTTTGTTTAAAATTCATCAAGCCCTGACTTGATGAATTGTTGTTACTAACTTGTTGTTACTCCCCTTGTGTGAGCATCTGGCAGCAGAATAAAACTCAGAAAGCCCTGAACCTCAGGGCAGAGCTCACACTCAGCCCTCTCACTCCGGGGTGGTCTCACAACGGGGCAGAGTGAGGTGGCAATGGGGACAGAGTGGAGGAATGCGAGCTTTGTTTGGCTTGGCAAAATGAAGATTGATGGAGGCTGACTCCAGGGAGGGAAAAGAGTTGCTCAAACGAAAGGACAGCACTGGCACAAGAAGAAGTGGGGATGAAGCAGCCATTAAAAAAATTCAGACTGAAGAGAAAAAGAAGCCCTCAAAGCAATGAGGTTTGAGAGCAGCTTCTCTGCAGCTGAGGGAACGAGATAATTTAATAGCAGAGTCTCGTGATGTGATTTTCTCCATCATGTGTATGTTATGGTGCACATGTGCATGTATGCACCTTTCTTGTGGGAGTGGGCATGGGTCTTGTAAAATGGGCTCATGTCTCATGTGCTGGGCGAGCAGAGGCAGGAGAGCAGTGTTGCGGCTGGGTTATATTATTCAGCTCATTGGCAGAAGCAGCTATGCCTGTTTAAGATTAATTTGAACTCAAATTAAATTATTTGATCTATAAAATTGGGTTGATAATATCATGTTTTGTTCCCTCTGTGGAAGAGACCAACCATTCTTTATAGGAACAGCTCTATTCTTGGCTCCACTAGGAACAAAACGATGCAATTTTACATGGCAGTCATGCTTTCTGATGACTCATTTTGAGAGAACAAATTGGGATGAATCTCTGGAGCACTGTGTAGAACACCCTTACCTTTTATATGGGGCTCTGAAACAGGAGTTCAGACTGAGTTGTTACATAGGGCCAGCTCTCAAATTCAAATTCAGCTCCAGAATCAAGACCCCCTGAGCTCCAGGGGAGTTGGCTCCAGAGGCGTGAGCACAGTCCAGCTTCTGTCCAACAACACAGCAGGTACTGCAAATTTGCACTTAATTTGCTAAGGCAGCTCATCATTTCTTAACATACTCTTGTAAATCCACATACACCCCAACTCTGGATGTGCGTGTGTGTTGGAGACTTAATTCTGCAGCTCCAGGATATGCTAAAATAGGTCCATCTCTCTCGATTCCATTTAAAATGTTTTTTCTTCCCCTCCCAAAGTCCTGAATTGCTGTATGTATCATTCAATTCTGCTAAAAAATGCTACCAAAAAAAGAAAAAAAAAAAAAAAAAGCTAAATTAAATTTGACTTCTATATGCAAATCACAGCATGGTTGCATAAATCAGTGAGAACATAACCTTAACCATTGTCCTCCAAACAGCACCAGGGTATGAAATATATGCAACTCAGAGTTAACCTTAAACCTTCAGGCCTCGGTCAGTCAGATGTTAAGAAGGGTAATTCCTAATTAAGGTATTTTTTAAACCATGTGACTTTAATTTTTATAAAATGGAAATCTGATTTTAATGATGTTAAGGTCCCCTTTTCTATTAGTAACTCTGAGGGTATTTTGACCTGTGGGTGGAACAGTAAAGCATCCTCTCCCCACTGCACAGAAGGAATCGGGATGTGTGCACCTCTGCTGTCTCTGGGGTAGTGGGAACCACCTACTGCACAGCCTTCATTGATGGAGATTCCCCTTTGGGACAAGCTTTCAAGTCTGGTATGGCCACTGTAGGACCTTCTCTGTGTCCTACCTGGCACCATGACTGTCCATGTGACTACAGCACACAGCCTAGGGACAGACATGAAGTCCTCATGGGGTATGAATTTATCACAATCATGATTTTGCTGTTTTCTGGATTAAACACAGAATCACAAAATCATCTTGGTTGGAAAAGCCCTTGCAGCTCCTCCAGCCCAAACATGAACCTCACCCTGACTGTTCCCAACTCCCCCAGATCCCTCAGCGCTGGCTCAGCCCGACTCTTCAACCCCTCCAGGGATCCCGGGGACTCCCCCCCTGCCCTGGGCAGCCCATTCCAACGCCCAACAGCCCCTTCTGCAAAGAAATCCTTCCTAATATCTAGTCGAAACCTTCCCTGACATAACTTGAGGCCATTACCTCAAGCAGAGACAACACCAATATGCATTTTAGAGCTTTCTCAGGAGGAACATGCCCTTTTGGAGGATCAATCCCCAAGGATTGATTTTTAAATGCTAAGGAGTTTGCTCTACTCATAAAACCAAAACAAAAGTCATTACATAATAAAGTTAGCACCCCCAGCGCTGCAGCACCATCAAACCCTAGCATGGCTAGTGTTCAATTAAAATGTAATCATATCAAAGGCATTTTGGAGTTGTATGACAATGACTGTACACAGCACTAATACTGTAATGACACAGTAATCAAGTCTCAGTTGCATCCTATTCAAGTCCCAGCTGTTCTGAGTGAGGTATAACTTTCATCAGAGCTAATTATTTCATATTAATCTCAATACTTTAGCCCATACAGCTTTATAATATGCAGATAATGAGGGTTCTCTTGTTGATGCCACAAACAAATGAGTTGAACCTCCTCTGCAGCATGGCCATAGGAGAGACACAAAGTGACTGATTGAGACAGGGCTCCCGCGGAGGGATATGAACAATTTAATTGTGATTGGTTTTTATAATTGGATTTTATTTTAATGGCTCATGCTGCTCCCGAAAGGCTCTTGGTTTGGGAAGTGCTTTATAAATAACATTTATTAATTGCTGTAACCTCTTTTTCTTTCACGATGGCAGGGCTTTCTGAAAGCAGCTCCCCACCCATGTTCATGCCATCCAGAAGGACCCCCGGTAGGGATGCAGCTTAAAACCATGTACAGCTTCTTCCGGAGTGCTGCTCACGCCCATGGAGGGGGAAAGGCATCACTCCTCCATCTGGATTTTCAGTGGGGATTGAATAGCAGATCTTTCACAGTCAGGACTGCTATTTCTGCCACTCGAGCCAAGGAATAAACCCAGGGAGTTTCCAGCAGCAGCTATCTCTGAAGTAAAACATCCACTTGAAGGATCCTGTGGCGGTTTGGGTTACTTGCATGGATGATTAATCATGAGGCTTTAGGCTTAAAGCTTTAATTCAGTTTTCTTTAAAGCTGATGGGAGCTTTGGCCCTATATGTGTTAGGGTACATATTGCTTATGGCAACTCTAGTATAGGTTGAAAACCCTTATAAATCCCCTCTTTCCATGAACTCCTAACATTTTCTGAACCTTTCATCTTTTGGACTGAATTTTTCATGCTTGGTCTGTGCCAGGAGATTGTTTTTAATGGATGATTTGAACACAATCCCTCTAGCCATTTGAGTTCAGGGACAGTTAGACACACAAAGGCTCTTGTACATTCAAAAAAGAAAAAAGTATTGTGATAGAAGTGAATCAATTTAAAATCAATCTTTCACAGATGTAAACTGGCTTATTTCAGTATAGCTGTATGCCGTAACTTCGTGGAGCATAGACAAATTCACATGCCCTCATTACAATATGCCTGTGTCATCATTTATGCTGTAAAGAGATCACGGTGACAGTACCAAATACAACTGATCTTATCCGGCTGTGTTTCAGAACCGGTTCCCTCAATAGATCTAATTCAGACCCATGGACAGCAAGAAGTCCCACTGCTGCTTCTTGGAATTAGAAATGTATTGGATGGCTTTGAAAAATGCAATAATAGGAATGGGATGAAATTTAATAGCATAAAGTCCATGCATTCAGGGGGCTGAAAACTGGAATTTCTACCCTAGGCTACAGCTGAACAAGGAGGAAAATCCCCGAGTGATCTCAGCAGTCACAGGGTGGCTCTTGAGATACTGATTTGGAAATGGCCATGAGGAGTGCTGGTGTGGTCCAGAAGGATAGATGAGGGAATAACTGCATGAGAGTGAAAAAGGTATAGATGGAAGGCCACGGCCAGGCCTCCTCAGGAAAACAACACATTTGGGGGGGCTGCCCAGGCTGGAGAGTGATGAATGCATGTGCAGGACAGCTAGACTTGTACTTATGTGTACGTTATCCATACGATGCACCCCCATGAAAACATTTCACCAAGCAATAAAACAATTCATTTCTAAAGAAGAAAGGCATTTATCTCATTGCAGAAAATTGGCTGTGAACTCATACAATCTTTATTATTAAGAAAAAAGAAGAGGGGTGAGCATTTTCCACCAAAACCACAGTCAGACAGGAACACCCCACTGACGGCCTGGTGAGATCCTGTCTCGAGGAGCAAACTCTTCTTGTGGGTCCAACCCAGTCAGGAAAAACAACTGGCTTTTCTTCACCATTTTGCATCCACAGTCACAAACAGCTTGATTATCGTCAGTTAATTATGTCTGGGGATATTACTGGATGGCATCAACTTGTTACCTGTTTCACAGATGGGAAGGTAATGTGCCCAGATGATGGATTGCTGTTCACACAGCAAATCAACAGCAGGGTTGGAAACTGAAGTCCTGATCTCTGATCAGTTCACTGATTAGAGAGTCTAGTTTTAAAAAGGTGGGATTTGTTCCAGAAAATACCAACATTTCTAAACTAACTCCCAGTCTGAGGGCAATCCAGAGCTGCACCCTCAGGATTTCCTGGGAAAATGCCATTCCCAAGGTTTTCAGCTCAGAACTGTCGGCTTATTGCAGTTACATGGAACAGCTTCTCATTGTGATATCCACGCTGTGTGTTTTGGCGTACCTTATACATACTCCATCAGTATTAGGATAAAAATGTTAGAGCTAAGCTGAAGAAGACAATTAAGTTGAAACGATGTGTTAGGCACAACTGCAAAGAAACAAATCATGTCAACTGCTTTCTGACCACACGTTTCACCAGTATTGCAAAGCTCAGGCAAAACAACCTGTGATAAAACCACATTTTGAAGCCAACAAGGGTTAGTAAATTCCAGCTCGGAGTGATATTATGCCAATTACTAACCCTTTCTGCTAATGTAAGAAAAGAAGTGTCTTTAAATGCAAAATAATTGCTCTGACTTCTTTCTCTGAATGCTTACAACTCTTGGAAATAAAAACCCAACACCTCTCTCATTGCACATCTAGGTGTAAAATTAGGTAAAATAATAGCCAAGATAGATCTAGTTTGGATTTGGTTGAAAGGAAGCAGTAGATAAGGGCCAAATCCATCACTGGTGGGCCTCGAGAGCAGTCAGCAGAGGTACTAAGCAGAGCAACACTCGGTCCAGAGTAGTTTCTCCTAGAGAAAAGCCTTCTGCATATGTTAATGGCAACAGCTCACAGTGTGTATCACACAAATCCTATTCATGTCCAGAATTCCTATCACTCTATTAGTGTCACAAGTTATTAAAAGGACATTTCAAAAATAGGTCTCTCCAAGTGGAACCGGTGAGAAGTAACCATGGCTATTTGATATAGTCATAGCAACAAAGGAGCATCACCTTGGCAACACACCAGGCTTATTTACTGAGGTGCGTGTCAAAGCATATTAAAGTCATTTATATCTGAATGAGTTCTGATGCCATCTTCTAATCCTCCGAGCTCCCAAGCAGCCCCACAACAGCTATGGAAAAGTAATCAAAGGACTGGTTTGTGTCATATAGCGTGTACCACGCTCACAAATAAAGGCATTTTCATTTCTGTCAGATTTCTGACCTGTTCAAAACTAATAGCTTGCATGTGACTGAAATAATAAAAGCATCATCTGGAAACAACTACGATAGAAACCCTTGAAGTGCAAATTAAATGTAGAAATTAAAATGGACTAGTACATGACTCTGCCTGGAAATGAGAAAGGGAGAAATCTGGAGATGTTCCTTGTAGCAGGAACACAGCAAAGACCCACTGGTGTCAGAGAGTACATACAAGTCCTGAGCCAAGAAATGGCAAGCTGGGCATCATCTTGCCAAGCAGGACTGTCCACAGCACCACCATCTTCATATGAGCTAGCTGAGGAGATTTCCATCATTAAGCAGAAGGCTGCATTTTTAATCGAGCCCATCAAAAGAGACCAATTATTTGAGTCCGGACTGTCTGGGTACCACGTATCTGTAAAAAGTGTGCATCCCTTATGAGGAAACATGTAGCTTTCAGCTCACAGGATCATGATGCTTCAAATCATAATTTAAAAAGAAAAACCTCCAGGATCACTGCAGCACAGGACCCAGAGGAATAAAAGTCAGCTTGACACAAGCATGCCGTTGTGCAAGGGGGAAAGTGCAAGCCCCGATGGCATCAAAAGCACACAGAAGATTTGAATGCCTCGTGGGATTCATTTCGGAGCCCTCTCCACTAAGCCTTGATAGGACTTTGACACTGGCACCTTTGTATCCCCCCAAGACTGCAGCTGCGGAGCCCATTGTCATTCATGTGCCTCTGCAGCAGATTAGGTAGCAGAGCAAAATGCATCTTAATAGCATCTTGTGTGGCAAAGATGCTTTAACAATTTAATGCAATTTCTTTACAAGCATGAGGGGCAACAGAAGCTTCTTAAACAGTCACTCAATTAGCTTTATCCCTCTTCATCGGCTGAAGTTTACTTACGAGAGGTCACCTTGAAGAATATGTCTTTTTCTGACATGTCTCCCTCTTTCTCCCCCCTGCTTTAGGGATTAAAAGAAACTGTGGAAAAAAAAGAGGAAAGAGAAATACCTTTTTTTAATTCAGTCATATGCCACAGGTCCCACTTGTGTAGCAGCATGGCCTTGAGAGAAATGCACGGCCCTCGAGCGCTATGTGGGGCTCTTTGATCACTCTGAGATCAACAGGGTTGAGAAAGAAGCCACAAGACACTTGTCCTACCGGCCTGTGTGGGATTGTCCTCCCACGTTTCCTCCGAAATCTCTTCTCCAAAGACAGATCTCATCCCATACCCCCTCCAATGCCTCCTGCGTTAGGATTCATATGACCAGATTTCAGACCTCTCTTAGATGAGAGGAACTGCCCTCTGGAGGCCTCCAATCCTCTCAGCTGCCTGCAAAGGAGGGTTAGATGATGGGTAGACCAGTTCTGCACTGTACTCTCCTCACGGGGTAATTAATCTCTCAGGTTTTTTTTGTTTATTCTCCTAATCTCTCTCCTCTGTTTAGCCCGATGCTCAGAGCAAGGAGTGACTCACGATTAGCCTATGTGTGCACTCCTGGAACATGGTGAGATTTTTTAACTGCTATGTCTCCGTTATAGTGTTTTAAAGGCTTTATAATGCATTGGGTCATTTCAGGTACATGCAGCATAGCTAGCTGGCAAAACTCAGCAAGAGATTATGGACGTTTGCAAGGGAGATTGTATTTACAGCTTAGATAGATACACTCAAGACTCATGGAAATATCACCAGCCAGGCAGAGATGAACCGGTGCTAGACCTGTTCAAGGCTATTATTGAGAGAGATGACAGAATTATGATTATACCTGTGTCTCTGCACAAGAAAATCCTGGAGAGAGAGAGAGAGGTCATCAGGGGCACTGAGGAAATGAAAACACTGAGACTCACTCCTGGCAGGAAATTGCTGCCCGTGGGACAAATTCAGCTCTTGCAGAGGCAGGCACAGCTCCTCGAGTTGCCCCAGTGAGACCTTTACACCACCACGGAATACGGTCCTGTTGCAGGTAAAGCAGGGAGCCTGTACCCAGCAGGAGGGGTTTCAGAGAGAATCATCTTTCTGAGCTTCTTATATGCTTCCAAGCCAGCTACATTCACTCTCAGCAAGACTCATCCACATTTTAGATATCTAGCACTTGCTTTTATAATCTCACACTTGTTTATTTTTTTCCCGGGAGTTGTGAAGTTTACTCTGAGCTTGGAGAGAACTTCAAGTGCCCAAACAGAAGTCATTACATTGCTGCTAATGCCTTGAAAGCCTCTGCAGCCAGCACTGCTGATGAGCAGAGCAGCACCTTTGGTGTAAGGCAGAGAGTATTAATTAATTGCAGGGCAGCTCCAGCTCCTCAGAACATACCAAGAAGATATCAAGTGCTTTAATGATACACAGGAGACCTGCAAGCACCAGGCTCTGCATCCCAGCCGAGAGAAATGGAAAGCAGCCATGAGGTGGGGGGATCAGGGGAGACTCCCAGCCCCAACAGAGAGGAGGCCAAAAGGCTTCTCAGGGGTGCGGTGAGCCTTGTGGGGACATGTGCTACAGGTTGTTGATGGGGGGAGATGATTCCTACAGAAATGTGGGGTGATCCCATGCTACTGCCCTCCAGGCAACACTCCTGGAGAGCTGGTGCCCACCCTGTGATAAGCCCACATTTCAAACTCAAGAAAAATGTTTCATCTCCTGGTTTCCATGTCAAATGTAAGCTCTCTGGGGCAAGAGCTCTCTTTCTGAATATTTTCAGAGAACCTAGCAGAACAGAACTTCTAAACACCCTTTGAGACAGGAACAATCTGCCTGAGCTGAGAAGATATCTTCGCAGCTAAACGACAAGCCAGTGCGTACACAACCATGCACACCACTGCAGCAAACCCCTCTGCTCTTTAACCTGCGGTTTCCCAGGAGTCATGAGGATCCAAATAATGTGGGGTGTGGAAATAGCTCGCTCGCTAGGGCTAGCACCTATTTGCTATCTCTTTGTGTAATTTGGGGGGAAATAATTGCACGGGAGCCTGTATACTTGCTTGTGCTTGGTGGTAGGTCTGGCACCTAGCTCTACCTTTAAAAATGACAGTGCTCTGCAATGAGGAGGTGAAAAGCCTGTCAGCAGAAGGCTTAAGTTCATTATAACAGACCCCTATTCTGCTGGACAAAGTGCTGGGGTCTGCAACTGTTGGATAAAGCTAAAAGAAAGAAATATCTCGGTCACTTAATATTCAGCAAACATTAGAGCAGTGAATGTGCTGGATGGAAACCTGAGGTTGCCACCCTCATTTTGGTTCCCTGCATCCCTGGATGTGCCTAGTGGCTATTTTATTTGCGCTGAAAGCCTGTGCCTTTGCTACCCCTAGGATCATCCACCCTAATCTGGGCTTTTTACTTGGCTCCCCGTGTTGTCTTATTGTCAATAATCAAGAAAAAAAAGTGCCGCAGGAACACGATTCATCTACCCCATTTTTGATACCTGTCTTGGGATGTGATGAATCACTCTCTAGAGCTGCCTGTTTCTTTCTGCTCCCTATTCAAGGAGCTAAGGGAGACCAGCTTGATTTAGATACCGAAATTTCTCTAAGTTTGGCATTTAAAATCTTACCCTTCAGGTGGGAATGTTACACCCCCAAGGCCCCCGCTGTGCATGTCCTCTCTCAGACTCACTAGTGTACAGATTTGCTCTCCCTCCCTCCATGGAGATTTCATTTGTGTACGTTTCCTGAAGCTGAAATAAAAGGTCTCCTAGGCTGTAAATAGATGTTTTGCAAACACATATTTTTTCTCTTTGTGTCTGTGGAAAAGAACATAATGCCAGGGAAGTTATTTACTTCTTATAGCATGTCTGAAACCTCTCATGCATAAATATAAAGAGCCTGCAATGAAGTGGGACTTCAAATTCACAAATCTCAGTGAAATACTTTTCCACAAGTTCTCAGTGGGGTGAAGGAATTTATAAGTTATGTATTCTTACCTTGTTACTGAAGACTACTAAAGATTTAGTCTGGCTCATGTAGATCAGCTAAACAAATATACTTTCCCTTCCCCGAAATGCCATTTAATCAAACTTCCATGTGCTTTATGAAACAAACTGGGCAAGTCAGCCTGAGTGGTCCAAAAAGGCAAGCCACAACCATAAATAATTGAATGGGTGACAGAATTCAAGGAAGGGAGGAAGATTTTTCACTGATCCTACATTTCAACATCTCTTGTTTCATTAGTCAAAGCCTACAGAGGTACAGATACAGACACACACTTACATAAATACCTAGGCACATAAAGATTTTCCTGGAAAACTTCACTTATATTCCATTACCTCCATATCTTCTCTACAAACAAAGTCCACATAGGCCACTTCTTTGTAAAAAGCATACTCTTTGGAAAAATATTTCAAATGTGGTATGTGTAATGGGGCTGCTTCAGATGTCTTCAGGCATTTATCCAATCCTTCTGCATGGAAATGGATTGATGTTTTAATACTCCAAACGTAATAGTTCTTTTCCATTTCTTGAATTTGTTTGCTGCTTTTTTTTTTTTCTTATTTTTTCTTTCTCTTGACTATATCCTTGATTTCCCTCACAGCTCTGCTGTTTGATAATTCCCAACAGACCTTTATTCTGCAGAGAGTGACTCTAGAAATGGAGTGCTAAATGGCCATTTGTATCAGAGTGATGCAAAAAAGGCCCCATCTGGGACCCTGGAAGCTTTCTGCAAGGTGCTGTACCCAGTGGGACCAAAACCTTACCCAGAGCCCCTGGAGAGCAGCTGAGCAAAGCCCAGAAAAGCTTGAGGATGGCTCCTGGGCAGCAAGGAGGGAAAGACAAGTGTTTCCTAAGGCATTTGGGCTTTGCAGCACAGAACTTTTAGGCATCCCTGAAATCTCCAGGCTTAAATTTCAACCTGTGCAAGGAGGCACTAGACAGTAAGATCTGCCAAGGAGAGGGTCAAGACAAGGAGCTCTGTTGAGATTCTCACCTGAGACATCTCCCCATGTGTTGGAGCCTGCAGAAAGCCCCTTTTCCCAACAATTGTACAACACAACCCCCATACCAGAAGTCCTGTCATGGAGTCGGGAAATGTACAGACAGAAATGTGTGTGTGGATTTTGTACAATGATGTATCTGACTGACTGAACATATCCAGGTGTCCTCTTGGTGTGTGCACCCATGCTCCAAGGTTGTCTGGGGAAGCACAGTGACCCTTTGGGGACTTCAGCCCCAAGCCTGCTCACAGACCCCCTACATCTCAGGTCTCATCCTAATACCTAGCAATAACCCCAGAGGGACCATTAGTCTTCTGTCTACAGAGACATCCACAGGAAAAGCACGTGGTGCTTCATCAAGCAGTGAACTCACCTTTCCATCACGCCCAGCATCATTTCTCAGCGCTGATCCTCCAGTTCTAATCGCATTTGCTTATAGTGGTCCCAAACTGGGGTCACTCTCGTGGTTACACACACCAGTAACACACTCACTTACTACGTGAGTGGTGAAACAAGATAAATGGGGGGGGTGGGGGGTGTGAACCATGCCAGAAGGACCTTCCTTCCCCTTTTGTCTCGCACACCTCCAGCCCTCACAGCCGCAGCACCCTCAGGCTCCTCCCAGCAGCCCCTCACTCCTCTGAGCATCCCCACCCTGGCTGGGTCTCTTCAGCACCAGCACAAGGGGCTGCAGCACCCACTGTCTGCAGCACCAGGCTGTGGGTGCAGATCAACCCCGGGTCAGCCCAGCCAAGGCCAGCCCGGGCCAAAAGGCCCTTCCCAGGCAGGAATTTCCAAAATCCATGAAGTACATGAAAACATCACACTCTTGCTGCTGTCATATATAGTTGCAAGTGGCTGCTGAGTTCAGAAATACCCATGGGAAGATGACAGAAAGAAAGGGTTCTATAAGCCTAATTTCATTAGGAAAAATACATAATTAAGCTAAAAAGGCCCATTCTCCAGGAACTTAGGGTGCATGTAGGGAGAGTCCATAGAGCTCCCAGCCCATATCTCCCAAAGCCTTTGAGGTGCAAGTCCGGCCTGTGCACCTCGTGTCCATGGTGTTCAGCCACAAGAGGGAGATCGAAGCTGCTGAAAGCACCCCGGAGGCTCCTGAGGTTTGGATGGGAGTGGGGACCCCCCAGCTGAAGCCGCCCTTCCGCACCCCGCAGCACCCCAGCTCCGGGCATCGCCCCTCTCCCAGGGCACATCAGAGCAACAGGAGCCCAGGAGCTGCTCAGGGCTCTGGTGAAGGCTCAGGATGGATTCTCCACTCCTGATGACAGGAGAGTGTTTACCTCAACGTGGGAATAAAATTACACTTAAGATACTGTTTTGTTTTGTTTTGTTTTGTTTTGTTTTGTTTTGTTTTGTTTTGTTTTGTTTTGTTTTGTTTTGTTTTGTTTTGTTTCTGAGACCTTGCTATTAATGAGGTTAATTTTGCACCAAAGCGACAGAGAGACCAATAAATAATAAATGAGATTTAAATGGACCTGTCTCTCAGAAAAGAAAGTACACGGAAGTATTTATTTTTCCTTGCTACAATGTAAATGGAAGCAGGCTAGGTACAACTCACCCCTCTCTATATTACATGTAATAATTACTTAATTATCGTGGAAAAAAATATCCCATTATCCACATGCCTTAATGAGACTTGGCAGTACTGCAGGGACCTGTATTTGTAGGAAAGAAGAAGAATTACAGCCTGGAGCCACATTTGATAAGGCCAAATCCGCACAAGGAACAGCACAAGGTATAGCCAGTCGCTGTAATGTCAACGAAACAATTTGTGTAAGTCAAGTGGTGACACAACAAGCCTATTAAAAGCAATGGTTAATTAAAGGACAAAATTACCAACCATGTACTTAGAAAAGAGTTTCCTCAGTCTCTATCTGCTGCCTGGCTCCAACAAATACCAGCTTTTTTCACTGGGCTTGCCTTGATTTTGACCAAAACCTGCTCCCCTGAGGACTGTGATTTCCACAGAGGGTTTCATTTGGGCAGGGTCCCTCCCTTTAAAGTTTGATCTTGGCTAAATGCACTTTTCTACCTTTTAGGGAAAATATTCCTGCCTGTATGGTGAAGTTTTATCCGCAGCCCCAGTCACCAGCAGAGGGGGAAGGAGCAGCAGAGAAAAGGGAAGGAGTCACCTAAAGGAGAGATCCCAAATGTCCTGGTGAAAAAGCAGACGAGTCCTTGTGACCTCACCCAGTTTCAGCAGAGCCCTCCTGGTGCCCAGGAGGCAGCGAGAGGAGGTGGTTCAGAGGCCGAGGGGTGAGTTGGAGAGCGGGATGGAGCTGCTGCAGGTGTGAACCATGGGGCAGCAGCCCCGGAGCCTCCCTGCAAACCTGCACCGCAGCACCGGCCCTTGTCCCAGGTGGAAGAAACTCGTGCCTGAGCTCCATCACTCTGAGCTCAGAGCTCTTCTGTTAGTCAGATTTTAAATTAGCTTTTATATTAATGAATTTTTAAAAAAAATCTATCCAAACTGGCTCTCTGGGCTTCTCTTTCAACCCCTGGAGAGACCAGCATCCACACCAAGGTTTGGTCTGTCCTGAGGATGGGGAGGATATGGGGCTTAGGTGGGGTATGCGCTACATCTGTCCTGAAGTTGTCGTTTTTCCTTCTGTAGGAAAGCTTTGATGAGATGTTTAATTTTTACATGGCCAAAGTTCGAGCAGAAGACTTTCCTCTTCAGATAAAACACTACTTCCCTAAAGACTCAGAGCAATTTTCAAAACTAGGTGCACTAAACTTTCCAAAGCCATGAGATTTGGGGTGGGGTTTAGGAAGGAGAAAGAGGAATGATTTCTGCATTTCAAAGAAAGGGAATGGATTTTCTAGGTTGCAAAACTATCCTTCCTTTTTCAATCAACTTTTTATAGAATTGCTTTGTGAGAAATAAATATTACATATCACCTTTATTTGATCATAATTGAATATCCATCAACCTATCTGCCTATCTAGCCATCCTTGTATAGTGCTGGAAACACCAATCTCTGACATAACTGTAGTCCTCTTGGAATTTAAAATTAAATTATTATTGTCATTGTTAATAGATGTGCATATGCTACAATGCTGAAGCTATAGACGAAAATTGATAGTTTATCTAGATAGATCATCTGACCCGTACAGATAACATTCAGAGCTGTCAATGAAGGCACAAATTTTCCTGCATGTCATTCTCTGCAGGAGCAGAGCCTTGCTGTCTATACAATCAAGGTCTTTCCAGTCTGAGGAATATATACAAGGCACTGTATAATGGATTTTTCCTCCTCTTCCCATCAAAACTATGTTCAAGCCGTACATGCCAGCCTCTAAAATTGCATTAGAGCACTGCTAAGCTGCAGAAGAGCTATCGTCATCCCACTGCTGTATTTATTTAGCTGTGTTGTGTCTGCTGGAGAAAGACTAGGCAATTTTAAAAATTGGGCACCTGTTGGTCAGACAGCGCAGGATGGATGAGAAACTGAGAACCAGGCAGTTTCTGTAGTGACTGGTGGGTTAATTTTCCTTCCCTTCATTTAAATTCACACCCTTTGCCTTTCTGCTTTCAATATATTCAGAAACTAGAAGGGAAAATTGCTCCCGTGGTGTTTGCTGTTGCACAGTCAAGCACCGGATTCCTCCAGCACAAAAGCTTTCTCAGCTTCAAGTGTGCAATACACCTTCAGAAAAGGTTAAAAATTAAACAAATGTAGTGCCAGGAAAAATGCAGGGCACACTGCTATGCTTTTGCATGCAAAACAAGAAAAGTAGCAAGGACCCTCCATGTCCTGGAAATGACAGCATGCTGATGTCCCTTGGCCATGCTGCCATGGCCAGCATCATTGCAGACAGGCTTTTGAGCATATTTCCAGTGGGGATTGCTCAGGACACGACATGCCCTGCTCACCCATCACAGCAGAGGCCTGAGCAACCCGAGAAAGCCAGGAGGGGATGGGGGTGCTGAACCAGGCCCCCCAGCCCAATGAACCAGCTCTGTGGAGTGGTTATGAGGGCATCCTGCCCTCAGTAGGTCTGAAACATTTTCTTTCAGGTGGAAAATGTGAATTTATGAACTGTTATAATTGCACTCGGAGCCCCTCAGTGAGATCTGAGCATCTCTGGCTGTGCTATGGCTGTGGTGTAGGCATCCCCTGGAGATGTGCAGCCTGGCAATGCGAGCAGACACAGTGTGTTCATGCTGTAGCCTGTCCGGCTCTTGGCCTCACTGGCTGGTGTTTTACCCACTTGAACACAAATTGGAAGAATTAAATGACTCTTGACTGGTTCTCAACCTGCTGCACAAAAGGGGCTATGAATTCTAAAGAAAGGGAGCAGGGAAGTTAATGAAAAGGAGCATTTGCTTTCATCCCAGAGGGCATTGCAGCAGGAATTTAGTGAAACAAGGGATGAAGGAAAAGTGCAGTCTCTGCAGAAGTGCCCAATCCCTGCAAAAGTACCCAGTCCTTGTGCTTATGCCTTCCCCCTGATTCCCTGTCCTGCACAGCACCCACGCTTCGGCTGGGATTTGAGAGGAGGTGAGAGCTGTTACCACCCGCTTCTTGTCTCCAGCCATTAAATCGCGATTCCCCAGCACATCAGATACCGTCTCCGAATCCTCCAGATCTCCAAGTCACTAAATAGTATTAAAAATGATCCCGGAGAGTGAAGTTAAGGAGATACCAGGTAGGCAGGACTTTGCCTGTAGGCAAACATATCTTAATATGTTGCATTAACATTTAACAACCAAAGTCAGCAACACCAATCACAGCAGTAATGACACTGCACTTGACACTGCCCCAAGGTGATGCCTGGAAATTACATAAACTAACAGATTTGACTGACAAGAGAGGGGCTTCCCAGACCCCTCACTTAGCCAAAGCCCCTGTCATATAGGTGTGTACCCTTTGCTTGGTCAAGCCCCAAGGGCTCACCGACCCACGGAGCAAATTAATTGCTATTTTGTATGTGTGCAAATAACTGGATTAGTCACAGCCTTCCCCCCTCCCCCCCCCCC
>NW_020799130.1:4259359-4356658 GCF_003259725.1 Athene cunicularia
CTTTAAACCCTTGTAACCTTTCCCTGCTTTTGAGGGCAAATATACACAGCAGGAGCTGCCAGAACTCTCAGTTTTCCAATCACCATTGCATTTTCAGGTTGTAACAATATGATTATTATTTCTATCTCAGCAAAGTCTACAGGTCATAACCAAAATCAGGGTCCTATTGAGCCAGGTGCTGCGCAGAGCCACAGCCACATGCCCACACAGATAAACAACCAACCATGTCAGCACCAGGAATTCACTCCAGAGTTTTTGAGTCCCAAATCAACTCTTAAAACTCTTGTGAAGGTGCTTGTGCATGTTACGGATTGCATCTGCCATACAGGAAAGCCAAATTGTTGTCCTCCCCGGTTCAAGCAAACTTCAACCCCACAAACCAAATATTTCTGCAAGGAAGCTGGACTCTGTGTTATACATGCTCCAAAGGCAAAAGCTGTATTAAAAAAAAAAAAGAGAGATGAAAAATCAAAAAATCAAAACTTCATACACCCCCTGCCGAACCCTCTCCAGACTTCCCCTCCTTTCGTTGTATCTAATGCTGTAGCAGATAACTAACTGGCTTGTTAGTGCTTTGAGCAGGTTTTCCCATGAATATCACATAACCTTAGGCTCTCGGAGCAGGGTAATGGAGACTGCTATGCTCTCTTGCTTGGCCATGTTACAGAGATGATTGCTAAGCAAGGAGGTGATGTTTGCATGATTTACAGAACTTAGAGATTCCTGCTGCGGTGGAAACACTCCCTCAGATTAGCTGCAATTCCCCTGCCCAGCTCAATCACAGCCCTTCCTCGCTGCCGTGGCCGCAGCTCTGAATGGGAAAAAGATTGTCAGCAGGGTAAGTATTAACATTTTTATAGATCTTTACTGAGGGGAAACTTGGAAGACATAAAAATGTCATAAAACTGCTGACGACAACCTCGGCTATGGCACACCTCTCCTCTGTATTAGTACCCATTGGTTTCAGTTGCTCATAACTTTACCAACTTTCAGACATTTGAGCTGAAACTAAGAATTTACAGAGCTTTAGAGAAGTGTGGCCTGGCATGTCTATGCTACCCAGGCTGGGTGCCAGGCGCTGACCAACTTCAGCAGCTCAATGTCAGAAGCTGCAGCCATCAGGAAACAAAAAACTTTGGTATCTACCTTCCAGTGATACTGGAGCTACTCACCCTCAGGTCCCTTCCCTATTCACGGGACAGAAATCATCTTGTCCAAAAGATGTCTGGGCTGGCAATACCAGCATAACAACTTGCTAATCAGGACACAGCGTGGCCTCACTTGTACTAATATCTCCAACTGAAGTGTGCAGGTAAAGCCCCTCCTCCACACCCCCCAAAGAGCCCACACCCATCCCACCTACCTGGAACAGCCCCTGGCCCTTGCTGCTCCCCAGATTATGCTGTTTTCAATAACGATTGAACAGCCTCACCCCCACTAACCCTATCTGTGCCCCTGTTCCTGAGTGAAAAACAAGCTAGAATCAGGAATAATGATCAACAGTCTTTTCTTATAGGTTTAGTGCCAAGTCTTGTACAGTCTAGTCCTGGATCTCAGCTGAGGCTACTCAAAGCATCCTTACAGCTCAGGGAAATCAAATATCCGTACCAGATCTGTGTGCTCATCTGAATTGAGCTTTGTTTTCAGAGAAGAAATCAAGGTTGAATAACACTGGTGAGCTGTGAAAAACAATAACTGCGCTGCTCTCAAGGGGATGGAAATAAAGGAAATAACAAAATGCAGTGTGTTTAGCGGGTTTGTTTCACATAGGTGGGAAATCATTGCGAGGTAAGCGGAGGCTCCATTCCCGCTGATAGTGCACCTTCACTTCCAGGGCTTAAATCGCTTTATAAATGACAAAAATTGTATTTTGGTCTAAAACTTTATGTTCTGCAAATTACTGACTTCGAACCTTTCTTTAATGTATTAAAGGAGTTTGCTGAGGCAGCACTAGCTGGGAACATCTGTTACATGGTGTAAACCTACATCAGACCCATTAAGACCCATCAGACCCTTTGCCCTTCCCTTCCCTTCCCTTCCCTTCCCTTCCCTTCCCTCAGGTCTGTATAATACAGGCTGGCTTCCCAGAAGGTGTAATTATCAGCACTTCATTAAAGCAAGCAAGGTACTGCCAATTTGCACTGGGGGTGGATGTCTCAAATATCATCAGCCAACTACACGTTACACACTTAGTCCCTCCGCAGTGACTGAAAAAACAACACCAAACGGGACAGCATCTGTTTGCACCACTGAGCCGGACACCATCACAGACCCATTGGACCAGTTCATGCCTTCTTGCCCATTTTCAGCCACCCCAATGGGTGTGGTGTCTTCCAGAAGGTCTCATGAATCGCAGCACAGGATGATCGATGCCGTAGCTGGTCCCCTGACAGGAGGAAAGGGAATTCTCTGGTAAAATCAATGCTTGCAACAGCAGAGAAAGTGCACCTATCATTTCCAGTCTTAAAAACATGTGGTTTTGTTGCCCTTCTTTGACTTTTTTTGCAGGGAGTCAGATCTGATGTTGATATGGGTCACTGGCCTCCTGGTTCTTTCATTATATGTTGGCAATGCTTATTATCCAAGAACAACATCCAATTTTCCAGCCCCCTACCAAACCAAGAGTAGGTGTTTCGAGCAGACTGGGAAGCCTGGATTTGTACCACTGTTTTGAGGGGTTTGGGATTTCTTGATTGTTTGTTTTCTTTTTGTCAGCAATAGGTGTTGAGCTAAAAATTGAGGTAATTGTCACTTGGGGGCTGAGAAAAAGCGCACTTCTGTTTCTGAGAAATACAGACATTTCTAAAGGTTGTTCTATGGAAAAACTGAGATCCAGAAACATGAAACGGGTTCCTCCAATAAAATGCTCAAGACAAATCAAAAAGTCAATTTTCTGGATGGTGTCTGGGCAGAGAGGGGTGTTTCCTGCAGTACCCCAGGGACCTGGTCTGCACCGTTTGCTCTTGGGGTTTTCTGCGATTGAGACAGAAAACCTGACACCGTAATGGTACTGCTCTTGGCATTAATTAGGCAACTTGGGAAGTGGGTTTTCATCCTGCTTTCTGTTTGCTTTTTAATCAAAGCTATGTGGGTTGTTGCAGGCAGGAGGGAAGCAAGGGTAGATGCTTTTCTAATGTATGTTCATAAGCAGTTTGGAGGACTTTGAAACATGACTCTCAGTGGCAAGCGAGTGGCTTGTTGATTAACAGCCACAAGTGAGAGCCACAAAGCTACAAAGATCTTCTGTCAGGTCTAAAAAAAAAAAAAAAATACGCATGTAATTCAATTGTGCCTGAATTGATGTTGCCTGGACCTTTGTACCATCATTTCTATCAAGGCAAAGTGGTTGAGAAAATGTCACCAGTCAGATTTGCTGGGATGCAGCACTGTCCCTTTACACTGGCATATAAATAACTGCATAAGGTGTTGGGCAACAGAAAAATCTGAGCTTTTTTCTTGAAAATCCTGGCAGATACGGGCTGGGTTGCAGCATGACTGCACACCAGCACTAGTCACCTTGGAGAGCCCTTACGCCTGCCCACATACGGCACAGGCAGAGGCAGGGGGGGTCTCGCTGCCTGCCAATGCACTCGAGCCCTCACCCAGCATCCCACTAGGGTACCTCGGTGGAGGATCAGGCCCCGGGTAGGAAATACAGTTCTTGGTTCTCCAAAAACTCCAACAAACCCTGCAGAAAGCCGCCTTCATGCACATGCACTCACAAAAGACATCGCTGATATCAGTTTGGTTTTTTTAAATAATAAATCATGCAAAAGCAAAATATGCCTAAGTGAAGAATTAAGGCTGATGAACTCTCATAGAGTGACGGTTAGACACCTAATCACTTCCAATAGTGCAAAAATGCTGATCCCAGAGAGAGGCTGTGCAATGGAAAATGAAGTAGAATCACTAAAGCCTCCTGAAACATAAATCACAGCAGAATTTATTAATCACACAAAATACAAACAGTCATAAATCTATCACAAACAAGCACACCAGGCCATCCAGAGGAACAGGGAAGAATAAAGTGGAAAGAAATGAAAAAAGATGCGGTAAAAATCAGGAGAATGAGAAGCCAGTGACAGGGGAACAGTACTTCAGCTTAACATTTCACAGGAGAAAGATTCAAGCCTTTTCTTCTGTTGTTGTTAATGTCAGCTTTTGTGCGAATGCCCGCTCCATCACAGCAGCTTGTTGTGGTTTTAGTCACCTATTAATGAGTGTGATGGCCACAGCTCCCAGGGACCTGGGCTCGGCGCTGGTGGAAGCTGGTATGCTATCAGACATGGGGCTGCTCACCCCGAGCCCAAATTGCTGCCTGTGAATTGGGGATAACGCATCCATCCTCATGGGTGTGAGCGCCGAGACTGCGGCGGTGCTGCATGTAGCGAGGGGCAGCTCCTCGACAGGCACAATCTCAAGTGTCTTATTGCCCTTGATGGAACAACATCCCATATGGCGTGGGATAAATGAACCTCAAACTGTGCAGAAGGCGGCAGTTTCAACTGACACTGCCTCTGGTAGAAGGTGATTTTAAAATAAACTGTTGTTTTGCAGAAAAGCTTAATTTTTTTTTGCCCTGAAATTCATGAGGATTTGAAATAAATTCAGGAAATAGTTATGGAAGAAGAAGAATTAGGATGAGAAGGTGAAGGAGGTGTTGAAGAACTGATGGGTGTGGAGTCCACCTTCTACCTCCTTGCTCGGGTGCTGGAGTAATGATGCAGGGATGGAAGAGCCCAGAGCTGGGAGTGTGAGCCCATCACCCTCGCCCCAGAGACAGCCACAGGCTCTGACAAGGTGAATGCTCACAGACTTTCTTGCTGATTTTCACTTCAGATTTGTGATTAAACTTTCACAGGAGCATGGGCGTGATCTTGTCATACCCTATCTTTGGGCAGCAAAGTGTACCTCTTGCAGCTGGATTTAGGAATTCTTTCTGGCAGTAAAGCATCTGCCTACTCATCTCATGCCACCTTCAGAGGGATGATGGTCCGAGTGGTATTTTCTCTATCCATGTCCACTTTTTCTCTTAGGAATGTAGTTGTCTTCGAGCTATAAACTAACATTATGATATTTTGCAAATCATGCCTCATAAAACGTTTTATGCATTTTTGTGGGTCATATTCAGTCATCTTTGGTTTTATTGTGACCACAACTCTTCCTTTTAGGACAATTGCATCACGTCTCCTGCCTCCCAGGGTGGGCATCCTTGCCTTTAATCTCCAGGGTATCCTGCTGTAAATCTTCTCCAGCCTCTCTACTGCAGCAGAACAAAGAGACCAACTCTGCAAATTGGCTGAAAGAGCTCTTTGTTCTCTCTGTCATATGGGGTTGCAGCACAACTTTCCAGACCACTAGTAACCATTTTAAGTTTTACTCTTTCTTTGGCATTTAATAATTTTAAGTAATTTCCAGCTACTTGCAGTAACTATTTTGAGTGTGGAAAGTTTTAAAGCAGCAGACCATGATGATTTTTCACCCAGGAGTCCTAAAATAATTGGCTAAGGCGAGCTCTGGCCCAGTTGTACTAATTTTTCAACATCTTGGATTACCAGGAGATCTGCAGGAACTTGAATGAATGCCAGTGGTGTGCCATTGTTCAAAAAAAGTATATATAACTCGGATGTTTACTGCTCAGTTAACTTTATGCTAGTCCCTGCAAACTAAATAAGAGACTGGTCAAGGACTCGGAGGAAAACAAACAATGAGGATGTGATTAACAACAGTCAATAAGTTTTGCTGTTTTCTTCTTTTCCTTTGTTTTGCCCAGAAATAGGTCTTGTAAAAAGTAGAATTGATTTCTGCTAAGCTTTGGGTATCCTGTTGCACAACATTCTGATATATTTATAATGAACTCTGTGCCAAATTAGCAGAGTGCATGTTAAATGGACTGAGGTTGGGTTAGCTGACAGCTCTCAAAAAGCAGTTAGCAGCGGGGAGGCATTGCTGAATGGGGATGTTACTTGTGGATTCTGCCAAGACCACTTCCAGGCCAAGTTATTCAATATTTTTAGCAATGATCTGGAAGAAAATCACTGCTGATAATTACAGATGTCACAAAGATCGGCAAAGCAATTAGCAACGGTGAAGATAGTGCAGTCGAAGTAACCCAATTTCCTTAATAAATCGGATCAGTTCAAACAACGTATATAATTTGAATAACAGCAAATCTGTGATCACTTATTGAAGAAAAACCAAATGAAGACCAGGCCTCTAAAACAGAAACTATTTGTGGAAGCACAGGGCTGTGGGAGTGAATCCCTCTGACGGGCAGGAGCCCTCACGGTTGCGGCATTGAAAAATGGGTTTACGTGATGCTGGGAAATATTAAAAGGGAAATTAATGAGTGGGAGTTTGGAACTGACTTTCTCTGTGCTCATGGCTGGAAGAAAGTCCTCAGTTTTGGTGTTGGCATTTCAAAAAGGTTATTAAAAATTAGAGGGGGGCATGTGGGCAGTCGAAGTCCTTCCAAATACTGTCAGAAATGGCAGAACTGTCTCCCAGAGACAGCATGCTCAGTCTTTTTAGCTCTTCTGAGGCAGATCAAGAGGTAACTTGATTATACTGCGTAAGAACCATTGCAGGGGAAAATATCGAGTACTAAAGGGCTCTTTAATCTTGCAGGGAACAACAGAACGAAGACCTAATAGCTGAAAGTTAGAGCCAGACACATGTAAATGAGAGAGGCGGCACACTTTTGTAACAGCAGGGCTGATTAGCCACCGAGACAAATTGTGGTCATTTTCGGAGAACATTGTGTCAGCATTCAGAGCACCTACTGGTTTTGTGAAATATCATTCCCAATTGCTTTAGCCCCTGGAAATTAGTTTGTCCCTTTTCCAGCAGACCATGCAATGAAAGGGTTTCATTCGGGGCCACAGAGCATCCTCCTGTCCTCTTTGCTGGAGGGTGACTGTAAGTGGGGATTAGTGGGAATTCCTGCCCAAAAACTGATGTGCGGGCACAAAATCCTCCACCATGAATTTAGCAGGATAATAGGGCTCCCCCAAGCCCAGGCTGCCCAGACATGGTTCAGATCTGCCGTTTCCTGGCAGACCAGGCATTCTCAGTTCCTTCCTTTCACCATATTTCACTGTGCCCTAAATACCAGCCACGTTTTGCAGTAACACCGAGGAGAGAGCAGTCTTCTAAGATTTAAGGTCAGATTTGTAGGTACAAGATTGGAAGCAAAAGGTGAGAAGTAAAACAAATACAAAACACAAACCGAGCTGAGGTTTAACAAGCATATACCTCCCCTGACATGACTCTGATTTCAGAGCTGGCGATAAGCGTTCGCAGTAACAATCCATCTTCCAGGTGTTATCCTCATCTCCAAACACTTCCCTCCTGCACCAAGCCCCAGCTACAGTTCCTTGGAGGTCGGTTTCATACAAGAATGTAATAGTCCTTGCTTGCCCTATGTGGAGCCAGGTCTCCTGGGTTCTTAAAGGATGCCTGTACTCATACCCCATCTCATCAGCAACTCGAATGCTTGTGATGATTCCTCTTGGACTGAGCAGTAAGTGTTTTAAAAGCAATTCCCACTTTGTTTCTAGCTGGCTTGCTGGTGTGACTGCCACCCACCCAGCTGGATGGTTGTTTTATCATGGGTTGCTAAGTTGCTCACACTAAATATTATATGAGACATCAGGTACACAGACGTCTCAAAAGCACATTTTGGCTCATTACCAGCTTCTTGCATAGACCACACACCACGCTCAGAAATGCAGATGGCAGCATACTAACAAGTGGTTTCTCCAACTCCTGCCCGCTTTGGGAACACAAGGATAACACAGCATCCAGGCACAAGGCGAAAGTCTCATCTGGAATATCCTGACAGGTCCACCCATGGAGGACACCAGACCATCCTTCTCCCCCTCAATGAGAAGTCTCTTTGCAGGAACCTGCAGGGTACGTGGAATCTCCCAGATTTGAGTGGAAGGGACAACTTCTCCTGGCACATTACCAAACACTAGGACCCCTTGGCCAGAGACCGTCCCCTGAGCAAGGAAGACCTGAAGACCTGGGACTGAGGGATGAGGGAGAAGCAGGGCAGATCTTAGCTCCTCCAAACCCTGCAAGTTATTAGGAAAGGGACAAGCTCTCCAAGAAAGAGATGAGAGAGGTGTGGATGGGGTGAAGTGTTGAGGGAACTGCATACAGGTTTTCCTGGTTCCCCCTCAACATCTGTCTCATTAGTGCTTCCTCTGAATAATCTCATGTGTCCCCAGACATCAGGGAAGATGAAGTTTGGGGTGGGTGAAGGAATTGCAAGTTAGTGACTGAAAGAACTTGTGGAGTTCAGCACCCGGGTGCTGAGCAGGTCCTGGTGGAGGGCAGCCCCCAGTGAAGCATGGGGAGAGGATCCACCTTGCTGTGCCTTGGATTTCAAGTCTTGTGCACCAGCAGCTCCTGCACTCAGAGGATCGTTTCTCTCCTACCAAGAATCATGAATGGGGAGATGGAAGGAGTGGAGGGAGGACTGAAGTACAGAAAGCACAGTCGCTTCAAGCTCTGCCTGCGTGCAATTTATTTTATATAATAAATTAAGCATTATAACAGAGACCACCATCATTCTCTGCAGAACACCTGGGTTTTTTGCCTCTCTTGCAATTACTCCATCTGCCAACATAAACAATAAATTCTGTCAGACCTCTTTTTAGCGCATTGTATACATCTCTGACTGGTGCTTAAGGCAGGACACCCTTCATTCTAGCAAAGACTTTGATTAAGAAATATTCAGGGGGGCAAGAAACAACACTTATTTTAATAGGGCAAGAGTGGGGGTGGCTGATCAAGTACAATGAAAAAGGAAACCTTGTCACTATGTCATGTTTAATTTGGTTCCTTGCCAGGATGCTAAATTCAATTCAGATGCATGATCACACCTTAATGAATTCAATGGGGAAATTAAAATTTAACTATCTGCTCATGAAATGTTCATGCTGTTGGTTGTGTTTAATGACTAAAGACAGGATATGTTGAGTCAAAAAAGGGGAGATACCAGTCTGTTTTGCTATCAGGACACTCTATAAAATTTATTTAATCCTCTGGTTTTCATATTGAAAAGTAAATATGGGCTTAGACAGAAAACGGGTTCTTAGGAACTTTAGGGACAGGGGTTTTCCACAGGTATGTGAGAGGGCTGTGTTCAGGCCCTCCAGGATCTCCAGAGGAGTCCATGGGCTGATGTAAAAACCTACAGTGTGGGACTTTGGGCTTCAGCTCTGATCTGCATCTCTGAATGCCCTTGAACGTGGCTCCTGGGCCCAGACCCACACCTCTGTTTCGCTGTGCTCCGCATTGCTCTTCAGGAAGGGTTGGCTCATGGTAGCTCCGAAGGTAGAAGAAGCCATGGGCAGACGGTGCCTGAGCCTGCAGTGATTCCTTTGAGAACAAGTTCCCCAGGTGTCCCAACTCGGAGACACCCTCAGATTTGCACCCTGCCTACCCCCATGACACCGTCACGATGGCAAAGAGGCCATATACCTGCATGTGTGTTAGATGTGCCTGCAGCTGGGGTGGAGGCTATGAACATGCAGTTGGAGTCAGTAATAGCTGCTGCCCATTCAACACCAGCTTGGCGGAGTCAAGAGAGCATTTGGCAACTTATGAAAGACCTTGTGTCCTTTCCAAAGGTCCCCAGTGGTGGTAGGGATCCAGCACATGTGGACTCTTGATGGGACTCAGGTCCCTGAGTAAATCCTTGAGATTTACCCACAGCTGCAAAAATATAGTGACTTTTGAGGCTGCCAGTTAACCTCTCTGTGGTGTGACATTACTTCTACCAGGGAGATCTGCATCTGCCTACTGTGAAGATGAACACATTGAGGTGCCCGAGGTCTCACGGGAAGGAGGAATAGACAAGTATCACAAGTGGAGGGGTGGAAACTGTCACTGGGTTTGACAGAGTTCAGCTGATTTACACCAGCAAAGCATCCAGTCTTGAGCTGCTCTGTGGGCCGGGATCTGAGTTGGATCAAGAGCTTCAAAGGAACCTGCAGGTATCACAGGGAGGTTTTTACAAAAACTGGAAGATCTGTGCCCTCCCCAGGCCCATCAAATCCTGATCCAGGCTCAGATCTGGACATAGAGCCTCTGCTATCAGCAGAAAGTTTAAATCAGCTACATATAAGCAATAAGCTGTTGAGTAAGCCCCTCTGAAATACAGTCACACTCAAGAAGCGGGGGTAGATGGAGATGACTTAGCAGTGTGGCTAAATAAAAAACATCAGTGCTGGGTTTGCTTTTACTCTGTGTTATTTGCAAAGTTATACAGAAACTGCCCTGCTGATCACTGAACACTCCATAAAACCAGGAGTGGGAGGCCTGGAGTGCTGCTAAATCCAGGAAAAGAGCAATCTCACTGCAGATGTCTGATAAAAGAAGCATAAAAGGTAAGAAAGAAAAGGTCAAATAAAAACGGCTGTGGAGGTGGCTGTAATAGCAACACACCCCAGCCTCCCCCCACTGATTCCTGGGGAACATGCAGGAGATTCAGGGAGAGTCCAAAACCTGTAAGCTTATCAGTAAGGGGTGGAAATACCAGAAATGTCTCCAAATTTTACACATTTCTGCAGAGATGAGAAGTAAGCACTTTATTTGTTGGAAGGAAACCTGTGAGGAACATTTGAATTGGTCTGCCTGACACTCACTGTGACAAATTTTTCCTGCAGCCTTGGGAGAAACTTTAACCTCTTCATCCTTCCAGGATGCTTTAAAGCACAGCAGAGGACCTTCTGCCTCAAGAGGCATGCCCCCTTGCCTTTTCAACTTGTAGCAGGAGTTAGTCGAGGTGAAAACATGATACATGTTTTAATTTTATTCATTTGGAAAAGTTTTAGAGGCAGATCGAAGGTTGGAGGGATAACAATTAAATTGGCAGTACTTTGACTTTGTAATCTAAAAAGCTTTCTTTTAATCAAGTACTTTGTGGGGTTTTTTAATGGAATATTCATTGCTATTAGAGAATCCAGCCAAGCCTGAAACCCCTTGCGCTAAGTATAGTACAAACATAAGTAACGGTTCCTGCCTCCAAGAACCTACAGTCTGAGTAAACAAGACAGACAATAGGCTGGGAATGGCAAAGAAGGTCTAACCAAGGTTGCAATGCAGAGTGGTAACCCAGCCCTGCACTGAGATGAGTACAACATGAGTACAGGGCGATGCAGGAGCGGATACATTGGTTTTAAAATCGCAAGGAATCTCTATATTGATCAGACTGCCCAGCGTGCCAGGGAAAGGAAGGTGCTGTTTTGCCCGTGGTGTAAACAGAAACTAGCAGTCGCATCGGGCCACGGAGCCGTGTTAGCTTTATGCTTTTTCAGCCAACAGTTGGATGAGGGCGCCTGGATGTCTTCAGGCTGCCAGAGCCTGATGGAGCATCAGGTTCAGGAGCTGCTGAGCTAGAGCACGTCTCCAAGAGAGACATACTCCACAACATTGAAGCTCCAGGACAAGATGAACAAGCTGAACATTTCCGTGAGTTTTCTCAGTGCTTTAATACTTCCTCGAAGTCCTTTATTTGCACTGTTAGTTTTTCCAATTTAATCTCCCCTCTCCTGGAACTCATTATAGACCAGAGAGACAGACTTGTTGGGATCTTATACAAGAACATGATCACAGTGTGAGTCAACCTTCTGCAGGACACCCAACATGGCACACCATGACTGTCAATGTCAATGCACAAGAGCGTGTGTAGGGCTGTCACGCTTTCATCTGGGGAGGTGTTGGCTGGGACACTCAGTAAGAGCTTGAAGAGCTCCTTTCTGCAACACTCTAAAGAAATACAAACCCAAGGCAGCAGAGCAGCATCTCACCTACTTTGTTACCCCGTATTTGAGATGAGTCATGGATCAGATTGTGATCAATAAAGGTGTCCATAGAGGGGACAGACACCATGGTTTGGGGTATGAGACCTAACCTCCGTGCAGAAAAAGTTCTTGCAAAGATTAGCAGTGTGTGTCTGATGCTTAGACCTGTGCACAGTGTCTGTGCCCAGCACCCGACCACCTACATGCAGCCCACGTCCTAATTAGCACAAGAAGGCAAGCCAAGAGCCCAAATAAAACCACCAGGATTCATGAGAGTTTCTTAATTGACAGGCAGAGGCCAAAATGCTGGAGTGACTGTGGGCTGATGGGCAGGGAGCAGCCAAAAACTGGGAAGCACCTGGGGGAGAGGGAAAGGGCATGTTCCCTTCAGCTCTCCCAAAACTGCCCCATGGGACCGGCCACTCTCAAACAAACAGCCCACGCAGCCCTGCCATTCCTTCCCTTTTCCCGATGGCAGATTATTATCTGCAGATATGCAAAATAATGCAAATGAGGCTATAAAGATGTTAATTATGCTGAAGGAATTAACTGCTCATTAACTTAAACTTCCTGCTCAATTATTTTCATTACTGTCCCTCCTTTTCCAGCGAGAGGAAAGGACACATACCAGCCCAGCTGCTCCCAGGCAGTCCTCAGGCCCCCTTTCCCGCAGCCTTCTCATGGCAGTCCAGTCCTTCCCCCCCCAGGAGGCTGCTCAGCCCTTCTCATCCCCACTGGTGTTGCCAGGCTGCTGTCTGGAGGCAGCAACCCATGTCTGGGCACACTGGTTCTACCAAGGGCCATGGCAAGTACCCCAGCAGGCAGGACACACGGCAGATGGCATGTCTGGGAGGGGGATCTGCTCCCCTCTTGGTCACTGCATGACTTGGGTGGAATTAGATCATGTCCCCACACCTCAGTTTCCCCATCTACAGTAAAATAAGGCTGATGAAGAGCTTGGAAATCCACTCATGGAAAACAAGAAGTGAAAGCCTGGAGGGGGTGTTAATGTTAAAATAAGACTCGGCAGCGTGTTGGGAAATGTATTGTGAAGAGTCATTTTGAGACAACCAGGGAAACAGCCAAGCAATTTAATGCTGGCAGTTGTTGCCATCCCTTGTTTTTGTCCACAGATATGCCTGGACTGATATATCAAGTGATTCCTCATGTTGGCAACTTTCATCTCTTTCCACTTAAGCAAGCCCTATAAACTGCCGGTATTAAAACAATGACATTGCACGCGCAGCGTTTACACAAATACTGGTACCATCATTAATGGCAGCACTTAGAGATGCAAGCGGTGTCTTGCATGTGCTCTGTAATCCATCAGGGAGAAGAATCAGATTTGCCAGCCGGTTTGGTTTAAATATTTAAATGAGAGGTTGCTGCACTTCAAGACAGAGGAAATATTGCCAAGGAATGTATCACAGCTCATCGTGACACCTCTCAAAGGGCCATTTAGTCTGATCTGCACACCAGAGATACCCACCCATGCTGCTGGGTCCCTGCGGCATGAATGCTGCCTGAAACACGTTGAGACCTGCCCCAGAGAAATTAGGAAACAAGTTGAATCCTGCCTGGAAAGGAAAGGCACCGAAGGAAAGAGTAAGTATCTAACTTCTCCACCACTATAAAGAGCCAAGAGCGGCTGCGCATGCACATCCCTCTAGCCCTGACTCTTGTCTCAGGAAAAAAGTGAATGTCATGGCAAGGGTAGAACAGAGCTAACATCTTTCACTCTCCCCTCCTTTAGTACCTCTCCTTTGGGCGTTTGCAGCTCACAGGGGTTTCTGTGTAGTTATTGCCCCTCAGTGGGTTTTCCCCCATGCACTTGCTGACTTTACCTTTGTAAACTTACAGCAGACTCCTGCAGCAAGGAGTCTCCATGGTGAAGGAAGAGCTGCCTCCTCTGGTCTGCTTTGAACCTACCTTCTGCTAACATCATTCACACCTTCTAAATCTCCTCTGGGAGAGACAACACGTAGCAAATCCCCATTTCTACCGGCCTTCCCTCATAGAGCATCGCTGAGAAGGCTGGCTGAGCAGGGACTGCTGCATGTGGCTCCTCCTTATCCCGTTTTGGTTTTATTTAATCTCCATTTTATTTGTACAGGTGAAGCCTTGTGGTAAAATGGAGTGAGAAACTGGCCAAATCTTAAAAATTTTCTCTAGCTGGCTCCATTCCCTACTCCAGTTCAGCAACAGACTGGGGCACAGCAGAGGGATGCACAGAAGAAAAATGAGCAGCCAGAGTTGGGACAGATCCTGCCCATGTGCACTGTGGGCTGCTGAAATTGTCAGCCCAGAAACCCTGTGCTCGGTGTCCCAGCAGACCCAGTCCAGCATTGAGGCCATTGTCCCACCATGGGACTTGGTGCTGGAGAGGCCCATGGCAAAGGCTGCTCACCAAGTCAGAGGTGAGCTGCCAGAAGAGACTGGGAGATGGGAAAGAGAAAAGAGCCCTGGGAAGAACAGATTTAATAGAAAGAGCCTGTGGTTTGTTGAAGGCAAAGTTCAACAGTGGTTCGTTGTGGTCTGTAATTACCAACAGAGGGAAAAGATAGCTGATACTGGGAGATGCTTTCATCCAGCAAACTAAAGCCTGATGAAGCCAATGGCTGGAGGCTGAAGTTAGCAAAATTGAAATGTAGAATGCAAATACCTAAGACTGAAGATAATTAACAAGCTCCCCAACGACTGCTGCTCAGCAGTTACAAGAGGATCGCAGGCAGAGCAGACGAGCTGCCCACGTTGGGGTTAGCTGTCTATCCCTGCTTAGCGCTGGGTGGCACATAGGCAGCAAGGCAGAGCCAGCTCCAAAGCCCTGGAAGCTGAGCTGGGGTTAGCCTGGAGGCCTAACCTGCTTGTTGTCCACCACACACTGCCCCATAAGCTTCATGGTCCTACTTTGGCATCGCAGGAGGAGCCACGTGGACTCAAACCCTTTTCTGTTCACAGAACATCCCTGGGTAGTGGCCAACTCATGGGACACAAAGAAAATTAAAGATGCTGAGTACCCCCCCAGCCATGCAACACATGGCGATTTTAATGAGTAGTCTGTCACTAATGCCTTCGCTGTTTGGTGGGTTGTGATGTGTTGTGGGATGTGTCCTGCTGGTGTGTTATGGTGGGTTTAAGTGCCTTCTGTGATGACTTTCCTTCAGCTCCTGCATTGTAGGGACTGCAAATCTGCATGGGGCATATCGTGCCTGATTAATTTTATGGACTGCAGTGGGTCAAGGTTGATTTCTTTTCCAAATAAAATATCAGTTTAAGAGTTACTCCATGTGCTTGCTAGCTTGGGGACATGGGGTGCCATTTTATTGGCTCATGTAGATTGCTGGCTGTTTTTATTCTTTAATAAAACCTTTTGGCAGAGCTGTGGCTTCTTGTTGCCTTACAATTAGTGGGAGAACAACCAGTGCTCAACTCTGACACAGAAGTTTATGAAACCAGCAGAGATATGCAGGGAGACCTCTAAGAACAATGAAGGCAGAGCTGCTGGCTGCTAACGAGAAGGAGATGTGTTATTTTTAGCTATCCAAGAAGGTGGAAGGTGAAAAAAACAACACAAGAACAAAGAAAATCTATAGTCCAATCCAGGAAGCCAAAAAGGAATGCCAAAAAAAATAACAAGCTGACTCTCTGGCAGGGTAATTCTTCCACTAATGGGAAGGAGGGGACTTGGTAGCTGGCAGAGACGCCGGGACACGAGGCGTCTGCCCACCGCCTGGGGCTCAGGACCCTGCTTGGGGACCAGTCTGCAAATCCAGACTGGGGTGGGCTGAGGTCCCCTCTCAGCTCTGGTCCCCAAGCGGGAGCAGGGCTGCGTGTGCACCCAGCAGACAGCTCAGCTCCTTAGCAGTGGGGGGACTCTTGCAGGCTATAGGGGCAGACCTCTGGCTGCCCGAATCTGCAAGCAAGGGCCAGGAAGGAAAGAGGCAAATGAGCTGATGTGAGAGCAAAGAGCAACAGTGCTGGCAGACCAAGGAGAGAAAGGACAGACCCTGAGCTTGGTAGAGAAAACTTGAGATCAGAACACTGCAGGATGCCTGTGCAGGGCTCTTTGCAACCACTAAAACCAGCTGTGACTGCACTGTGACTTTCCACTGTGGGAGAGGGGCTTACTGGTGTCAATGTGAGGGTAGGATGGCAGGAAGGTGAGGATAAGCCCACAGGCTGACTGAGGTGTTTGGGGAGTCAATAACTTGCCTTCACCAATGAACTTGACCATCCCCTTGCAGGGCTGCAAGGGCAATAGGGAGAGGGACGTGCAGCAGGGACCTGCTGCCTGGCACGGAGAGCAACTGCTTTGGGCCCCAGCATCCAGATCAGCTTTTACTATCAGAGTTATAGCAACTACCTAAGGGAAGGGGCACAGGGGCCTGTGCTGGGTTTAGTATTACAGCAGGTCCAACTGGCTGTATAAATAAACACCAAAAAGAAAATTCCTCTGTCAGAGAATATGTATTTGCTGACATCCAAGTGCACAAACAGAACAAGAACAGAACAGAGATTATGACCAGCAGAGAGAAGGGGGGTATTTTTTAACACAGCTTATCCCATTTCTAATGGGAAACATTATTCTAGGCTGGAACTGACTCCCTGCCAGGGAAGCATCCTCCCACAGAGGAGTCGTTGCATTATCCTGTGTTATAGATTAACCAGTGACTTTGTGGATAAGCCCCCCATACTGCAAAAGCCTGATGCAGCACCAGAGTGCCCTTCCAGCTAGAAGCCGTCTCACCAGGAGCACCCTGGAGCTGCCAGGCAGCGAGAGAAAGTGACACTAATCAGCTGGCGAATACAGCGTTAGGAGCCAAATTAGAAGAAAACCTAATTGACTTGTCCAGCAGCTTTGTCAAGGGACTCTAAGGCGCGTCGCAGCTCTCCCAAGCTGCCACATCGCATTCCCACGGCACCACAGAGAGACATTTGCTGGGAACCTGGGTCTTTGCAAATCCTCCCAGCTCCTCTGAGCATCTAAAGGAGTATGGCTTGCCAGGAGGTGCAGGCAGACAATGCACACCATGCCTGGCCTTCTCCCGGAGCACAGAGCCGCTGCTTCCTGGAGCTGGCAGGGAATGCTGCCTGCACGGGCAGCGCTCCCGCTCTTGGTCCCACCAGCAGAGCTATGCACTCCCTCTCCTCAAAGGGATGGTTTATAGAAAGAGAGCAGAAAAAACCCTCAGCATGGGACAGAAGGGGCCACCAGAGATGACTTTATGGCTTCTTTCTTTGATTTTTAAAAATCTATATAAAAAAAAAAAAAAACCCCACAACGTATTCCCACTTCTTAAGCCTTTTGTGCTGCTCGCACTTTTGCATCTCTTTCACCCTTGTGCTGGTCTCTGTGTGCCTGGAACTCCGCTGGTTTCAGGCCAGACAATTGCAGGTTGTACCTGCTCAGAAGGGGCTGTCGGGGAGAGCAGCTTGACTTACAGGGCGGACAATGCCTCCTGCTATAGGTTCACAGATACCTGAAACACACAAACCAGTCCAGTGTTGCACATCCCGATTTAGCTCAAGCTGTGCAGTGAATTACACACCAGGGAAAACCATTTGCTGAGAGGGAACCAGTGGCTTTTTGTGGGCTGTGGGTTTAAGGCACACCAGCTCCCTGGTTCACCAGGAGGTTGCACTGATTGTGCATGTGCTCGTGCAAGGGGAAGGTGGGGGAAGGAGCCGGCAGTGGCGGGAGGAGGGCAGATTCACTCTCTCCCCTGACTGCAGCTGAAGAAGTTCAAGAGATTCATTCAGCCTCATCATACCTCAAAGACAACTCTGCTAGGACCTTTATCTGTAATTACATCTCCTCCTTGCCCCAGCCCCATCAGGTGGACATTACCACGTGTGGGACAAGCCCTCCCGCCCTTGGCAGTCACCACCCAGCTGCGGGCTGTGTCTGGCCGCCATCACCCAGCACCCAGCTGGGCTTTCAAACAAAGCTTCACAAGCAGGACAACCTCCGACTTGCCGAAAGAGGATTACAGCTGCGCTGGTGAGAACGACCCGCTCCCCGCCAGCGGGCCTGGAGGTGCAGACGTTTGCTTTGGCATTCACCCATCTCGCCTCCTTTAGTCTCAGAAAAAAAAACAAAAAACAAAAAACAACCAAACCCCAGCATGAGGAGCTACAACAAGTTGCAGTGTGTGCACTCCCTGTGCTGCTGCCTGATGCTCACAATAATAACCTGGCCTACAACTAGCAATAGCAATGCTGCATTACAGGGTTATAAGCCAGCCCAGGTACAGCCTGGCAAAGGGGGGCTACAAATCTGTCACGCTCGGGACCCTGGGGGCTGCAATGTTAATTCATCCCCAGTGCGGTGTTACAGGAGCTGGCAGCAGTGAGAATGATAAGAGCTGTGCTCTCCATTTCCCATTTGCTTAATCTCCCAGGGGTCTTCTGCATCACGGAAGTCCTGGGATAAGACCACGGGCTTGATTTGTCTCTTATACGCATGGATTTTACACTTACCCAGCTCCACCAGCTGTAGACGGGACCTTGCCTGCGTTCTCTTGGCAGGCGTTAGGTGGTCTGTCACAAAATGAGCACAGCACAGAAATGTAAAGAGCCTTTCAACATCACAAACACACTGGACTTCCCTGTACTGGAAGGCAGGTAGTGCTGCACGGATGCTCAGCGGGTAGCAGCAACAATTGTGATAAAACGATCATTTATCTCCTTTATAACTGCGTGCCTGAAAGCACCTTCTGCAGGAAGGTATTCCCCAGCCTGGAGATGAGGGGCAGTTTGTGCCCCACCACCCAAAGCCCAGCTCTGCCTCCCAGCCACGTTCTTTGCCACCAACACAACGCCCCAGCTCTTGGCAGGTTCGCAGCCCACTCCTCCTGGCTCACAGCAATTTGCTTTTCTTCTCCCGGCGTGACAGTTTCGAAAGCTGAATGTGAAACAAAAGGTGAAAATATTGTCAGTTAAACTCCTTCCTGTCCTCACCCCTCCACCTCTGATGTAGCTGCTTATACACTTGTATTTGCACAAATAATGAAAGTCCCTCGGGGAAATCATGTCATCTCCCATGCTGTGTAGCAGCAGGTTACTAGCAGATGATAAAACACATGAAGGCAGACAAGGCAGGCTATAACTGCTCTGCTTCTCTGGAAATCTTCCCCATTTTAGTCCCGATGGAAACACACTTTTCATCTGACATGAAAAAGGTGGTGAGATTTTTTATATATATACATGGAAAAGTGAAACAGAAGTGCCCCAGCACTATTGACTGTTTGTGACTGCCCCCACCTAGGAAATTCTTGGTATCGTTTGACATTTAAAGCTTTTGAGTGGCATTTGTGTGAAGAACTTTCCTATGTGGCAGAACAAGTGTCTCAGGGAAGATGCTTTGATTTTTGGAGGAGGTAGGAGTTTATTCCTCTGCTTTCAACACATGACATTTAATGAGGAGTAGAGACTTTTAAATCATGGCCAGCCATGCCTTTAGAGCATTGGTGTTTTAGCTTGTAGCACAGAAAAAAATGCTTCCGGCGAGCAGAAATTGTGTGTTTCAAAAAAATTCAAATTATTCCAAAGAATTTCAGGATTTTCCCTTCACTTCTGGTGAGTAAATGACACCAGAACACTACCGAAGGTTTTCTGGCCTCCCGTGTGAAACGTCACCCACCACAGACAGCTTTCAAGACAGACCAAGGTGCTAGAGATAAACCTTTGCAGCCAAGGCTGGTGCTAGGCTGGGCTGGATGAGCACCAGGGTGGATGAGTACCAGGATGTCTCAGCAACACCAAATCACAAAACATCTCATGTATTTCTATGTTTTTGAAACATCACTGACACAACAAGGAGAGAAAAGATCATCTTAAATCCCCCTAAAACTTGAAAAACAGAGAATGAAATCAGCACCAGGATGAAGGCTGGGTAATAACAAGGTGGAGTCTGGACCAGGACCTGGACCAGGCTCTGCTGGGACTGGCTGAGGACACTGGCTAAGAGGATCCATCAGAAGCAAGATCTAGAGGTCTCACGTCCAGAAGCAGTTCACGATGGCAAAAGGAAGAGTGTGACGGATCATTAAAGCCACTACAAATATTTTAAATCCCCTGTGTGACTTTAGGGTCGAAGCCACGCTGGTCAGTGGCTGATGATGTATTAGTTCCCAGGGCTGTGCAACATAGACAACAGAGAATCACCCTGACCTGAGCCAGAGGAGCCCCTCATGCGTACCCCCACACTGCTTTAGGCACTACAGCTAACTGCAGACAGAGGAGCTCGTTACAAGTCTATTGGCCAAGTGCTGCTGTCATTTTCTGCACCAAGTAACAGTTTCCAAAGTTGATGGATTTAAAACAATTAGTTGCTTCTATTCCTTTCTTTGAGGAAAATACAGGCATGAGCAAACTCTCTGGCAGTGCATGTTGATTTCTGATAAAATAATTCATCCAAATGCCTATGCAAATCAGCTCTGCCTGATAATCACTAAAAAAATTTAATGCTGTAAATATAATGAAAACATAATTAGCAATTAAAGACAGGGGTGACAGCCTGGTGCTGTGGATGGAAATAATGGGAGTGTTGTTCTGCATCTGAATGGTGGTGGAAAGCAGCAGCCTTTCAGGGCTGCTGTTTTAAGTGCTGCAAGACACTAATTGAAAGACACTTTCCTGGGTGAAGACCTCAGCATCTCCAACAGCTCAAGGATTACTGAAGCACTGGGGAAGAGGCTAATCCTGTCCTCCCTCGAAGGGTGTTGGCACACATGCTGGCCTCCCAGGCTCTGTACTGCCTGGCACTCAGCCCCAGGGCTGGAAAACAAGATTTCCATGAGCTATTTGGGACAAAGTACCTGCCCCATGGCTTCCTGCCAACCCAGGAGTGGGGGACCTGGTGACACAAGGGATCCCATACAGTCCTCCAACATCTCTCTTAGCTTCCACTACTATTGACCTGCTTGTGAAAATCTTCAGTTTTCCAAGCTAAGAGTTCAGCTCTGGAGGGTGTAACTGCAGACTGTGAAGTATTTCTGTGGGAAGCAGGACACAATTACCTCCCACTGGAATGGAGGAGTCCATAAAGATTTATTCTCTTCTCCACCTTTAATGATGTAGAATTAAGAATTTAAATGCAGAGCATTCAACATCAGGTTTCCTCACTTTGGCCTCCTCCCCGTGCTCAAAACCCTCCTTCAGTCAAGAGTAGCAATTTTCTCTTGCCTCCTTCACAAGGACAGCGAGAAGGGTAATTAAGCAGGACATGATTTTTTGTCAGTTGTGTGCCTGCACCTCGCATTTAAACCAGTGGTAGCTGAAGGGATAATTGAGCCGCTAGTGTTTATGAAGCACTTCGAGATCTTCGGGTGAAATGTGGATGTTTATGAGTGTGATGGCAGCACCAGGGGCTTGTGCAGAGGCTGACATCCCAACCCGGGTGGCTCTTTCCATCCTACCAACACCATGTTCATGCACAAATTCACGCTGCAGTTGTTTTGTTCAATACATGGCATCGCCTGGGCAGAGGAGGGTGATCTTTTGGAATTGTTTCCCTACTATAAAAGGTCAGAAAACTAAAATTATATGTAGGATGATGATGAAGGAAAGAGGGAAGATGTGTTTCGGTCCATCATGCATCACTCCAGCCCTGGGACTGCTCTGGGCTTACATCTTCACAAAAGCATATGGCAGTATCAGTCTGTTTGAAGCTGAGATCTGAACTAACCCATTGATTGGTACTGGCTGAAACCCAGATTTTCTCTTCCATTGGAAAATCTGACATTTTGAGCTTCTTTTTCAGTCCAAATCCAAAACTCAACAGCACAGGTTTAAAAATTCCTGAGGCAGAGAAGTTTCTAAAAATGTTGCTGTCACACCGTGGAAATATTATCTTGTACCTGGCCAGGTCTCTCCCAGGATCCAGCCTAAAATGTGAAGTCTCAGCTTTTAATAAGAATGGGCTTTAGTTTAGGAGAGCAAATGTTTGAGTGATGTTAAAAAAAATGTCTATATGTTATGGGAGGGAAATGAAAAAGTTCAAATTACTCATTTTTGTGCTTTCCTGGGTGAAAATCTCTTTGCAATCAGTATTTTTCTTTAAGATTTTTGGATTATGACAGCGTCACATTTTCCCAATGGAAAACATCTCTGCTGAAAATGGCTTAGCTGCCTCTCCTGCAGGGCATCCACATGGCTTACCCCGTGCCTTACATCCCCCGTGGCACAGCGGGACCCCTCTCTGCTCTGTGACCTGAGCATCCCTGCCCCATCCCCGCACCAGGCGTGCTGCCATGCCAGCACTCAACAAGTGCATATTGCTCCTGAAGACTGCTTCGTAGCTTAATACTTTATGAGAGTGATTAGGAATGATTTTTATCTTTAGTTGAACGTGGTTTTGGAGCCCCGTGGAGCTCAGTGATGAAGATGGTTTCTAACTTCCCTACAGACCAGACATGCCCGGAGCAAGGAAGCTCCTCGGCTGCTCTAGGGACGGATCAGATTTGTCCTCTGCTCAGCCTCCCTGCTTAGCAGGGCTTCATCCTTTCACCCTGCTCAACCAAGTGCCTGACCTACCCCATGGTCACCCTCCATTCTCCATTCCGCTCAGTTCAGCAGGACCAGCTTGCCTGAACCCCGTGTCTGATGGGTGTCTTTGCTTGGCTGGGTTCCCATCTGTTGCCTAAACGGATGCCACTAAACCCTGATGACTGGAAACAGTTAAAAGAGATGCATCCTGCTGTTTGCGACATTGATTAAAAATATAATCCAGACACCATGAAAATTGACTAAATTTGCCCCTAAAAACTCTGTGCTGGGGGGATCATTTGTCGCTTACACATCACTGAACCTGGCATTAAAATGGAGAGTTACTATATGTTGCCACAAGGGATTTATATCTAAAGGAGTAACTTAACGCCACGGCAAATGCTTTAATTTCTTTGTAGTATAAATTAGCATACTAATCTGATAATAATGCATTACAGCCTGGAAAAAAAATTTAAAAAGAAAAAGAAAAAGAAATCACACATGGCTAATCATTATAGGAATTGAAATCAAGACAAAGGCTCACACTGTAATTTGGCTGAAATTTCATGGTCATACGCTGGGGAAGGTGAGGGGGGGGTTAGATCACAGAAGCACTTTTAAGGGACTATGAAAGCAAAGGCTATCATGAGCACAGCCAGCCAAAATTTTGACTGTGTATTTATTGGTCTCATCTTCTGTGGAAGAAGCATTTGCCGGGGTCTACTGAAATGAAAGGTTTAAACATGGGAATGATGCCTGAACTCGTCTGGGACTGGTTTAGTCAACCCGTGGCCTGTGAACTACAGAGGGTTCATAAGAAGCAGGAGGATGTGGTGTGACTGCAAAACCAAAGTGCACACATGGAGGTGTTGCCAAAAAACAATTAAAGACAGGGAAAACAGACTCCAAGAACTATAGTGAGAAGTGTGCACTGACCACAACACGAGACTGGACACATAAACGTATGTAGCTATCCATGTTTAGACGCCTAAGTGGGGGTATCCTCATACGGAGTGATGCCCATCCTTAACTGCACAGCAACCTGCACCCCTACAGCAGCACACCCCACAAACTGCCCTGCCGAGGGACCCGAGACATCCTCCCAGCAGAGCAAGGTCTCAACAGGGAAGGTAATTAAGCATCAGAAGCGATTATCAGGAGATATAGAGGGATCTGCATCCCTTGAAATCCTTAAATCCAGACAGGGCAGCTTTTGCAAAGCCATCTTGTAGCTCAACCTGTAATCTCAGGCTGGACACCCATCAGGAGATAAGATGCTGTGGTCTGTGTTTGTGCAGGATGATCTCAGGCTGCTCTCTGTGCTGCTGAGGGACCCAAAGCAGTGTGAGGAATGTGCTCGTTTTCCAAGGTGAGCACACGAGGAGGTTAGAGAGCTGGCCTCTTTGTTCATGATTGGTTTGAGGTTTGGTTTTGTTTTTTTGTTTTTTGTTTTTTTTTTGAAGGGTGTTTTTTGTTTTTTGAAGAGTCCCTCTAAAAGAGTGTCTATAAATCCATCGCACTCCTGAAATGAAGTGATTTGGCAGAAATAGCAGAGCATTTAACTGGAAATAGTTCTGAATATTTTCATAGATGACAAATTAAACTCCCTTTTGTGGCTATGAATTTCACAAAGCCCGTAATGCAAATGTCCTAGTTAAGTTCTCTTAAATTTCTAGAGATGGACTGAGGATTATTCAGCTCTCTGTTTGACATTCCTTTTCCTCTATTACAGCTGTCAACAGAATTCGGGGTCCTTTTTTCCCCTTTGCAAGCTGAAAAAAAAAAAAAAATCTTCAGCTTGCAAAGAACTTTCTAGTTAAAATACTGCACAAATTAATATCAAGTAAATTAATACCATGTGGTACCCAGCTTGTACAGTACAGCATGAACAGCACAAGCAACAGTCACCAAACAAAGAATTATTTTGGTGAGAAATTAGAACAACTGGAAATGAATAATTTTTATATCACCCTTAAATTTTTTATATTCCCCTTAATGAAAGGACTTCTTTTAAGCAGGAGTGATGCTTGACTTCATTCTGCTCTGCTCTTTACTTTCAAGGAATTAAAAAAAAAAATTCTTTGAAAAATGTGATGTTTTCTTCCTAGCTGATGGAGTCTTTCTTGCTTAGTGTTGCTTTTTCCACCACCCCATGATGTGATCTGTCGTGCCCATGTATGTGCTTTCTGCTCAGGCACTGCAGTTCTCCCTTGGTTGGGTTTTTTTGTGTTTTTCTACCTTGTTTCAATTTTGCTGTCCCATCAATAACGTGGGATCAATGATGGCAGAGTCTGCCTTTGAATCAACACGTCTTTTTTTGAATTCTGCAGAAGAGAAGCTGACACCTGCCAAATCAGAGATTTCAGGCAGAGGCTTATAAATTGGGAATACCTACTCATTTTCAAAGGAGATCACAGAAGTGTACAGTTTTTGCAAACTACATGAATTCCACCTCCAAATTCCACCCGTTTCTGGCTAAATTAAGCTGTCATTTATTTGAAGGTTGCTAGACAGCAAAAGGTAACTCCATGGAAGGATGAGGTTCAAATTAAACCTCAGCTGGAGCAGAGAGAACTTTGGTTTACCAAGAAAATATCCCCAAAAGTCAGGCAACTTTAGAAGGAGCAGCTAACTTAAAAGTAGGTGTGTGGTTAAAATCTGAATTGTCATAAGGTGATTTCTAGACAATTTGATTTACCTCAGCTGAAGATCCAACCTTAGATACCTATATGGCAGTGGGAGATTTTTAGAGGCCAGGATATCTGAGGTAGAAAAGGGAAGAAGGGAAATAGGACTTAATGCAATGGGCAAAGGCACCAAGATACCACTTGCCTGAGTCAAGGCCAAGGAGGAGGTCAGAGCCAGCAGTGATGCTCAGGAGGAGCATCCACCAGATTTACACGGCTTTCTCTCAACAAGAAGTGAGGAAAATCAGAGGAAAAACAGCCCACTCCAGCTGAGAGGATGCAAGACACTTGTTCTTCTTGCTGTAAGGGCGTTGCTCAGGCAGAATTGCTTTCACCTTCATTTCTGTATTTTTTGTCCCTGTTCCTGCAGACCTGAACTAACCTGCCACCTGTTTTGCTCCATGTTGCTATGGCAATTGGAGAGGTGTTGCACGGCCCTTCTGCAAACTGCATCAGCCTTACACAGGCAAACTATCTTGCAGAAAGCAAGAGATCTGAGCTGGCCTTAGGACTAACCCTAGATGAAATATATACAGCTGCGCTTGGCATATATCACATCTAATATTCCCCCTGCTAAGGGGAAGGAGTTTAGATAGTTGCAAGTGAGGCAGATGGATAAAATGCACCAAGTCGAGACCTTGTCTTCAAAATTCAACCGTGGAGGCAGCTGCTTCATGGCAAGAATCTGGAAACTGCTTTCTGAAAAATTAAGAAACTAAGAGGCAAAATATCACAGGAGAAACAGCTCTGATATATCTGAAGGCGAGCAATTAATCTTGTGAAAAACACATCAGGTGGTCCAGATTTGCAGAGCAAAGCTCAAGGGCATCAGAAGAGAACCAGGAAACCTGAGCCTGCTCCTCTGAACCATCCTCCCAATTAGCTTCCAAATCCTCAGCCTAAATTCTCAACTAGCTGTGAAACCCTGTGTGTTTCTCTCCAAAGCTCTCCAACACTTCCGTGCACTAGGGTCTCCATTTGGGGAACTTCCCAGCCCTCCGAGATCGCGTGATTTTCCCCAAGAGGAGATGAGACCCAGAAGGACAGCGCATGCCACGTCTACCTTCTTGCTGCAATTATCTGGGCATGATAAGTTGGCTGTGATACCAACTTAATTTCTAGCTTGAGAGATCAAGCTACTGTCTTACTTTAAAATATTCCCAAGCGCTGCACCAAAATCTTGATGTGTATAAAACCCCTGAGAGTTGGAGATCCCTTGATGATTCCCCCCTGCTCCGCCTTGTCCCACCAGTTCAGATGAAAGCATACTGATATTGGTCCCAGCTGGCCACTGAGTTGTCTCTAGACTTGACAACTGAACCAGGATTAACATTAATTATCCCCGTCAGCAATTTTAGCCCTGGGATTTCCTCTGAGCCCTGCACGGATACAGATGACATGGGTTAAATTTATGCAAGGTCTTGGAATACCCCAAGTGCCTTAACATCTGGCACATCTCGGGGTTTCCACGCTCTCAGGGTCTCAGATCTGTCACAAACGGGTTGACCCCTGAGGATATAAGGTCCCTGGGTCAGGACCTATTGATTCTCCAGTGCTTTGTACAGCATTTGTCAGTGATTAGGGAACAGGAACTCAACCCCAAGTATGTTGATGTGGGCTATGGGCATACAAACACAGTCATCCAGCTTGAGTGAGAAGTTAGATTAAAGGGCATTTTTGTTTATCTATCCCTACTTTGACATTTTGGTCTGGAAGGAGGGTAAAAAACGCCGTTCTGTGATTTTCGTAGCCCAGCATGCTAACCAAAATGGTGAGTGGCACTTTGCTGTCTGGTCGTGGAGTGTCCAAAGGTGTATGTTGATGTCAGCAAGCAGAGAGCTCTTAAACTGCCCTTTCCATCCCTGACTCTGGGAGTAGTGTCAAGGTAAGTCACTGTCACTATCCCTATTGTGCTGGGGAAACTGAGGCACTGGAACACCACAGCCTACTAAATAATGTCCAGCTGACAAGTAGCAGAGAAAGGACCAAAATGCAGCAGCCTGAGGCTCTCCTTGCCATTTCTGGGCCATAAAGCACGCATCACAAATGGTGCAATGACAGATTTTAAATAACACGGAGGGCTTCCATGCCCTGCTGAGCACTGCTGCCTCTCATGGAGATACATACTTACCTCACGGAAATACCTACTTAAGCTCTAGTTTTGGAAATCAAGGTACTTCCTTACCTTGAAAGGTACCTAAGCCCTGCACCAAACCCTGGGTGTGTGTCAACCTGTTACAAGCTGCAGATCGGAGCTGGTGACTTTACCCTGCCAGGGTAAATAGCTTTAGGTCTGTCTGGAGCAGTTTGGAGAGGGCAACAACGTGTGGTCTAGTCCCTGTCTGCAGCAGCGTAAAGGCACTGGAGGGGAATAAACATCTCCTGCACAGGGACAGCCGTAACTGAGGCTCTGGTGACGAGCTTTCATCTGCTCTGGGAAGGTTATTCAGTTAACAGCAGCACAACTTTTGCACGGCATAAAAGCTTCTCAGGAGGGCAAGCCTTGAACCAGACCTTCACTCCCCCAGCTCCTTGCTCCAGAGCATCCCTGCCTCCACTGGCTGGCCCTGCCACCGGCCGTCAGCACCTTGACATTCCGCTGTGATTAATTGTAGGAGCTCCCAGGCTCTCATCTGGCACTAACTGACAGGAGGTGAAGCATGACAGTGAATAATGGCAAGACCTTTGGAAGTCCAGGAGAAATTAAATCAACGCAACAGTATTTGTTTGCTTTCGAGTCCCTTGTCCTGTCCCCCGCTACCCTCGCTCCCCATCCTAATGGCATTTCAGGCTGTTTGGCTGCATTCCCCACCTCATAAACCGGGACTCAACAGCACTGAGAGCAATGACTTTAAAACTGCCACTGATGGGCTGTTGGCTGTGGTGGTGCTGGGTTTTAACCCCTTCCCCAGCCAGGAGCAGGGCAGCGCAGAGGCAGAACAAGCCCAGCTGTTATGGCACTCAGGCAAAGCCACTGAGATGAACCAGTTTTTATTTTTAACTGAAAATTGAATGTGCCCAAGAGCCTCAGAGACTCAAATATCAATTGCCCAGGGCAACACAGCTAGCAAAGGCATTCATTTTTCATTCTTGGCTGCTGGAGGGAGGAAGTCATGTTGCATACATGGACCTCTGCCTTCCCAGTTTAATCAGTCAGCTGGCAACAGCGTGACCATCCTGGATTTGAATTCGTGGCTTTATAACGTGCTCACAGACATCCCAGGGCAACTTACTGAGCATCACTGACTTCAGGGTTGGGGGAAGGAAAGTTTCTCTGCATTTTTTGGTTTTTCTTTTTCCTCTGGGTTTGTTTATTTGTTTTTGTCATTGGGTAGGGGTTTTTTTTTTGGAGGGAGAGGTGGTATTTTTTCCCCCTGGGCTGGGTTCTTGCAATTAGAGGACACAAACTCATCAACTCTCTTGTTCTGTGGGGGCACGTACTCTAGGTTATGAATGAGATGCACTCCAGGTTAAAATCAGAGCCCTGCAATCAGGGTGCTGAAGCAGGAGGCCTGGGTTTGGCTCCTTTTGGTGACTTTTAGCAACATTGCAGGGGAACCAAAGGGGAAATTCAGGTGACAGTAGCGTTTTTCCACATCGTGGTGTCATTTCAGGCTCTTTGGCTCCATTCCCCCGGGGCTTCCCAGCACCAGACTGAAGTCAACCCCTTCATCGTTAAACATCGCAGTGTGTAAGTCATGTCTAAGAGCATCCCAGGCCATAACCAGCTCCGTCCCAGGAGAAGGACAAATGCATTCCGATCACAGACTCTCTCCCCAAGAAGAATCAAACATGAGTTACTTAAGTGTTGGAGGAGCTCCACAAGTACAAACAGATTGAATAAAGAGGAGGTAATACTTCTTGGGCCTCCAGCTTTGTTACATACCCTATAAATGATTTATTTTTAATTATGAAGAGAGCTACAAGCAGTCTAAACCCAAACAGCTTACATTTTATGTTGCTTACAACCAAATTTTAATTTATTCTTCATTTATTTTGCCATGCTCTTCTAATCAGTTCCTTCCCCACATGGAAAGGAGACAACTGCAGTCCAAGGTGATGATTTAAGGGTTAAAGGAAAGGTTTTGAAAAACCAGGGTAAAGTCCCAAGCGCAGGTTGCCTGGTTCAGCTGCTGTGGCTCTGAGGACAGCTAATCTGCCAGGATCGTTATGTAGAAGCCCAGCCTAGAGATGGCAAGAAGTCAAAGGCAGCATTTTTTTCCAGGTGTCCCCTGTCACAAGCAAAGAGTCGAAAAAAAAAAAAAAAAAAAAAAAAATCAGCACTGCAACAGAAAGGTTTTGGTGGAAAAGCAATGCCTGGAATTGGTTATGGTCTGCAACAAAACCCTCAGGACACCGGCGCTGAGCAGGGGCTGTGCTCTGCGCTGCTGAGCCGTGGCTGGGCACCGACCCCTGCGCCCAGCTCCGAGCAGAGCAGAGCAGCTGGGAGATGTCAGAGCACCAGCAAACCTCACCTCTCTGTGTTGCAGAGAAACCGAGACAGATTTAAGACAGAGCAAGCTCCTGGGAACAAAGGAAGGCTTAAAACCCTTCAGTGAGACCCCTGAAGCCAATCCAGCACTGCTATTTATACATGGCTCCGCATGTAAATCAGGACACTTGTGCTTCACGGTCTTTTTCCAGCTTTATATGAGAGAGAGGGATGTCTGAATCCCTGACCCTTCAGGGACAAGTGTTCCTCCTGGCCACATCTACCTGCACGGCTGCCTGCAATTACACAGCACATTAACAGTGTTATTGAGATTATGTTCTGCCAGCTACACAAATGAGCTTCTCTCCTTCAGCAGTCACAGGCACAAAGGACCCTTTGGAGGGGGGCTCGGCAATTAAGCCAAACAACAAGAGCTCCCAGGCCCTGTTTAGAGTCAAATGGCAGCGAGCAGCACAAACAGGCAGCATCGCTGCCTCACCTGTGCAGTTTTTGCGCGGAGGCATGTGCCGCTTGAAGGACTGCACTGCTTTTGAAAGGAAAGCACATTCCTGAGGTCTCTTGGCTCCTGGGTCACATCTTCAGACAGAGCAGCCTGGCAGAGCTCTGCAGAAGTCAGCGGGGGTTATCGGAAGTAAATCAGCCCCGGACCTGGCGCAGCGTTTCACACGGTGAGCGCACATCTCAGAGCATCGCTGCTCTGCTGAAGCTGCCGAGAGCCTTTCTGCTGACTTCTCCAGGTGCTGGCCCACTTCCTAGAACAACCTGGAGCCAAGGGCAGCAACGAGCTCTTATATATGGCTTGAACATCTGTCTGCCTTGGAAAATTTTAGAAAGGAGGAAGGAGCTACTCCACACTTCTTCAGAGGAGGAGATGGCGGATGCTCCAGCTCCCACCAGGGAAGGCTGCTGTTGTCCTGATGGCTGGACCCAAAGCTGATGATTAGGCCGTTCATGCGAAATCAGGACAGGCTCCCTGCTGTCTTGTTCAAACCATGACGTTGGTGAACTTTCTCCACCCCTCTTGCAACCCAGTGTCAGAAGTGCGGATTACTCCAGGAGAAGCCAAACGAGCTCGATTCCTCTGCTCACCTGAAAATCTGGCATCTTAAATTGCTTTTGGAATTTCATGCAGGTACATCATTGCTCTCTTTTCCATCCTAATTGTCCTCCAGTGCTGCTGTGCAGCGTCCCACAGCACAGGGGTAGGCAGTATGGCTGAGGGGAAAAGGCAGGAGATAGGAGGTTAGGAAGCCTCGGGCACAGTCCCACGATGTTACTGCACCTCCAAAGGGCAGGATCTCCTTGTGCCAGGTGCTGTACATGTTCTTTTAACTCTCCTTGTCCCTGCTTTTCCACTTGCTGACACAGCCAGGAGTCAGAAAGTCCCAGGTGTAATTCAGGGATGAGGCAGCCTTGGATCACTCTAGCATGATGGAGCAAACCCGTGTCACCCCACGTCCTCAGGGCAGGGCTCTCACCAGGACACAGCAGTGATGGGGAGGGGTGTGATGCCAGCAGCACTGCAGGGTGAGTGGCTGCCACCACCTGACACTTGTATAACAGGCAGGGACATAAATGCCGAGGGCCCAAGGTGGGACCAGTAGCCTTGCCTTACCCTTACACCTTTCTCTGAGCCTCAGACAACAGCCAGGTTTTGTCATTCATTTACTCTCTTGCTTTTTGGAGCAAGAGATATAATAAAAGCCACTGCAGAGTTGTACCTGGAGTTTTCTTTGAGCTCTCAGGTCTGAAGAGTTTACTCCAGCCTGAGTTGTGTAGACACAGAGCATGTGCAAGTGCAAGGTAACATAACTTTCCATTTCACCAAAGAAGGATAAAGCAAAGCTATACATCCTACATCCAGGAGGCAACTGGCAAGTTACCATCCCTTAGCAAACACCCGGTGACTTGCTGGGCTGTGCTAATGCAGAAATGAGGCCCCATCCCTCGTCTGAGCAGAGCCAGCTCCGTGCTGTCCTTGTTGAGAGGACTGCACCACTCCGCCACCCATCCACTGGCACAGCTTTTCCTCTCTGCCCTATGGCAGAAAACAGTTCATCTTGTCTCTCCCAAAATGATTAGTGGCAGAAAGATACCATCTGCCTTTGCATCCCCGCACCCCGTGGCCCACGGCACAACAGCCTGCTCATGACACGGCCGAATGGGCCAGCCCTGTCCCTAGCCGTGGCCGTGCCATGGGGAAGAGCCCAAGCCTTGCCATTACCCTGCGGTGAAGCTTTTGCTTTCACTTGGGCAGCTGACTATTCGACTAGGAAACCAAGCTGTGCTTTGAGGAATAGCAATGGGCTGTGTCTCCAGCAAAGTCTAATGCAGCAGAAGGCAATTGCAAGGGAAATTACATCTGGTGGAAGCAGGTAGCCGTGCAATGATGTGAAAAGTGTTTTCCCTCCAGTGAGTGTGTGCATGCTGCTGGCATTTTGGTTCTCTTTATTTATTTTTTTTTTTAAAGGCAGATCAGGACTCGATGCTCACAGTTTACTGCAGGGAAAATGATTTTATGGGTCTGTATGCCATGCAGTCACTTCCAGGCATGGCTGCTCGGGCCTGTTACACCTCCTTCCAGCTCCCAACACATTCCCCACCATAGCAGGAACATCTTTACTTAGAGCAGGGTATCTGGTGGAGGTCACTGGTGCAAATATCAGGGCAGTGCTGAAAATATCTGCATCCTATAGACCAGGGAGATGATATCTGAGGCGGGTAAGATCTCTGCAGATGAGCTGGGTGCGGGGAGCAGTTCTTGCCATCCACAAGTCTCTGTTTAAAAGCAGAAATCCTACTTGTGCCTCTGCTGCCTGCCCTGAGCCACATTTCACCAGGCAAATATTTTTCCTCTATGCAACATCCAATTTCTCCCTGTGTTTTCCTTCTGCAAACATTTAGCATCACTAATACGTCTCACCTGCCAAATGCCAAACTCTCTTCCCTGGTTTCTTTAGCTCTCCTTTTGGATGGGAAGATGTATGGGGCAGGAAGGGCCAGATCGACCCACAATCACAGTAACCCAGTTACAACCCTCACTGGGGCTGCCACAAGCTGATTTCCAACCTGTAAATAAAACTTCCTTTTCCCAGCCAAAAAAATAGTCATTTGCTGAGGAGCTCATGACTAACTACACTCCTTGGGAATTTCTGGGCCTGGATCTGTGTATCCAGGTGTGAAAATATCAGTACCGGATTATAAACCACTCTGTCAACCCTGTGAGGCAGGAGATGCCCCAGAAACATTAGCTACGATTCTATTACTTTCTCAGCGGGTCAAGTCCAGCCTGGGTCTGAGCAGCCTCTGCGTGCTGATTTGGGAATCAAGAAGCCACTAAATGAGTTTTGTGCAGTACACAGCTCATCAAGGATTCAAATGTAATAACGGCGTTTATAATGGATTTAAGGGGAAAAAAAAATATTCCCTTCATGCATAATTTATTTACTCCACATATATATATATAGTTGGAAATGTGCTGTGTTAGCTGTGAAAACTGCACAGCTAGCAAAAGGAGAGAAAAATCCCCACCCATCCTCTTCATCTGACAGGTCAAAGAGACATTTCAAATTGTCAGATGCTACTGGCCTTCATGAAAATTTCAGTCATTTCAGTCTGAGCTCTTTCTCAGAAACAGTTCCCACCTTGGATCCCCAGGCCTAGTGCTCTGTGTGCCACGTGTCACGCTGAAGCCCCCGGTGGCATGGCAGCCCCCAGCCCAGCCCGCATGGCAAATGACATCCAGGAATGTTGACAACCTGGCTGCCCTCTGTCTTCCACCGTGTCACTACATGTACTTGAGCAAGATGGGCTGAGGAAGACACCAAACCCCTTGTTTTTACAACCAGAGTCTAGGATGATGCTGTGCAGACGGACGCTCCAAGAGCGTGCCCTCGCCGGGGCTGAGGCTTTACGACTGCACTGCACAGATGTGTGTGTGGTACTTTAATGCTGGGGGAGACGCGATGGCTGCTGAGAGTTTCACCTGGCAGATGGAGATGGAAGCCACCATGGGGGAGAACTGGGAACCGGAGGGCTCATTGCTGGTCTTGACTGGCTCTTGGTTGCCCAAATTTGTTTTCTCCTCCCTTCCTTCCCTGCGTGGCAAGACGTTTAGTTTAGTTCTTCTGGGGCTTAGTGACCTCTCTCTGACCTGGTAGCTGGGTCTCAACATGCCCCAGGGAAAAGGGAACCGTAAATTTACCTTCACTCACTAAAATAAATTACAAGAAATTAATGTCCCATAATGAGACAATTTGTCATAGCTGATAGGCCTGGCTTTAACGGAGGGTTTTAAAACAGCACCATTAATTTATATGGCTTTGCTATTTAATATTTAAACAGGATGAATCTTGCCATAAAGGCAGTTTACTTGGAAAGCAGGCAAAGAGTGGGGGAGGAAAGGAGCAGGGGTGCATGTGTGTCTAGGGAGCACAAAACTCCCTCTTGCCTTTAATTGAAGGAAAGGTGGTTTTAGCTCTATGAATTTGGCTGATGAATGCAACTCCTCTTGGGAAACAGGCTGAAACCCCCTAAAAGCCAAGGGTGACAATACATTCCCTAAAAATGGGAACATCATATGGCCAAGGGCCCATTCCTACATGCCCAGTGAGGCTGTGGCTCCTGCTTTCCGCTAATTACTCCAAAGTTTGCCCATCTCCAGGACCACCAGCCTCTGGTTAGACCATGAGTAAAACCAGAAAATGAGGCATTTCTTCCAGCAGGGAAATCAGAGCTGCCTGTAAAGTTGACTTTCCTCCCTACTGTCTCCTACAAAGCCTCAGCAGAGCTTTGCAGGACTGCTACGGGCTTTACAGATGCAGCTGAATAGAGGTGCGTGGAGTAGAGGATCTCAGCTCTTGTGTTCAACAGCCAGCCCTTTCCCTTCCCTCTGTCTTCTGCAGGTGGGTTCAGAGAGATGCACACAGCAGGGTTCGTATCTTTATACTTGCAGCAGGGAATGAACAGCTAACTTCTTTCTGCATTTTAAAGCTATCCCCCCATGTTTTCACTACCTTCTCCGTTTACTGTCAGTCTGCCACACTATGCACCTAAAGAGGCTGAAATGCCAGGGCTGAGGCCTTCAGGCACCTAAAAGCATCCAGACCCTTTGGATGGACCTCCTCGATCTCCTCTTTTCCTGGAGAAAGCATTCATGCCAGGCAACATTCCCCCTGTCCCCTGTCCCCTGCTCTCATCCTTACCCTCACAAATCTTTCTCCCAGTTTTACAAGGAAAGAAACCGAATCCTCTTGCCAGGCCCTGGAGCAGTCTCCTGAGGTCACGGCATGAGCAATCCTGCAGCCCTGGTCGCTGAGACTGATTCGGATCTTGCGCTGCTGCAGAAACAGCGGGGGAATAACAGCTCATAAAGCAGCATGGTGCCTGCACTGCTCCATCTTGCACAGTAACACAGCCAACCCACTGACTGCTCAACCCCTACCTGCCTGGCTTCAGGGCCCTCGGGAGCTACATTTAATTAAACAACCGTTTATTGAGCTCAACTGATTCCCTTCTCCCAGGGACTTTTTTTTTTATTATTATTTTTTTTCATAGCCTGTTGTTATTCTAGAGATATCTGCTTTCATTCTTCTTATAAAGGGCACATTTGCCCTGCCAGGGTGGCCACCCATTGGGTTCAGAAAGGGAAGGGTTTGATATCAGCCAGTTGTCTGGGAGCCCTGCAGGGACTCAGCAGAGCTCTGCACCAAGCCAAAGGCAAACACCCAAACTGCTGGAGGTCTTAATTCTAATCAGATTTACTTCTTACACTTCATCCTAATTAGAAATCATTTTGGTGGCATGTCCTACATTACACTCATAAATTAAATATTTCAATACCCAAAACTCAATGCCTTCTTAGAATTACTGCTTGTGAAACAAAGCAAAGCTACTCCATTAAAAAGATTGTTCTCCTAGAAATGTCATTCGTTTACTGCAGCGAGTTATCGTGTATAAAGACAATATGAAAATGCCCTGAAGAGCCCGGCCTAGAGGATGTATAAAATAATCTTCCTTTCAGTGTGGAGTTTCTGCTACCTTTATCAGAGCAATATCTCAATAAAGCCTTGTGCTGGTGCAGTATCCTCCTTATAGAAAAGGCCCAGCAAGAGATCTCCTGCTGCTCAAAGGTATTTCATCCAAGGACCACCCATCCACAGGGATTCTTCAGATGAAAAGAGACTGTTAGCAAACTATCCTTTACTTTCTCTCCTGATCCTCTACCTTTCAAAGAAGGACATTTAGCAGCTCCTACAGTTCTTCAGGCATTGTGAGAGGTGGGCTGGCTCATCCAAATGTCCTAGCAAGTTGGCTAGACCATCCATGAATCACTGAATTCATTTCCCAACTAAAGTTCACTGAAAACAAAGTTTTGGGACTACTGCAGTTTATGAACCGTATTTAATTCTGCACTGGGATGAAAGAAAGTATTTTTCAGTGAAAGTAATGGTGTCAGAGCTTCTTGCCTGGAATTTGAAAGCCAAGATTTCAATTCAGACTCCTGCACTTACCTGGAGAGGATAGAAAAATTCACCCTGGACTTCAGAAACCTTTCCTTTAAAAATACATCGGGAAAATATTCTCATTACATGTTTCAGCTAGAACAAAGTATTTCATTTCGAGGAAAAAGGAATTGGGTCAAAATATTTTGTCTGGCTGTTCTTCTGGGACAGACGTGGAGCTGGTTTATTACTGCTCTCAAGGTTTTCTCTAATCTCAACTTTATCTCCCTCCAGTGACGACCATGATGCAGGTGCAGTATTTGAACCCCCTGTTTCACACATCAGAAAGGCTTTGCACACCCAGCTGTACGTTACATGGGACCTCACAAGTTTAATCTCAAACATCTCGCTCTTAAACTGCTGGAACAGGCACTTATTTTGGGGGACATCGGGTTGTTTTCTCTAACACAAGACTCATTTCACATACTTTCAAGTTACAGGGCGAGTAATCTGGCAGCAAAGTCTGCATTTCACATTTAGTGCTCAAATTAAACTAGATTAAGATGGGAGTGATTTTTAGGGCAAAACACATTTGAAAATAAAATCCCTATTCTGAAATAGCTTAATCCGCTTAAATTTCCTGTGGGGAATTCGGATGCTCTTATCTCAGAACAAGGATGTACCCACTGGGAATTAATAACATATGGTATCCTGTTTGCACAACTTCTTTCAGGTGGTGTTGAGGGCTTATTCTGTCATTCTGCATGCATCTTTAGCAAATAAAATACTTCATGAAACTTAATCAGTACTTCAGTACTTCAATTTTCCTTGTAAATTTTGGTGGATAAATTCAAACCTGATATTGCTGTATTAGAAACGAAGGCAACAAGTCCTAATCTGGTTCATGTTTGTATGATTTTTATGGGATGCACCTAGCCAGAGGACTTTGCCATTTTCTCTTCAGATTGCACAGCAACTCTATTACTCTTTGGGGCCAAAGAATCAATGAGCTTAATGGAGCAGACATCCCATTTATTTTTATGGGATTTAACACAGTGAAAATCACTGTTTCAGGTAGTAAAATTCCACGTCTGACCAAAACATTTTCTATTGGGTTCCAGCATCCTCCATCCCAAAGTGCAGATAAGGCCTGAAGCTTCAGAGAAAGGGCAGAAGCACTCATAACGTGGTTAGCCAGCTGTTCAATGGGCAAAAGCAAATTCATTCCTCTTCCCTTGCAAGTGTTCTTATGTCCTGAAGCATGAGGTTTCATTACCCTTATCATAGTCTTAGTTTGCAGAGCATCAAAGGTTATTAATGGTCATAAAATTACCTATTGCTGTTTCATCTGTAACCACTGTATTTCTTTTTATGGCAGGCTTGTTTCACACTTTGATTACCCAAAGCACTTGCAGAACAATGCTGTAATCCTGCAAGTTGGATCAGTAGTCATTTTATTCACATTATCTATGTGAACAATATAATATAAGCAATAATCTTTGCCTATTATTCTGACAACACAAAATCCCATTAAGGTCAATGGTTCAAGAACTCATTTGACTTTGGTGGAACATGGCCTCATTAAAATCAGGCACAAATGCCACTTGAGGGGCAGCCACAAGATCTCTTGGAATGGGAGCAGAAGGGCCATATTTTTCTCTCTTTTCATGCCCCACCACTGATATTAACAGAAGGGAGATCTTAGCAACAGGACTTCCATCCTACAAGAAATCACATTTTGGGGGGCTTTTCTTCAATCCAGAGCAGAAGGAAATTCATGAGAAGTTGCACACAAATGGACAGTCACCCTGCTTTACCCACTCGAGGCAGGACATCAGCAGGAGGGATGTCTGGCAGTGAGTGAGGAAGAGCATCAGCAGAGGAGAAAATGCTCCTTGCCCCCATGATGTGGCATTCACAACAGGAAGATCGAAGCACAAAATGATAAACAGGCTGTAAGGAACATAAACAAGGAACAAGATGTGAGTCTGAAAGTATGTCAGGTGATGAGGGGGGAGATCAAAAAAGTGGCTGGTGCACTCTTCAGCAGAGAGGCCCAGATGGGGACAGCTAGGACGGTTAGTGTGCACAGCGCCGTATCTGCAGAGTGTGATTCAGGTGAGCAGTGTCTGGCTGGGCTGTGTGGTTAATGGTGGTAAAAGCAGAGGATCTGCTCATGCTACAGCAAGGGAAAAAAAGCAAGTTGGGGAATATTTACTGACCTAAATGATGCGGGCTCACAGCTGGGCAAGTCAAGGACACATGGACAGCAGGTGATGTCCCAGAAGGCTGGAAAAGGACAAGCACCGTGCCTGCAGGTAGGGAAAGGGAGACCCCATGACTATATATCAGTTACGTGGTTCAGACCCAATACACACAGATAATCAAACCAGTCCTCTGTAAGCCGCTAGAGGATAACGAGGAGATGAATCACAGCCAGAACAGATTTGTCAAGACCAATCCAATCTCCTCTCATGACAGGGTCACAGGCTTTGTGTATAAGGGAGGACGGGCTCTTGTGGTGCTTTGGATGTTGTCCCACGTTGCATGCTCAAAAGCAAGGTGGGGAGACATGACCGGCTACTTAATGAACACAAAACACTTTACAAAATCTGTTTGGAGAGTAGCTAACAATTCTCCGGGCTGCTTGAAGCTGAGCAGGGACCCACCTTGGACCTGGTGCTATTTGATGTGCTCATTGTTGTCTTTGATGATGAGCTGGAGAGTATTTAGTTTAGGTGCAGAGGAAGCTACAAATGCTGGCGTACAGGATTAGTTAAGGACAGCACATTAATAATTGAAATAGTATAATACTTATAACCTATAATAATTGAAATAGTATCTCAGGAAGGAAATGGCTAGTTTCTGCTCTGCAGAAGAGAAGCAGGGAGTGACAGCGGATTGCACAGTGTCAGCATCAACAGAAGATGTCCTGGTATACACGGGAGAGTTGTAAGAAGACATGAGAGAAACCTTCTGGATTTGTTCAGCCCAGAAAGGTCTCAGCTGAAGTTGAGAGGTCGTGGATGGACCCAGAGAGGTTGTAGACATCCAGAGAGGCTGTAAACATCCTGAGGACAGCGGCAAGAAAACCCCATTTAGGGAAGGACTATACGAGCTGGGGCTGTCTGATCTAGGGAAAACTGACCGAGGGGATAATGGTAACCATCTGCAAATATATGAAGGGAAAATGATGAAAGGAAAGGAGTGAGCCATTGCCCATCAACTTTGGAGACAGGACAAGAATCAATGGGTTCACCTCCATCAAGGAATATTTAGATAGACATTATGAGAGCCTTTCTCATAGTAAGAATGGCATAGCACAGGTTGTGCAGCTGATTGATTGCAAAATCTCCGTTTCTAGAGGTTTTTAGGATCAGATTATACAAATATCTGCTAAGAAGGGTTTCTGCAGAGCAGATCCTATGTTGTAGCTGTGACTAGATTAAATATCTTCAGTGCTGTCACTGCAAGGCTGTGCTCATATATAAAATGTCATTCTTAATATTAAAAATCCATGTAAGATGGATGGTGTTATATATTTATATGATCAGATTTGTAAATATATACCTGAATATTAACCTTTATATTCAATCATATAGAAGCCTATATTTAATGAATTTTTTAAAAATTTGATGCAATTTATTTGAAATGAGAACATCAGAGTTTTCAATTTCTCTGGAAAATATCACGGAAATCTATGATGAAAGATTATATTAAAAAAAAAAAAAAAAGCAACCCGGCATTTTCCAATAAGAGATGGATCAGCCTGAAGTTCAGAGTCACCCTAATTCCCAGCAATAACTCTGAATGGTCTCCACAGAGTTTTCTGCTGTAAAGAAGAGAGTTAAAACATTAGCTCACTACTTTCTCTGAGTCTCTGTATGTGACATTGCTATCATTAATAGTTCCTTATCTTTGCAAGGATATCAGTGAAATAGGGAAGTGATAGCTCCAGAGAAGGAAGCTTTCCCACATCCCTGGAGGGGCTGGAAATCCATCCTTACCCTCACAAATCTTTCTCCCAGTTTTACAAAGAAAGAAACCGAATCCTGTGGAAGGGCAAAGCCTTGCTTAAAGGTTACAGGGTGAAAAGCAGCTTGGCACCCAGGGCAACTGTGAACGCAGAATGCTCCTTCTAAACAACAGAAGATGTGGAAGGATGCACAGGAGCATGAACTCCAAGATGACTCTGCAGAAGGGCTGGAAAGGTCAGATCAGGGTTATGAGGTTTTTTTCCCCCCATTCCAGCAAAGAAACAACTGGCTTTTACATGCTAGAGGCTCCTTGCAAACATCATTTCATCCATGCAGCTTTCTCAGAAACTGAAATCCATCACTGGGCTTGGCAAGCCCGGAGGGCAGAGAGGTGAAATGTCTCTGTGAAGGTCACTGGGTGAATTACGGTCAAGCCCAGGGGTGGAGCTCACGAGGACACTGGGTCCGCTGTGCTGCTCACGGTGCTGCGCTGGGCTGATATTCAGCAGAGTTTATTAACAAAAGGCCAAGACTGAAGTTCAAAAGCAAAGAAGTAAAAGGAGGAGGAACTATTAGTATTTACCAGCAGATTTTCCATCTCCTGGGTGTTTTTTCCTCCTGATTATTGGTCCTTTCCTCCAGCAGGCAAACAGAAATGGCTCCATCTTCCCTTGAGGATCTGCCCAATATTTTAATCTCAGGAGTGACCCACCCCTCCAGTGCTCCTGCAATAGAAACAACCCAGACAGCAGATAATCTCCCAGCCCTGAAAAAAAGAAGGGATATAGAGCCTAAGGATATAGAGCCTAGGGGTCCCTTCTTCACTGACCTTTTCCATGCCTTTTCATCCCATCCTACCTCTACTGCCCTAATTTCATCCGTTGTCTTTTCTCCCACACTCACGAAAGCAGCAACAAGTGCTCGGTTCAGCTGTGACTGCCTCTGCCAACATACAAGCTCACCGGTTTCATCTGTCTAGGGATGCACAGAAATAGCTGCAGGTTCCCAGCAGAGACGAGAGGTGGATCGAGGGGGTGGATAACGCAAGGAGAGAAAAGGAGGGCTTTGATCTTGCTGTGCTCCATTGGGGCAGCACTGAGCTTACGTAGGCAGAAGCAGCACCGTTGGGGCTGGCACCGCTCGTACATCCTACGTTAGGAAGATGACGACTAAACAGCCATGAAGAGGTGGCCCAACAAATGCCAACAACATCTTTATTTCCACGTTGTAACATCACACATGCATGAGCAAAATTATTTTAACAAAGCTTTGGAAAAATTTTACTGCGGTTATTTTCCAGCTGATTTTCATTCCTCGCACTGGGCATCTTAGTGGTGTAAGTGTGGATGGGAAGGAGAGAAAAGCAAACAGCATGCACTCTGTTAGAAATCATGTGCTCATGCTGCAGGGAGGCCTGTCAGGTCAGGGGATTGGACTTGGCCTTCCTCTTACGGCAGCAGGAGCCTGATTTTAGCTCCATGCCTGAACAAGGCTTCGTGTGCATCAGGTCACTGATGGGAAACAGGTTGTTTCTATTCCTTGACTCACCAAACACTGGCCAAATATCCGTATATACAATATGGGAAACTGAGGCACAGAGGGAAATCCCTGATGCTTGGAAAATCCCAAGTGTCCAGCCTGTGTTTCCTAGCTATGTAGGATATCGCTGTCTTTCAAAGTCCTTACAAGCTAGTGGAAGGAAAAAGTGGTGGAGAGCCACAGAAACGAAAATTTGGATATCCTTCTTCCTTCCACAGGCAGCTGCTTCATATTCCTACCTGTGTCAGACTTCCCAATCCATTTTTTAATGTTTCTCTAATAAAAAAAATCACTGAAGACTTGAGAGCAGCACAGTAGCTGCAGAGCTGGCCAGCACCACTCCATCATTTCTGCCCCATCCATCTAAACCCACCTGTAGCCCCTCACAAATACTTTAAGCTCTTTAGTTATTCTGGGTTTGTGCATCCTTGAGGGAATTCCTTCGCACTAATGAATATGGCTTTTACTGAGATTACTATTAGCACTTTCCAGAAGCCTTTTCCTCACTTAAAGCATCTCATGTCTTACACTGGGGTTTCCTTACAAGGAAACGTGCAGCCTGTATTTCTGAGGAGTCCTGCACAAATCAGCCAAGGTAAGATGCAGACTAACATCCACCCTGCAATCCGCCGCTTGCACCCTCATTCATATAAATCCAGGTTGACTGCCGTACTTGATATCTGGACCTATTGATGTCTGCTGTACCTCAGTCCAGTTAAGGATCTTTACTCTGTCCTTCCTGTGGCTTGACAAATAATCCAAAGATCAGCCCCTGATTGTTCCAGCAATGAAAAGACATAGACAGCACAGCTCAACAGCTCCAAAACTTTGCAAAATTCCTCTCTGCCTTTCTTTTTTCAGCTCCGTTTCTAAGGTTGCAGCCTTCATGAGGAAGGTGAGTTACCCTGGCAACATCTCAACACTCTGCTTGGACATAAATTACCTGTCAGTCTCTGAGAAAATGATGAACTGGATGAATCTGCAGGGTTTCTCCTTCTAAACCTGTTTTTTTTCTTCCCCTTTCCCCAGATAACTTAACCAGTGGTGTTTAAACTCTTTAGTAAATAAGAGAAAATTTTTAAAAAGAGGTGGAATAGCCCATTTCTGAGAATCCAGTGACTATCTGATTGTCAGTAACTAGTGAAGCCCCAGGGGAAGGTCCTGCTGTTGGGAAGCTCCCACCCATAGCGGTTCTTGGACCACAAAGTTGGAAAATAGTTGAGGGTAGGGGAAAGGAGACAGCTTGGTCCAAGGGGAAGGCAAAGGGAGCTGGGGTAGATGGTTTCTGCTCTAAGAGGAGCTGCAAGTCCCTTTGCTCACCATCTCCTACCACTAAAACCAGGGATCCTCTCTCAGCCATGGAGGGATGATCAGGGCTGTTTTTTTCTGAACCTCAAGACCTTGATAAATCCTGCAACCAGAGCACCACAGGCTCCACAGCCTCTCCTGAACTTCTGCCAGCATCAGCAGAAGATGCAGCTTTTCCTCACCTAGTGCAGCATAAACCCTTTGAGCCAGCACTTGGGAAGCCATGGGGACGTGCAGCGCCTTCGAGGAATGCCCATTTCTCCATCTCTCTGGACTTCTCTCTCAAAAAGAAGAGGTATAGGTGCACCATGGAGCATTTACAGCACATAGTGCGAAAGGGCAGGCAGGTTTGCTCAGCAGGAAGCCTCCTCTTATGCACTGGTACAGCTGTGCTCTCTGCACCAGGAAGGGCTGTAGTCCTCAGCTGGTAAATAATTCAGGAAAATTCATGTAAGCATAATTGGAGCATGTTTGTGTGTCTTTGTGAGATCTCCCAGGCATCACGGGTTGGATCAGTCAGGCTGGGGAACTGCAACCACAGCATCTGTTGATGCCCAGATCCTCTGAAAAAACATTAAAAAAATATAAACCACTTCTAGTTTCTTAACAGCTTTGTCCAATGTGTTTTCTTTGCAGGAGATCCTGAGGCTCAAATGGAGAGAGCAGGGAGATGATGCCCTTGGACACACAGAGGAGAAGGATTCCTGAAGGTCTCCCGCCAGCTCTGGCCATTTATACCCCATTACCATCCCTACCCAGGCTGCTCCACTCGGGGCACAGAGCCACTGCAAGGAAACTCTGAAAACCGGTCAGCCAAAACCCAACACATCCTCATTCAGACTGGGATTAAATGATCCCAAAAGAATCATGTGCCCAAGAGCCATTAACATTCAAGAGGAGTGAAAAATTACAGCCTAAATCTGCAGTGAATGTTCCCGCTACTGCTGGAGTTTGGGTGTCAGAAGCATTTCCACGGTGTCCAGTAGCATGCAAGATTTCAGTCCTGAACACAACTACTTTCACGGAGTTTAAATATAAAAGTATCATGCTTTTCTTTTTCTTTATTCTTTTTTCTTCTTTTTTTTTTTTTTTTTCCCCTCTCGCATTTAATAAGAAGAAAGAAAGAAAGAAAGAAGAACATCAGCACAGATCCCATCAGTGCCAAGCCTGATGCTGGCGAGGCATAGAGCATTAGAGTCGTGATCTTATTATTAATTTCAAAGTGAATTTAATAGGTCACTTAATACTCAATGAGTAAGAAGAAAAATGTCAAGAAGAAGAAAAACACAGTCCAGAAGCAACTTTATGGATATTGAACCTTGTGTTCAGGACTTTCTACAACCCCGCTCCTAGGCTTTTCTTCAATGACAAGAAACAAAGTTGTCTTCCTCGTCAGAGCTAATTAATTCCTAATGAGTTCAGTGTAACAAGTGGTTTTGTACATGAGTCAGCATGTCAAGGGCTTGCTTGGCCTGCATCTTCACGTGAACACTGTCTCCTCCCTTCTCTGGGAGGTTATCCCCTGGTGCAACAGTTGATTCAAGTCACCTTCCTTCTGGACAACGAGCCTGTAGCAACAGGGATGAAGCTTAATGAGGAGGACAGGGAACAACGTTCCTCATCTGCCCAGCATAAGGGATGCAACGCTATGTTTTACGTCCCTCTCGGAAGCAGTTGGTGCCAGCCCCGTCTCGGCCCACCTTCTGGCCAGTGGGGGTGGCCTCTTTCATGCCATCTGGCTGTTTCTAGGGGGAAAGAAGCAGTTATGTGAAAAAAAAGAAGGAGAAGTGATGCTGTTACCCAAATGGGAACAAACGAACAGGCAGGAGCGATGATGTGAACTAGAGGGAAGTTTTCAATCAAAGGCACTTTTTTTGAATGAAAAACAGGTTTGGTTTTTTTCAAAGAAAAGCTTTGGGAATGCATGTTCTTTTAATTACCATATCTGAGAGGATGTGTGAAAATAAAACGAAACATTCCCACCCGTGCGTCCCCGCGCTCCCTCCTCTCCTACCTCCCTTCTTTCTGCCAATGGGAAGGGAGACAAGGCAGAGGGAAGGGACCAAAACCTGAAGGAGATGTAGTCACATTTCAGCAGCTGATGGTATTTTTGCTGCCAGTTTTATTTTTCCATGAGAAAAGTGAAAACAATTACAGATTTTTGGTGGAAGAGGATAACTGCAGACTCTCCTGTATAAGTCAACTTGGACTTGTTGGCCAGCTCCTGATATAGGACTTGAAATTATTTTTTCTTCCTTCTATATTCCCATAAGGACTATTAAATCCCTTTACCAGATAAGGAAACTGAGTCAGGGAGAGGCAAGACAAGATCTAAGGTCACACAGTAAATCCTGAGCAGAAACAGAGCCAAGCAGATACTCACCTGCTCTGCAGACGGGGAAATATTCATTATTCGGATGTTGTTTTTAATTGGGTCTAATGGGGAACATCTTCTTCTCCCCTCCACTGTGCTCCTTCCAGCCTTCCCTCCAGAGGGACAGGGACACAGGGACATGTCCCTCTTCTGTCCTTTCACATGAATTGTCTCCATCGCCCTTTGGGTGAGTGGCAGAGCCCTGCTCCTGTCTGGGTGTGTGTCTCAGGTGCAGGCATGAGGTGGGTTTTGCTCAGCACTGCCCTTTTCAGTGGATGCAGCAAAAATCGCTCAACAGTCCCGTCAGAGCCCTGTGCTGGGAGGAAATGTTTATCGGCCGTGACAGCCTCTGTCTGATAGCATAAGGAGTGGCAGAGTGATGGATACAGCCTTTTTTTTCTCTAGCTCTGAGGAGTGTTTTGCCTTTTAGTTGGCATGAGAGCAGCCAGATCACATCTGCTACAGTCTTTAGACCCCGTTGCAGCAGCCAGCAGTGATCCCCTCGGGATGAGCAAGGCAAGTGCTCCCAGATAATGTTTCAAGAAGCTGCCAGGGCATGATCACCATGCCGGGCATCCTCTGATGTGCTTTAGCAAGAGGTGTCAACACAACCTTCTGTCAAGAGATACAAGTGTGAAGCTAAATGAAAAAACCCAAAAATCCTTGGGGAACCACCAAAGTCCCTCAAGTTATGCATGCTTCAAACTGTCGTCACACAATTAGTCACCCGAAGCCAAAGCCCAGCAGGAGCAGCCCCAAACACCACAGAAACACATGCCAATGCTCCCATAGAACGTGTCAGCACCGCCCGATCCCTAGATAATGCCTCTCGCCTTGGGTAAAAGGGACTGTTTGAGGTTTTTGGGGGCCAGCACAAGAATAATTGCTTGCATTTAGCAGCCAGACAGGGTATTTATAGAAAACCATTAAAACAAATCCAATCTTCTTACGTCCTCTCTTGTACACTGTTCATTACATTTCATTTGCTCTTGAAAGCAGCCTGTGCCTGAGCCCGAGGACATGACGCTGCAGGGACCAGATCGCGTTCATTTTGTTTTTATCTACATCTGGTAACTGGGTTAAAATCTAAAGTAGGACTAATCAGGCTAAAAATAATGCTGCTCCCACCACAGGATGAGCCATCATTACCATTCACATCACCACTAATGTTAGTGTGCTCCTGACACCTGACAAATAGCATAGCTTTTAAAGGTAATTTAATGGAATTGTTAACTTTCCCCAAGATCTGCCCTCTTGATGCATTCATTTGTATTTACACCCTGTAGCGGGCACTGTGCTCTGTAACATTTCAGCCCAGTGCTAAACATCACAGTGATCTTGTGATTATGAAATCTTTTAGATAAGAAATTTAGTTGTAAAAAACATCGCTACGTCTTAAGTTTCTCTAAGTGTAGGCATGAAGAGTGGGGAGAGGTTAACTGCGATGGGTGATGGATACTGGATACTTTGGTTGGGAGCAGGGATGGATTTGATAGCTGGGTAGCCCTGTCTGACACAAGAAGAAATTTCTCTCTGCTCCCATGTAATGATCACCCGCTTCGGCTATCTCAGCTGAGAGCTGAGAAGAGGAAAATCTCACTGATTCGGCAGCATCTGGAAATCCCACTCAGTTCATGCCTTTACTTGATGGTTCCTGTCTGAACTGGTTGTGCTCCCAGCCTGTTCCCTACCCCACACCTGTGGCCATGCTGGGCTCAGGGTACTGGGGTAGGTGCATCTTTGATCCATCTCAGCAAAGCCTCTCATCTTCTTACAAACTTTCACCCCAAATTTCTCAACAGACTTTACCTATTTCAGTTCATTGACTTCTCTAGACTGTCCGAGAGGCAGAGAGATGGCCCACACAGCCAGAAACCCCAGCAGAGAGGGGTACACACACTGGCTGACCCAGGAGTGCCACTCACAGCATCAAATCCCCAAGCATTTTGCACTGTTGGGAGATACCAGTGGGCGAAGCCGGAGGAAGATACATCAGAACCATCAGTGCACTAGTTTTAGCAGGATACAGGAGATCCTGAGGCAGAAATGCTCGTTTTGCTCTGTGTTTGTACAGCACTGAGCATGGGCGAGTCCCCTGCGTGACTGCCACACTGTGAATTGTCACAGTCCCCTAAACTCCACCTTTCTTCTCGTCTTTGAACACACTCTTAGTCGTAGCCCTCCTCAGCTAACGAGAGCAGACCTGCATACTTAGTTTTCAAGCTGTTACATACATAGGAGCCTCTTGTGTCCTTGGATATAAACAGTTTCAGGAACAGAGCCAAATCACACCCCAGCCGCAATTCATTGTGGGTTTTTTTTTAAGAAAACAGGAGTGTAATTGATCTCTGCACAAACTCTCCAGAAAAATCCCCTCCATGCAAGCCTTATCTCAGTCCTACTTACAGCATCTCAACATAATGGGGGCTATTTATGTCCCTGCCTCCTCTAAAATAAAACATATTCTTTAAGCCATTTGCAAGCAAGATCATCTCTGTTTCTTCAGCAAATGTATAAATAATGATAATGCAGCTAGAAACATGCTTTATAACTAGGTCTTTGGCAGCATGGGGAGTTGCATCAGTCTGTGCAGATGTTCAGCCTTCATGGACGGGCACATGGTGCCTCTTCATAATAGTCCAAAAACCTTTTGCAAACAGAGAGGAGATATTTGTATCCCTGCCCTGGCTCAGCCTCTTGGGAGGCATTGGTCCCCCAGTAACACAAATGGATCTTATTCATTTCTCTTTATCTCCCACTACAGATCATCACCTGACTCTCCAGAGGTGCAAAGGTGCCCTTTGGAACAAGCACGCACCCATCCCTTGCCTTGCACCATCATTTTCAGCTCAGCACCAGGCAGGATTGCTCATTTGCTGACTGCAGGCAGCAGAGGGCTTGCTTTTCATTGCAGGAAAGGAGTCCAGCAAGCAAAGGGTAGAAAAACAGAATTACCAACATGCATTCACTTGCATTTCACACAGCCTAGCAAATTCTCCACTCCCAACAGAGCTGCAGTCACCCACCCTGTACAGCAGCAGAAGGGAGATGTTAAACGCCCAGAGTAGGCATGTGGGTGCTATGCTCCTTGCTTCAGCATTCAGCCTAGGTAGGGGGTGTCAAAGTGCTTAAATTAAAACAAAACACGTAAAAATTTTCAAGTGTTCCCTTCTGATAACAAAAGACATATTTTCATCTCGTGTTCATCCTCCATATTTGTTTCTGTTAATAAATGGAAACCTTGACTTCCCGATCTGCTCTCAGGTGCCCACAGTGCCTGAACACCTTTGCCTGCAGCACCAGATGTACTTCCATCAGGCAGCAGCAAGGCAGGAAGGAGACAGAGCCACCACATGATTTGCCCACGGTCCCAAAACCACATGCAACAGAGTTGAACTCCAAGTCCCAAGCTGGGTTTCAGGTTTCTTTAATATTCTCAAATATTTTTATAGTTTCTCCTGAATTTTGCACTTAACATGAAACAGTCTGTTCCCCAGGAGAACGTTTAAGATTGCAATTGGCACATAGCAGTTGTCCCCCACTCCACTCCTCAGAACGAGAAGCACAGCGCTATGGGGAGTGCCTTCCCCATCAGTGCAGGGGAAAGCAGGTGGGGTGTAAATTGCTAACTCCTGCATGAGTGTTGCCCTGCACTGCTGAGAACATAAATGCTTATTAGCAGTGGGGTTATCAGAAGGAACATTAAGAAGGATCTGGGAAGGGATGGATAGCGATATCCTTGATTTAAGTAAGGGATAGCAGGGAAAAATGCATATTCATATGAAGCCTTCTGGGAAAGCAATTTGTAGGAATAATATATGTTTTCATGGTGTGGAGAGCAGCTGGCTAACATAGCATCTTCTCTAATGAATGGCTGAGAAAGTGTCAGTCAACAGTTATCCAGAGTCACAAGCCACAAGTCGGGGAGCGAGCCTGGGATGACCTCAGAAAGGCATCAGGGTGCAGGGCGGGTCCGTGCAGCAACCACAAAGGCACTACACATCTCAGGCTGTCACCTGCTGCTCTCGTCCAAGTTAAAACACACATAGATGCTGTTCTCCTGCAGCTGAGCTGGACCCGCTCCCAAGGTGTGGGATGGGACGGAGATGCTCTCCAATGCGGGCCTGGGGTGAAAGTTTAGGCTAAAGACTTGCAGGATGGAGGAGATAAGACCCAGTTTCCTCACACTGATCAATGCATTTCAGCCTGGATTCAGCCTTTACCACTTATGGCTCAACTCCTTTCTCTCAGAACTATTGCAGATTGCACAGAAGTCAACAGCCAGTGGTGGACCATTGGGTTTAGGAGACAGGCATCAAACTGTGGCACGGACAGACCCAAAGCACAAAGAAGCTCCTGGCAAACTGCATTAATTCCAGTGCTTTGGTGTTAAAACAAGATAGTACTCATAGATGCATTTTGTGGGTAGAAAAAGGCTAGAAAGAAATGATGATCCAAGCACTGATAAAACTGGATACACCCTGAGTTTTCCTGCCCTGGTTGTGTGGACATGAAACACATGCTGGTCAGAAGGTCGTAGCAGCAGATGAATTCACAAGGATGAACAAGACCTGGATGTCCGTGCCCAGGGACTTCCCTTTGTCTGCGTGCATTGCAGGCTGACACATTTTTACTTGCTGCTGTTGTGCCTCTGGGAAGCAAAAGCCCTTCGTCCCTTTTGGGCTGTACAATAGCAAGAGGCTGAGCTTTGCAGTGACACCAGGCACTCTGATCTCTGCAGCCAGGCAACTGTGGGTCTCACACACATACACGGCGTATGAGTCCCAGTTCTTGCCTTTGCTATTTCTTCACTGCATGAATAAAAGCCACCCTGTGTCCAGGTTTGATTTTCTAGAAATTCCTCTCTCCTGTGTGCCTGAAACTCTTCACCAGTCACATCAGCAAGTGCAACAAACGATGTTTCTTCAGTACAAAGATTAGAGCCCCTACTTCTAAATGAACTCAGCAGAAAAACAAGCAGAACAACCTGATGTGTCATCCTGCTTTTACGAATCCAGCCGGAGCGCAATTAAGAACAAGATCACTCAGCAGTGGCTTTCCAAACCCTCTTGCACTGCTTTCCCCAGCCTGGCAGGAGGGAAGGGAAAACATCAGCCTTCTTTGGTGCAGCACCTGATTGTGAACTAATGCACAGCTCAGAGCCAAGACGAGGAAACTGAACCAAATCTGATTAATTAGATTAATTAGAGTATCCAGACAGGCAAAATCCTTCCTATGCTCCTCGCAACAGAGCAACAGAGATTTTATTTTACCTTCTCACAATAGCGAAGGAAGAACCAATATCCTCCAAGGACAGCTCTTACGCCTGCACCACCACTGTGGCACTTGGTTCAGAAGCAGCGCTGTCAGGGTGCGGGCAAGGGAAGGCTCCCGGGGATGCTGATGCCTTTCAGATGCTGCACATGGAAGAGAATAAATATTCAAGTCCTGCTTCAGGCAGAAGCTCAGATACACTTCCAGAGTGGGATCCTCTCTCTTTGCTGCCAGGGGATCTGCAGGAGGCAGATCTGAAGGGCTTTCTAGGTTAACACCTCACGGACAGCAATCATGTCACAAAAGCCAGTTCCGTGGGGAGAGCAGAGACTGTGGATGAAGGATGAGTAAGATATTTCCACTACATCAAGGCCACTGGGGGCTTCAAACCAGGACTTCATGGTACTCAGCACTGCCACAGCTGCCACTGCTCTGCATTAGGCAGCCGGAGAAAGCTTCTGCCGTTCATACAGGGCCAACTGCCCAATGTAGAGGCTACTGTAGTCTACTGACACTCCCATTAGTTCTGCTAGTCCTGGATTTGGACCCAGAAATAGATTTCACAGAAGCTGTGCTGGACATGTAGCACCATCAAAGGGCTCTTTGCAGAGGCAGTGGCAGAGATGGAGTCTCCTTTACAATTTTTGCAGCATAGGTAATCATAAATAGCCTGGGAGTACATTTATACTAGCCAATTGAGCAATGCTCAGGCACGGGCCTGTGCCCTCTAGCAGGGCTGTCTCTGCTGCTAAAATGGCCCCAGTAGTGTTCCCAGCAAATATTTGGGTTGCCAGAAAATAGATGTCCCTGTTTGAGAAAACAAGGGTCCTGTCCTGAGCTATTCTCAGGCTGTGCCCAAGCATTACCTGTTGGGATTCTAGAGGGCTTTCTGCGAGAGAATGGCCATGTGATCAATCCTGCGTGAGAACAAGATGGATAAGAGCCTCAGCCGAGCAAGAATGCGATAAGGATGTGACCCGAATGAGGGGGGAGAAACTCGACGAGACAAACAACCCCCAGAAGGGGTTGGGACAGAAGAGGAAGTTCCACAAGGCGGGAAGCCTGACACGGCTGATGTGGCACTTTTTATCCAATCATAAAAAGGTTTAAAGCACGGGCTAAGTTAACTGTCCAGTCTTGGGGACTTGTACTGCATGTTACTGACGTGTGCGGAGAACATTATAAAGGGGCTTTCTTAGTTGTAATAAAGGGGCATTGCTTGCTCACACTGGTCGTGTGCGTGCTCAGCTCTCCCGCAATCACCTGGGACAGCACTGGCTGGCACAGACCAGTATCATGCCAGTGAGCACACTGGCAATTGTAAAGTCATTGACAGGTCATGCTCAAGAAACAATCTGTTCCTGTCCCTGTTCCTGTCCCTCTCCCTGTCCCGTCTGTCAGTCTAGATGAAGCTCGGAAAGGCAAATGGAAGACAGACAACCAGCCCCTACCGCTACCCCTCTCTGGAGTAATTTACAAACTATTTGCAGCCACTGTGGGTGCATCCGCACCTTCCAGAAGGTTGAATCCAGCAGCCTGTCTTCAGCCGCCAGGAACATGCCAGCACAGTGGCCCAGGAACAAAGTAGGTAAAGAACAATAGGAATTCATTAAGCAGCACAGTGTGCTCCCCTGCCAGAGTGCTTGGCTCTGATTTCACTCCATTCCTAAGGCTTGTGGAGCTATTAGGAGATAATTTGGTCATGTGGTAGGAGAAGTGACTTACTCAGCTTTGGGGCTGTTGATTTGTGTTGGAGGGTTTTTTTCTCTTTTATTCCTCCAAGCCTTTTCTGATTTCTCCTTCAAGCTCTTTCAGCAAATCCGTGGTAATTTGTTAACTCAGATTTGTTAACTTGGTTTATCCTCTGCCTTGGCACGATGCCATAAAGCCACTAACAGCATGGATGGGACGGAATAACTCCCAGGAGTCTCCCAAGTGGACTGGAAAATTCAGATTATTGCAGCCCAACCTGAGAAGTTATATTTCTAGAAAATGCTGAGTGCCCCAAACCTGAGATAGCCAGAGTTTTTCATTGCTTTTGGAAATCTTGATGTTAAGAATGGCTGGCTAGTTATGCTATGAGATTATCCATTTTTATAATGGTCTCTGAGGGTTTCTACTCTGAGAAATTTAGTTAGCAAACTTGCTTTAGAATTTTTATTTATATTCTTGAAAGAGCAGCTCAAACAAGATATAAATCATAGATCTGAAGTGCTGCTTAACTAGTTCTTAAAAACTTCCAGGGCTGACAGTTCCTTAACTGCTCTTGAGCATCTTGAGTCTCATCCTCTAAAGCAAAACCTATTCCTCTTCAAAGTCACAAATTACCACAAAATTGTTCTCCATTTTGAACTTAATATAACACTGTACTATCTCTGAAATCAGACAGCAGTTATTGTCTGCAAACAATGAACTTCTTAATGATGCCTGTAGCTAAAACGGTTTCTATTATATTTATTGTGAAGGTCTTTTGGACAACTGGACAACAGAAGCATCATTCATCTGCCGAAAGCCTGAAAACAGTGGTGAGAATAGGTTTCTTGGCCTGAATTTCCCCTGTGTGCTCCTCTCTGCAGGGTTAAGCAGCCCTGGAGAGCCAGGAGGCTTTGCAAGGGAAAGCCTGGGGTGGGAGGGACATGGAGGGGGGTGCATTAAGAAATGGCTCCAGCAATGCAGTCTGTGCATGGAGCTGGAAGGCGCCAGTCCCCACTGTTGCTCCAGCACTAGCCTTTTTTAGTTTTGCTCTTTAAAAGAAACACTTTAATTTTGCAAGGAGATGCTGTGCTGGTTTTGGCTGGGAAAGAGTTAATTTTCTCCATCGTAGCTAGGATGGGGCTGTGTTTTGGATGTGTGCTGCGAACAGTGTTGATAGCACAGGGATGTTTTTGTTATCGCTGAGCAGGGCTTACCCAGAGCCAAGGCCTTTCCTGCCTCTCACCCCACCCCACCAGCGAGTGGCTGGGGGGGCACAAGGAGCTGGGAGGGGGCACAGCCGGGACAGCCGACCCCAACTGACCCCAGGGATGTCCCAGCCCACATGGCCTCATGCTCAGCACATAAAGCTGGGGGATGAAGAAAGCAGGGGGGATGTACGGAGTGATGGTGTTTGTCTTCCCAAGTCAGTTACGTGTGATGGAGCCCGGCTGTCCTGGAGATGGCTGAGCACCTGCCTGCCCAGGGGAAGCGGGGAATTAATCCCTTGTGCTGCTATGCTTGTGCACGGCTTTTGCTTTACCTATCAGACTGTCTTTATATAAACCCATGAGTTTTCCCACTTTTACTCTCTGATTCTCTCCCCCATCCCACCAGCTGGGAAGTGAGCGAGCAGCTGTGCAGGGTTTAGTAGCCAGGTGGGGTTAAACCATGACAGCTGTTTAAGTATCCACTCCTGGGAACATAACACACGCTACAGATGTGCAGCACAACACTACTGCCACTGCTCGATGCCCAGCCTACTCTTTCAAACCACTCACACCTCAAAAACACTTAGAGAAGGCCAAAGCTGCCCAAGCATTTCCTTACAAATCCCCAGCTCTGTGGAGCACCAAAATCCAACCCTCAGCTTGCTTTCAACAGCTAAAGCTCTTGAAAAGTCTAAAGGATCCCCCACCCTTCCCAGTGGCCCTGGGTGACACCCCGTCTCTCTGCAGGCGACGCTGGCTGTCAGTGGTGCTGTGCGAGCTGTGCTGCCAGGGTGCAGCTTCTTGACTTCCTCTTGCAGTGGAGTTTCTCCTTGTCATCCTGACCCCATTCAGTCCTTGTGCTTAATGAATTCCTGGCACTTTATTAACAAGAGATATCCAAGTGTGATAAAGGCCATTTTACAGTGTTGGATGAGTTGCAAAGAAAAGCAAAAGCAAATGCTGTCATCAAAGAGATGCTTCACTACAGATTATAAGAAATCTTTACATAGCAGCAAAGAGCATCTTAAGGCACAGAAATGGGGCTTGGCAGCTTGGGAGTCATGTCCCTGTTTCGTCATGGACAACCTCTATGACTTTGCTGAGTGTGCAAAGGGTCTAATCCCGTGAAGTGCTGGGCAATTTTCTATTGATCCAGCAAAATTCAGAAGCACCCGATAGCCAGAGCCTGCCAAAAGGATTTACTGAACAGAGACCAGAGTCCTGACTTACTTGAAGGATTCAGCCCTTCTGTCCCTCCATCGCACATCTGCAGGAGAGAAACCACAGTGTGCAGACCAGAGAGGGCCTCTGTCACTGGCTCTCAGACCATCTCACAACCACCCCCAGAGTCACTCCTGATGCCCTTGTGAGCTGGTTAACGTTCCTAGATACCTCAGCTGGAGAAACCAAGAGACAGGCCAGACTTGTCCAGAGCCAAGGAAGTGTCTGATTTCATTGTGAACTCATCTCCATCCCCCAGTTTTGCATCCCATCGCCTCAAAAACCAGACTGTCACACCTCAATACTTGCAGGTAAGAATCCAAGATCAGCGACCACCTGGCTATAGGAGGCAGCAACCTCATACATGGGGCACGTTGGGAAGCAGAAGGGACATGTCACCTATTATTGTGCCAGAAAACCACAGGCACCCGGGCTGAGGCAGCGGCAGCTCAGGGTGGGCTGAGCTCTCTCAGACACTTTTCATTTTGTCTGTATGAAATGTATTCAATTATTTTCTTTCTGGTACAGAGCTGATGTGATACGGCTTTGCTGCACTAAAGAATTGTAACAGGCAGTGCCCACGTCAGCTTTATCCTTGCCATATCCACCCGCATTACCTGCTCCATGATGGGTCTTTCTGCTACAGCTCTCATCTGTGCTGTCTTTCTCACTCCAGCCTTTTCCTGCTGGGTTGTCTTTTCCACGCTGCCTTTGCTAATGGGGAATATTCCTTCTTTGTATTTCTGAGGGCTCTTTTATCCAGGGATGCCAATGCATCCAGACTTCTCAGTGCCTCTGCTGAGCAGACAAGGTTACAGCGTCATTCACATACTCGACTGTAGCTCTGGGGAGCTGAAGGGGTGCAGCCAAGATCAGGATGTGCAAGGCAGTAAGGGGATGAAGCTTTACAGTGGTGCAGATCTCAAGTTCATTAACCCCTCAAAGGGGCTGAGCGTCAGCTTGGGCCCCGCGCTGAAGGACCAGGAGTGCTGCTGTCAAATTGGCCCAGAGCTGTGCTGTGCCCACGGATGCACCAGGCTGGGCTAGTTGGGACTTTGCACATCCCACTCCCCTGCAGAGACTAAATGTGCCCTGAGGTTTATTCCACAGCTGCAAGTTTGAACTTCAAGATTTAAATCTTGAAGGATGCATTGGTGGTGTAGGAGCTGAAATCCCCAACATTTTCCCAGAATATAAGGTCTTAAGAGACTGAGTAACATCATGACTGTTGCTACTGAAAAGGAGGAGGTGGAGGAACCTGCTGGAGCAAATCCTTAACACTGTGTTGCTGCTGTCCCTCTTGCCACACAACCAGCTGGCATCTCCACCTACCAGGCAAATCCTTCAGTACAGGAATGCTTTGTTGGTTTGGGTTTTTGGGGGTTTTTTTTCACTTATAAGCCAGGGTAATGAGCAAAGGTTAAGTTGTGGCTGAAGATCAGCCCTTCTTAGAAGGATGGGAAGACAGAGGAAAACAAAAGTTTATTGCTAAAGAAGGAGAGAGAGGAGGTTGAAATTTTTTTTTCCCCCTTTATTCCTAATGAGAAAGAGAAAACGTTTTCATAACTAATACAAACAAGGGAGAGGAGGAGGCCAGAAGGAGGAGAGAAGGGTTACACTGCTGTAATGAGTTGCTTTCACTCAACTCAGCAGCGTCTGCTGAAACTCAGCCTTGCCACCATGGGGACTCGCACTGTCCAGGCCAGCAGGGATGTGTTGGAGGGCTGGAGAAGGCAAATATAACATCTGTCTTTGACAGACCCAGAGCCTGGAAGCACAGATAGACTGATTTCCATATCCCGACAGACCCTCAAACAAATCATTAAGAAGTTTCTAAGCACCTGGAGGATAATAAAGTGATAAAAAACAGCCAATGTGAATTTTTTAAGAACAAATCTTGTCAAACCAATCTAATTTCTTTCTCTGACAGAGTAACTGGCCTTGTGAATAAGGGCAGGGGCTTCACCTGTGATATATCTTGACTTTAGCAAAGCTTTTGACGTGGTCTCACATGTCATCCTAAATTTTAGGATCCTAAAATAACATAATAGATTTATATTTACAGTTTAGGGGAAACCCCTGCAAGGCTTTGGTGGGAAAATTGTACTCAGGATTTTTCCACATTTGGTAATCAAAATAAGTAGGATTTCTCATCTGGGGTCCCATAGGAAACTGGCCCAAGTCCAAAAATTTCTCTTGAAAACCATAATGATGGCAAAGATAGTAGACTGTACAATTATTCCGTGTGATACAAAGAGGGGAGCTACGCTTGGGAAGTACAGGGTTAGAATTCAGAATGAAAAGGATGGTAGTAAAAGAGTCTGAAAAAATTAGAGATTAAATTTAAAAAAAAAAAAAATTTAGAAAGAGGATTGCATTAATTAGAAGGAAATCAAACACACAGAGACAAGATGGGCTACGCACCAGGCAGCAGCACAGCAGACAAGGGACACACATGGGCTCTATCTCTTTTTTATCTAAATATTTATTATCTGGGGACATAGCTATGGCCTACACTGGGGTGTCTCTTGCCAATTCTAGAGAAAGAGCAGGTGATTAGTTTATTCCAACTGTCCCATGGGAGTAAGGAAAGACGCAATTGGAACATCCCCAACAATGACCAGGTCGGGTGAGCATTAAGGGATGTTTCTCAACTAAGGGTAGTTAGCTTTGAACGAGACTAACGGAGGTAGGAAAGTTTGCAGATCCCAGGGACAGCCACGCTGACAGCCTCGCAGAGCGGGCTGATCTCAACAACGCCCTGAAGCCACTTCCAGCCATTCATTTCTGTATTGTCCAGACCAAGTGTCTTGCAAGACTACAAGGATGACCAGGGCATGCCCTGCCTTCCCCTCCACTCTCACATTTCAGTCATGCTCTGTAAATGTGTTGCATTGATGCATTAAGGGAGGATACGGCTCGAGCTGGCTCATAAGACGGCGGGTAGATTTTCAAGATGATCCTTGCTGCCCTCTTTGCTGTAAGCAGACAGGCTTACATGATTACACTGTCAAGGCACAGTGGCCTCCTTTCTGCACAACAGGAGGGGTCATTTTGCCAGTCAAACCATGCTGACATCAAAACACAGAACAGAGCACAGGGGCATGTGTAGGGTGAGGCAGGAAGGGTCCAGCAACTGGCTCCCCAAGGACACCCACTCTGACAGCTCAGTTTCTAGGAGCATCCTATATACCCACCCCACTGGACAGAAAAGAGGCAACCTTGGTCAGGAGCCTGACAGCCAAAGAAGAGAGCCACAGCCTGCTCTAAGAGCAGCCCTGTGTCCCCCCTCTATCACAGTGCTTACAGGAGCCAAACAAGAACCATCTGCACCACATTTAGGGGACAGTTTCCCAAACTGAGAGCACAGCAGTTTGTTACCACTCAAGAGTTTAGATTTGGTCCCTGTGTTTGTCCCATGCTGGTGCATTTAGATGTTAGAAACACATTTAAAATGCAAATAGAGGCAGATTGTAAAGAAGCTGAATGTCATCCCTCTATGTCTTTATTTAAAATCAAATCCAGCTTCATTTTAACATCCTCCTTGGGCTGGGGCTTAGCAATAATTTTCACTTGTATAAATACACTCACAATGTGTGTATACATATTTATGCCATTCCAACAGGAGATAAAAACTCATCAATAAAGCATATTATTTCTACAACTACAGCAGTAACACAAGCAGCAACAGCAGGCACAGAAAAAGACCATCTCTCTAGGGCTTTGGAGAGCACGGGTGCTGCATTTAGCCCTGCAAAATATTAGCTCTGGGAGACAGAACATCCCTCCTGAAATACCGGCCTGGAGAACTGGAACTGTAGCAGCCTTGTAACTGATGACATCCTTGTGCCATCATTTTCACAAAGTGCCCGGGATAGAGCCTGACATGGATGTTTCAGTCAGTCCCTAGGTCTGAGCTCTGTGTTTCAGTCGGCCTGGCAAATTCCTGCCTGGGGACCGGTCGAGGAGAGCAAACAGCACGGGAGAGGATAACCCCTGCTCTCTCCAGCTGAGCTGTACGACAGCATTTCAACAGCGGTGGATTAACAAGCTCCCCCTCCCACTCCAGTCAGTGGAGAATTGCAAGTACCCACGCAGCTGGCACTCAGGCTGTTTCCTATCCAGAAAGGGGCACCAAGGTCCTTTCGATGTTGACGTGGTGCAACGTTTGCTCTTGGGTCTGATCTCTGGCAGGTGACAAAGAGCACTGGCTGCTGGCTCTCTGCTACAAAAATAGCTGATGTGCACATACTTTCTGTGCATTCAAATCCAAATTTACAGGGAGGATAGGAACAGGCTGGGTCACGCTGTCAGAGCAAAGATCAGCTTTTACATCTATCAGGATCTTCTCCTATCTCCTCCTCTACACATTAAATTTTTCTCTACACAACATCAGTCAGTGTTGGCATACAGAGCTGGGAGCCAGATGGGGTCCACGCCCCTAAGATAGGTCTGGAGATTGCTCCCCAGCACAGCTGAGAAAGAAAATTTACATCAAGAGCTCTTGAGAACCCAAACCCCTCACTCTCCTACAGATCCCCTGCATGACTGCAGGTAAGTGACCTTCAGGCATGTTCTACAGATGGACCAGAGCTCCTTTGCTGAGGCTGATTTTGGCCGGTGTGAAGCATTTTGGATGCCACATTGCCCCATCTAATGGGAGTGATACTACAGCTTTTCCCTGACTCTTCCCTCCCATCAATTATTATATTTTATGCGATATTGCATGGCAGAGAAATGCCCTTCCTGCTACATAGAATCACAGAATGGTTTGGGCTGGAAGGGACCTTTAAAGCTCATCTGGTCCAACCCCCCTGCCGTGGGCAGCGACATGTTCAACTAGATCAGGTTGCTCAGAGCCCCGTCCAACCTGACGCTGAATACTTCCAGGGAGGAGCATCTGCCACCTCTCTGGGCAGCCTGTGCCAGTGTCTCACCACCCTCATGGTAAAAAAATTCTTCCTTATGTCTAGTTGGTATCTACCGTCTTTTCATTTAAAACCATTACCCCTTGTCCGTCTTGCTCTTTTTTGCACCCGACCCTGCTCAAATCGAGATCTTGGGAACAAAGACAGTTTTCTCCTGCTGATCCTTGCAGTCCCAGCAGGCCCTGATCTTCATTAGGGCTCCAGCTTCTGGCGTAATCTAGTTACAGCTTAATATACGAAATGCAGGGTACTGGACTCCAGTTCAAGTGGAATATATCATAATGCATTAAGTATTTCTCTTCAGATAAATAACTGAAGTAGATGTCTTTCCATTACTTGTGCATGCCCTCATACAGAAATGGCAGAAGGCCTAGGAGAGGATTACATTCTTTTTTAACTCAATAAACAAATGTATAATGATATCTTCTGGGAATCATCTTGCAGAAAAGAGCAGAGACTTACCTCCGTGCTCCTAGACTTCAGTGCTGGTAAAAAGCACCCAGAAAAAGGCTTTTTTTGTCCAGGCTTCAAGGCAAGAAGAGAGCTTTATTCTCACTCTTCTCCTGAGTTAAACCCAGCTGTCCCACTGATATGGGACGTTCCACTTAGGTCCAAATGCCTTTGCTCCAAGGGCAGAGCGGAAGGTCTCCTGTTGAATTTTGTTCCCCACCAGCTCTGGGCAGGCTGTATTTACAGCAGAGCAATCTGTGATTAGGTTCATGAAGAGGCAATAGGGGCTGATTCCTTTACCAGGAGAATTTAATTAACCCTGCTGCTTAAATACGCAACTCTAAATGCTCTAAATATAGGTTGTGCTTTATGGAGGCAGAAGAGGCAGAGAGATCCTTTATTGAGGTACAAAGCAGGATTTCTGAAGCAGCAATACATCCAGCTGCCAGGGGCATCTCTTAAACCAACTACTTCTTGATGGGAGAGAACAACACAGTCACTGCTATTGTCTTCCTTGTGTCCAGTTATACGCATGAGCATCTGTCCCTTGTGTGCAGGAAAAGGCCTGGCTGGCCTCAGGAAGGAAGGCAAAACCCTATTTGTGATGCTCACATGGGAAATTGTGTGATATTTCAGTTTAAACCTCATGTTCTTGAGGTCTCCTGGAGAAAAGACACATGGCCTGCTCTTGGTCTGCCCTTTCTCGTTTCCTACAGGAGCTGCTGGTGAAATGGCCTTGAGGGCACTGCGGAGATCCTGCCTGCAACAGCGAGGGGTGTCTGTGACCCCCACAGCGCTGCCTGCAAACCACTTACAGCTGAATGAGAGAGGTAAGGGAACTGCAGTCTCTGGGGGGGTTCCCACATGCTTTCAAATCCTGCCAAAGACAAGAGCAGCAGCATTACCACCACTTCAAAATCCCTCCTCTCTCATCCCAGTACACCAGGGGCAGAAGGGTGACAGTACTGCAGAGGGGAGGAAGAGAGCTGGACTCAGCAGACTGGCTCTTCGTGGTAAAACCCCTTCTTTTTTTTCCTCTGAATTATTCACCATAATAAATTCAATTCAATAGAAAACTAATTCATAGAAATTCACCAGCATTAGTGAAAATGCTTCGCTGGGCACAGGGCATTACATCCATGGGATGATAACTGGCCATCAAGCCCATCTGTATTAAAAGAGGGTCCGTACACTCGATACACTCAGCTGAATGTAAACTATTTAGAGAAGGGCTCCAGGAATTTACAGCTCAAATTTATAACTGTAATTAGGTGTCTGGTACCTGGCTGAAGGGAGCTGGAGTCTAAGCTGTTTAGCTGGTTTACAAGGCCTGTGTCCAGAGCTGTGTTATCACCCTCCCATGTCAGCCAGGAGCTGAACCGGGCAGCGGCTGAAGGACTTATCTGAGGTTATCGGGAGAGTCTGTGACAGAGCACAAGCTTTTGGCCATGTTAACCTACTATGGAGGCTTGTGCTTCCATGCAACCAGCCTGTCTCTGAGCACAGCTGCAGCCTTCACTGATAGGTCATTTAGGAGCAGTAATTTTCCCAGTGAACAACAGACAGATGTATTTTCCTTGCTGTTATGATCACACTTGTAGGTGATGGTAATAAAACAGCTGTAGTTGTATTTGAGCTGGCTGAGAATCAGGGGAAAGTACCTGAAATGAAGCATTTCTGCCTCCTGTGCAAGCCCTCTAGAAAGATGCTCCAGGTAAGACAACTTCTAACACCCCCATCTGGCAGAGCCTTTGCTGATTGATGGACAGCTTGGCCCTTTCCAAAGCCCCACACGAACAAGAAAAACTCACTGCAGTGGTAAACTGGGGGCCACGGCAGATTGATGGGTTTTAGTGCCTGTCTGATTTCTTCAGACTGTTGTGCCAAGGCTAGACAAACCAGTGGCATTATCACCTTGATAAAAATTAATTTTATACAAAACCGTAGCATTCCTCTGGCAGGGATGATGACAGCAGGGATGAAAGCTGGAGCTGTGCTACCTGGGTTGTACAGGATTAGCAAACTGTGGAATAGCAATACCCCATGGTAACAGACAAGAAAACTCCTTAGCACACTGCTGAGATGCTGATAGGTGGCAAAGTCGACCTTCACACTCCTTGCAGCACATCAGAAGAGGTTCAAGGTCCCCATCCTTACCTCCCAGGCAATCTGGGTTGCAAACGTCTAGAAGACCAGCTAACACTTGGGACTATGAATGTGACAGACAGGTGAACGCCTTGGCACCACCAGTAAAGGCAGAGCTTATCTGGGAGAGAAACAAGCTTTCTCAGGGGAAGACAGACTGAAAAACAAGCTCTCTGTCAGCATAGGACCAATGCAGACTGCCCTCAAACCCAGTCCAAGGAGAAGGGACATTTACCCAACACAACTTCTATACCCCAAAGGTAATACAGTCACTACAGCTCAAATAAACAACACAAAAAGCAGCTAATAAAAATGAGATAAAGCTTTAAAATGCCTGGAGAACAACTCCAGAGAGACTTTATATGGTCCTCACCAGGAAAAAGATAAAAAAACTTCTTATGGCACCAAAGTTGTCTCTTTTTTTTTTTTTTTTTTTTTTTTTTTTTTTTTTCTTACAAATAATAAATCCTGCAAAGGAATGAATTTGGGAGAGAAGCAGTCTCCTTAAAGTTTGGTGTTGTTCACGGAAGAATTGTGTCATATCCAAAAGTGGTAAATGGAGAAGTAGAGCAAAATTAATGAAGCTGGAGCCACGTCCTGGCAGGGTGGGAAGAGTCACATGGTTGGGGCTTAGGGCTGCAAGGGATCTTGTCCACCATCACCAAGGACAGGCCACCCTTCCTGCAGCGCACCTTCATGACAAAAGGAGTTACAAAGCAGCTGAAATAACGACAGCTTTCAAAAGGGGGGAAGGAAAAAGGAAACTGTCCCCTTAATCCTCCAGCTAAGCTGTTGCATCCAACCATTTTAGCACAGGCCGTCTCCATGCCATCTGCTAGACTGCAGCTAAATCTGTGGCCCCAACACACTCCTTTCCTTAGTCCTCAGAGAGGATTCGGGAACAAGCAGAGGGCTGAGAGGAGAAACACACTTCTGGTGCAAACCTGCAACCTTTCACCTTACCCCCAATGATGCTTGACAACATTTTAAAATGGATTTATTTGTGAAGCAGGGCACATTTGGAGGAACATCTCAGGCAGAACAGACTTTCTCTCTTTCTCAACCCTTTATCTCTGCTGGCTAATGCTGCAGACAGATCTGAAGAAGCTCTGGCTGCTTTCTCCCTTCCTCAGACTCTTGTTCCATTCATAAGAGAGATTCAGTCTGTCCCCAGAGAACAATTTGCCCAAAGAAAAGCCAGTGGCAGTGGCAGCTGGGGCACACCTCCCTCCACCTGCCAAAGCCTGCATAGAAAACCTGTTTAGCAAAATAGAAGATGAGACTGAGGAACTGTTCCTAGAGAAGCATCGCTGTGCTTACATGAGAGTGGTTTTGCTCTGATGTAAGTTACAGGAAAACAAAACAAAACAAAACAAAACAAAACAAAACAAAACAAAACCAGAAGAGAAGGGGTGCCTCAGTCCTTAAACACGACAGGTCTCAGCACCCAAAGGGATCCATATTTCTCAAAGCAGGACCTGCTCAGGATGGAGAATGCAACAGGAGTTTAAGAAAGCTCAGGGCTTGTGGCTTTTCGCTGCTTGTCTTTCCCTCCCAAGCTTTGCCTCATTTGACTTGTGGGATATTGCATCTGTGACAGCCCAGACCAAGGGGCAAAAGACCCGGTCCAGTGACATGCTCACAGGCTATGCCTTAGTCTGGATCATCATTAAAAACATGTTACGTTTAAGTCACAATGTATCTCAGCTTTTTTAAGAAGCTGTGTGTCACGACTGACATCACAGAGCATCTCCACCTTAATGAGAGCATCAGGAGTGCTTTAAAGGTCACCTCCCCAGCTCACCATGAGCCTAAGGTTTTGGGTTGGAAACTGAAACATTTGGTTCTCTGTATTTGACTTTATATCAATCTCACACTTATTACCCATACTTAATGTCATCTGTCAGCATATGGTCATCAAACTCATAACAGCCTCGATATTACCATGCAATTTCCCTCCTCTGCTGCAAGTTCTCCCTGTGAATCCCAGAGACGGTATGAACAGTACATTTAGGCTGAAGGATAGGGTTTTCCACCCAAAGATTAATCTCAGTACAGGAAGCTTAAGAAATAATATCAATAAAAGCATTTTTTTCCCCCTTTCTGCGTCATTGAAACAGTAGAGATCACGTTATCAAAATCGACATGACAACTCTGTCCGGAAAGTTGAAACAGGAAGAGAGGAGAGGGAAATTAAAAGGGAGAAAATCTGGAAGTATTTCTGCTGACTTTGCTGTAAAAGATGCATCAAAGTAAATTGTGATGAGCCCATATCTTCAACACCTTTCAAATTCCACAAGGTCGCAACCACCTAGACAGCCAGAAGCCACACTGACATGAAAGATTTCATTATAAAGCACCAAACTGCTTCTTAGAAAGTCTGGGTTTGCTCCTGCAGTGAACCTGGTCTATGCAATTAGTTTTATCAAGCTGAACTCCCTCTGCCTGTGTCACATCAGGTGCCGATGAGTTTCTTCGCCTGAGTCCTTGCCATGGGGTAGATGAGGAGGTCTGAAATAGCTACTTGATAACTTCATGGCTAATGGTACTTGCCCATGTACCCACAATCAGAGGAACAGAATTTCCCCATCTTTGGATAATTCATCAGGTTTGCATACTTTCACCATTTGTCCTTTCAGTTGCTTGATCTTTTACAGAAGAAATTTCCCTGAATCACTCATCTCCTCTCACCAGACCCTGTCTTTGTCTGAATGTTCTTGGATGTGATGGCCAGAGCTGGACACCATTTGGAGCAGCAGATTTCACTCACTGCAATGTATTGCCAGTGTTTCTCTACCTCTCAGTGCAGAACATGCTACTGGGCATTGCTAAGAGAGGAGTCCCTGAATACCTCTGCCCTGCTTACTCCTCCCTAAGAATCCACTGAAGGATATATGCCTTCATCTGACTTATGGATCATCGTTGGTTGTGTTAGCTCAAGAAGACCATGATGCAGAAGGTGAAGGCTACTGACAAAGAAGGATGTCTCCTGTGGAAGGCAGGGGCTCTATATCCCACTGTTTCATACCTTGTATAGCCGTTTTCCTTGGAAAGAAAATGCAAAATGCTGCCATTGCACAAGCAGCTGAACCAGCAGCAGGCTTGAAGGAGGCTCAGGCATCCCCATGTAATGAACTGTCAGGTTCTCAGCTCAGTTCTCTGCAGGACGGGCACACCTCCAACCCACTGTGAACACCCACCATCATGAGTTGGCCTCCCTGCAAAGAGCCCCAGCCCTGACCCAAAGTATCATGGCACTCTGATGCCAGTTGACAACATCTACCCCTGTCTAGAGCAGGGACAAGACCCCATTGCTGAAGGCAATGGCTGCAGCTTCTGCTACAGCTTGCTTGAGTGGCTGCAGGACTGAGTCCCCAGGACATGTCCCCTGGAGGGCACTGCTGCAGACCAGGCAAGGACTGGCGGGCTGCTGCTGAATTCTGGCACTAACGGCAGAGAACAGATCTCAGCGTGAGCATCCGAGCAGCGCTTCAAGGGCAGGGCTGCAGAAGGCTTCCAAAAGCACAGCTGACGCAAGGCGGCAGGCAGACGGCAGGCCCTGCCCGCACCATCTGCCTGCTCCCTGCCTCCCTGGGCCCGGCAACTTAGGCAGGAGAAACAACCCATCTTCTGCCGACTGGCACCTTAGGGTGCCAAAAGCATGGCAAGAGGCAACCTTGCACAGAGCAGAGCTGGCAACAGCCTGTGCTTCTGTTGCAGCCAGGAGCATGGAGAGCAGGGGAGCCTCCCATCCCTGAGCCTCCCTGAGCTGATTTGTCAGAGGCAGTTATAAACTTAATCTGTCTTTAGTGTGGGGGGAAGGAGGTCCAAGACACAGTGAATTAATCTGGGTATGGAAACATTGCTTTGATTATATCTGCAGAGGGAGCTGAAAGGCCACTAACGGTCAGTCCTGGCTCGAGAAGCTCCCTCTGCACATCTAAAGCATGTTTGGTGCTTCCAGCATCTGCAAAATCAAGGGTATGTCCTAACTCCAGTGACATCAGTGTCTTCTCCAGGATACCTCAGACTAAGGAATCCCATCAGCTCGCACTGATTTCCACGCAGAAATCCCACAGAGGCGGGGCTGGACCTGGTATCTGCGGCACATGGGACATTTTCCAGTTAAGTCAAGCTTTGCATTCTATAAGAGATAGGAGTGGGAGAGGAAGATTATGGTGTGGAAACCTGCCTGGGCTACACAGCACATCTGCAGCATGGCCAGGGATGGAGCCAGGCAACTTGACATGGATGGACTTGGCATCTGCTTGTGACAGTTGATGGAGACGCAGCTGGATGGGCTTCTGATACAGTGTGGTTGCTTTAATAGTACATCTTGTGCACTTCAAGCAGCACATGTAAGAAGGACACAGAGGTCTCAATAATTTCAAGGGGCAGCAGAATTTGGGCCTGATATCTACCTGCCTTTCCCCAAGGAGTTCAACCAACCAGACCCCTATGCAGGGGATTGGTAACACCTACCAGCATTACCCTTATATTGAGTATATTCCTGACAAGCCCCTGGAGCCACTGGTCCAGTTTCCAAGCCTGAAACATTACTTTGGGATGCTTCATCTGTCCCACTTGGCCCCAGCTTGATCATCATCACCAGCAAAACAAAATCCCCTCCATGTCATGCCCACAGTGGGATTTGTGCTCTGCCAAGTGCTCTCAAGGAAACATAAGGCAGAAAGCCTCTGAGTTTCTTTAATTTTCTCCCCTGCTCCACACTGGACAGATTTGTGTCACACCGAAATCCAATTAAGTCAGCCAGTGTCACTAAACCCTCCAAGCCGAACTAATGGATGTCATCGTCTCACTGAGCAACTCATCAGCTCTCTCCTGCGGTTTGCTCATGGAGACCTGCTCCGTGAGGCAGGGCAGGGCTGCCATCAAAGCCCACAGCTCTCTTTCCTCCTCTGCTCAGGGGAAGCACAGCCAAGGATGTGCACTATCATGGGGACACTGTCACCAGGACTGACCCTGAGACCCCTGGAAAAATGTTTGAAGTGGGTAGTCAGGTTTGATTAAATGCCTTTGCTGTGGCAGAGGCTCCTGTAATTTGCCTGGAGGGGACAGAAAAAGAGCAGAGGAGCAGATGTTTGGATTTGCTCCTCACAGACGGGGTGGGATTTCATCCGCTTTTGACTGCCTCATCCTTCTCCTGGATCCCAAGACAGCGATGCCATGGCACTGATGGCCTGCATCCTCTCCCCATCCCTCTGCAAAGGGCTGCAAGGAGAGGCAGGCGATTGCAAACGATGCTGAAAGGGGCACTGATTACTCTGAGATAAATACTCCCACCCTGCCTACAGTATTAAGGCATTGATGAGAGTCATTAATAGACCAAAGAGGCCACAGAGCTATCCCAGATGTGGAGGAGCATCCACGGGCAGAGCATGGCATAGGTCTGAGCAATGAGTCCCTCATCCTCTTCAGCTGCTGCCTGCAACTGCAGGAGGGAAACTGAGGCAGCATCTCTGTGGCTCTACGCCACAAATCTGATGTAACATTTTCAAGTAACTTGTCTGTAAGGGAGAGAAAACCATCCTCATGAAATACTTTGATATCTATAGTTGAAAAGCGCTATTATTTTTATTACTCCCATATGCTTCACTTGTGAGGTGCAGCCATTAGAGTCCTCAATATATTTCCCCAAAATACAGACAATAAAACAATAGCTGTAAAATTTAACAACAAATCCAATTCTGTGGTGTTGCTTGGACCATCCCTGTGAGAGCAGATAATTCAGCCATTTCCGCACTCTTGCTCCCAAATTAAAATGAATTGATTCCTCCAACATCAACTTGTTTATCATGTCTACAGACTGTCAATACATGGCAAGTTCCTCATGTCCTACGGGTTCCTCCTACTTCAAGAAACTCGATCTATCTTTGAGAGAGCCTCATTACAACAGGTAAAATAATCCTCCATAGTGGATATATTCAAATCCATCTTCGCAGGTGCACCCCAAAACCCAATGCTCCTGGGGTTTTCTGACCTTGCTCCCAACCAGGTCCCATCAAGGGACCAGGGCATCCCCCAGGGAACACAACAAGCCAAAAAAACATCAATTTATTGTGATCAAGAAGGGGGAGAGACAGTAGAAGAGCATGAAGTGGAGAAAAATGTGCTCTGCACCACAATACACAGCTACCTGGAGATGTTCCTGTTAAGGGGATTTTGTTTATTTATTTCTTCTATTTGAACATATGGACTCACTGATGCTAAAAATTTTCATGGGAGCACACCAGCCTAGACAGCATCCTCTCAAACAGCCATAAGCTGGTAAACCAGGATGGTTCCTCCAGATGTTGGAGAGCCTGGTTCAACCCTCAGCACTGCTCAAGCTGCAGCAGGAATTCAAAGGGGCATTTTCACACCCTGCTGAGCAAACTATTGACTTGGAATATCAAGTTCATCATGAAAAAAACATTTCAAAAGGTTTTTGGGTTCATCCAGAGGCAGAGCAGACCCAGGACAGTAGTACATTAAATTAAAATATAACTGGTAGATCTGACCGCTGGGCACATTTGGAAGGACATGTGACAGCCAGACTCCTGCTGAACTCAGTGGGAGCTGCAATCTCTCACTGTGTGTTTAACCTCTTGTTTTGGGAATGAAGAAAATGCTTGGCATAAAGCTCTGAGAGGGCTGCGTGTGACTATCCTTTAGTTTAGGAAAAATGCTCAGTACCATGAAGTTGCCTGCAATCTAGTCCATTCCTGGAAACTGAGGAAAGAACAAACCTTGAAATTTTCCCAAATGACTATTTAAAATATGCTTTAGAATAGCGGAAAAAAAAAATTACCTCAAGTTAAAAAACCTGATCCTCTTGAGACCTACAAGCTCTCTCCTCTACCTGATAAAAACACTTCAGTCTTTTTTAGCCATTCATAATCTTCATGGAAACAGAAAAAAAAAATCCTTTATATTTATTTAATAGTTTCTTGATAAAAATTTCTCCCTATTCCCATGATGGTAACTCCTCAAAGGGTAAATAATTCAGGTCCCCTGTGCTGCCAGGCCTGCAGGCCTTGTCATCAAAAGCAAGTCTGCTTCTGCCCGCTACTGATACAGGAGCTGCTCTCCTCCACAAGGACTTGCTAGCTAGAAATGCTCCTCTAAAGCTACGTTTTCCTTTTTCTCTCCACTGATCAATAAGAAACCGCCCATGGCTAGACTCCACGGGGCAGGAGACGTGCTTCTGCAGGAGCATGGGAAGAGGTCATCACCCCTTCGCTCAGCCAGAGGCTGTCCTTGGCTGTCTCGTCCCATGTCCCTCCGCAGGCAGAGACCCCAGGCAGCACACCAGCTCTGCCCGCAGTGCTCGTCCTGCTGCCGTGCCCAACCCGCCGTGGGCCTGCCCGCAGCCAGGCTCAGGGCCCCCACGCAGCCTCCCCACCCCGGCTACCTCCTGGCAGCCATGGGCACGGATGCTCCGTGGCTCTGGTGTGAGGATCGCTGCTGCCAAAGCCACGGTGAGGCCACTAGGAAAGACCCCAGCGGATGTTTGTTGGATGCTCCGGCCAGTCCATTCTCAAGGGGCAGCTCCTCAGTGGAGATAAAGCCCTGAGGGTCGAGCCCACAGAAAGCATCTTTATTACATGAGGAAAGAGACCTCGTTCCCTGGTTAAAAGAGCCTCTCTGCACAGTAATTAAATGCAGATCTAACCGCTAACAGGAAATGCCGACGTGCCAGGCTTTGCCTTTAATAAGAGCTGCCCAGAGGCTGAGGTTCCCTGTTAGTAGCAACAACCACAGGGCGGGCGCAGCACCCTCAGAGTTCCCAGAGCTCCCAGCAGACCCCCTGGGACGATGGGTGCCCAGGGTATATTAACCCCGTGCTGTCCCCTATTTAAGAGGCACTAGCAGAAAGCTCTCCCTCCAAGAGTGATTGCTGCCTCAGGGCATCCAGGAAACACTTCAAACACCTGTCCTTGCTCAGGCTGGCTGCCAAGAAAACCTTTATTTACAGGTCCCTATTCCCAGATTCCACTGGGAAGCTGCCCTTAGGCACATCATGGCTTTGTCTGGTTTGACTTACAGACTCTTGGCCTAAAGAATAAGAATCTCCTTTTTTCTTCTCCACCATGATACCCATGCAAAGTTTATGAGATACAGTAGCCCCCCGCCTTCTGATTACACCTGGTATTCTTGCCTAGCCTCCCTACACCCCAAAAAACATAAAGCAGCCAGGACTCTGCATTTTTGCACATGAGCAACCCAGTCAAGACCAGCAGAGACCAGCAACCAGGTCAAGTCAGGTCTATTAAAATGCTAATACCTAGGCAAGGAGGTGGGCATGAGGGAATCACTGATGGGAGAAAGGGACTCAAAGCAGCATCTGGAAACACCTGGCAGAGAGACAGCTGCTTGATAAGAGTAACCCATCTGGGTCTGGATGCCAGTACCCAGGCATTAGGATAGATCCTTGATTCATCTGGCCCCATCCTGGCTCTCAGAGTCACCCGGCGGTGTATAAACAGGGCAATTAAGCAGTGATGCTCCTCTTCCAAAATAATTTTAACCCCCTGCACGTGTGAAAGAAATTTTAAGGCAGAAGGGGTGTTTCTCTGTTTGAGCCCCTGAGGAGTTTTCCCCAGCACCTCATGTGACTGTTTATGAACTCGAAGAAATTTTCAGCCTCTGCAACATCCTGCAGTGAGGAGTTCCACCAGATAAGCAATTCTCGCACGAGGAACAGCCTCCTGTTGTTTGTCTGAACTTACTTCTTGTACTGGGAATGGACCGTGAACAACAGTCTCTTGTTCAGCTTCTCCCATACTCTGTCCCACTCCCCCGGCTCCTTTTCAATGCACACTTTGCATGGCAATGCCAGAAAAGAGGGTCACGAAGTCCCTTGCCAACATCCCCCTTCGCAGAGCGAAATCCCATCCAGGACAATGCATTATTGATCAGGAAAGGGGAGAGGAGGTGATATTCAAACCCCACGGCCCTGCAGTGCTTACAAAACCACCTGCGGCTGCCAAGGTTTCCATTTTCTCTGAGGTACCTGCTCCATCTCCAGCTGGTGGCTGACCCAGCAACAGGTAACAGCAGTCGAGGCTGCAGGATGGAAAAGCAGCAAAAGGTCAAGTGCTGGGTTGTGCTGTACAAGCCCAGCTGGCAGCGCCCATCCTCAGCTGCACGGCTGCTTGCTTGAGCTCCGGGTTGTTCATTCAGCCAGCTGAAAGGTTATTAAGGCTTTAGCAAAGCTCAGAAATTAATCTGCTAAGCTCTTGATCCAAAAGTTCCACATACAGCAGTATAAAAGGGTTAATGAAGCATTGGTGGCCATGAGTAAACAGATACGTGGTAGCTGTAGAGCTCACTGGGGCAACAGGATTTTTCTAAACATGGATCCGCACCAGTTACTTGGAAAAAAATTCTTTCTCTTTTGTCCTGCCAGAAAATGTTTGCAATGAGCAGAGGACTGGAGGGCTCGGGGGATCACTGTACCAAGTGCCTCTCACCACAGGGATGAACACGTCTCTGCAAAACCACTGAGGTTTTTTGTTCTGGCCCAGCACACACAAAGTGAGCCTGCAAATGCAAAAGCAAAATTGTTTCCATGTATATTCTTCTACCGTAAGTCAAGCTTGCAGGAGACAGCAACCCAGCAACACATCCAGGGTCACGTCAGGCTGTTCGGAGCATGTTGAACAAGGCGTTAAGATGTGGGTGTGGGGTTCAGGCCCCTGATCTTGCTGACCCTTTCTGCAGCCACCTGCAGCCTCGAAACAGCCTCACTTCCTTCCCAGTTCTGTCTCTGAGCCCCGGGACTGGAGCAGAGGGATTCCTGCCACATGCCCAAGGTTCGCTGCACGATTGGCATCTCCTCTGTGTCCACAGGCTATCAAGCCCCAGGGACAAGGGGAATTTCTGTCCCTTAGAGCACTATGTTTCTTGACCCTGAGCTCTTTGGGGAGAAAAAAAACCCAACTCACCTAGATTTTTTTTTTTTTAAGTATTCATAGGTAGATGATTCCAGGTAGTTCAGCAACTTTGGAGTGATTTATTGAAGCTTCACAACAGAGGCACCACAGAAGTTACATGAGTCATGGATGCTTGTATTTGCATTTGTCCATAATAAAAGGGATTTTAAAAGAATCAAGACAAAGTGATTGATGGTCGAAACAAATATTACCATGCTATTGAAAGGAAATGTCTTGAGCAAGCCTGATCTTTTCCTCTCAAAGTTTTCAGGAAATTTGTGCTTCCTCTAAAACCCTCAGAGTAAACCTTAAAACCTCCTAGGCTTTTTTTTTTTTTTTACCAGCTTGCAAAGGCAAGTCTTTAGACTAAGAGGGAAAATCTCATTAGTGCGCAGACAGGTTTGGGCACACAGCACACTGCTCCCGTCACCGAGCCTCATGCATCTCCCCCCAGTCAGCTCAACCGGTCCCACCCCGCACCCCTCGGCCGCAGCACCTGCACATCCCTGACACCCAGCACCAGCTTTCTACAAGATGAGGAGGCAGGAGGTGCCGGACTTGCCAGGCTGTTGGTTTTTCCACAAAGCAGATGGTTGCGCTGCGTGGATGAGGTTTGGAAAAATAACCCATGGCTGGATGGATCTCCAGAGAAACTTCTTTCTCAGCACTTCATTATAAAACTGATAAATAAAAGCAATTGTTGCACAATTAGATTTCCCATCTCCTCCAACTTCTTAATCACATCAAGATTAATTATCGGTGCTCTTATTGTTTTGCTTTATGGGTTTCAGTTGTTTGTCTGTTCTTTTGGAGCGGCTCTGAGATGAGAAAAGGCTTTGAAGCAGCTTAAATGGGAAGATCTAAGCAGCAGTTTTGTTAAAGTTGCTTCCTCTTAACAGTCAGCTTCATTTTCTCATCGGGGCTGGATGTTCTGAAGTCATTTAATTGCAATTTAATCTTCCTGCTTTCTCCTCTAATATATTTTGGTGCAGTTCACCGGGTTATATTTGCCAATTCATTAACAGCCTCTCTGATATTTGACATTTCGCTTTAGGGAAATGCAGGTATGCGATCTTTAATATTTTGAGGATTTCTTAATGAGATTTAGGGGTTATGGGCTGGGAATTCTGATTTTTTTAATTTAAATGTTTACTTCAGGGCAACTTTGGGGCATTTTTCTTGAATTTTCTGATTATGTTAAGACCTGGGAGAGGAGGAAATCGATGGAAAACAGCAGCAACATTTGTAAGAGGAGAAACATGTAGCTCCCTCTTGCCTCTTGAGCACACAAGGATTAAAAGTCAGGAGAGTTTCCTGGTTCAAAATCCCAAGCCTTTTTCCAGGTTGTTTGGGTTTTTTTTTTCTCAAGGAGCATCCTGGACTTTGCCTGTGCTTTGCTGTGCGGGTTTCTCTGCCAGTCTGTTTTGCTGCTGTCACACCCAGTAGATGGAAGGCATCTGGAAGAACCTGCCCACACATGGCACATTGCATCCCTTTGTTAACAAAAATTCCCTCCCCGAAAGCCTTGGCAAAGGCCAGGTTGGGATGCGGCTCCCACCGTTTGGCTTTTACTCCAAAAGCAACATAACGTTTGCCATGAGTGTAGCTGAGGGATGGATAACTGGCTTTTAATGATGGTTCACCCCTCTCAGCATAACGATGCTGAAAGGAACTCCAGTCTTTTCCTGCTTTCACTTTGCTGTTTTGCCCTGAGCTCACTACTTCACCTCTTTTCACCTTGCCTATAAAGGAAATCATAAAGATCCAAAATGTACATATATGCAAGTAATCACAAAACCAGACTTTTGAAGGCACTTATCCCACACACACCCCCAAAAGCGCTTGAGACTTTCTTTTTAATACCCAGGCCTCCTAGCTCTCCAGGATCAGCACTAAAACCTGCACGGACAAAAGCCATCAGATCCCAAAGGAAAGAGAATTAAAACAGATTTGCTGGTGTGACACTTGGCACTGGCTTCAGCTCCATTTCATGCCTCATTCTCTCTTTGGACAGCACAGAGTGCATTGCAGGGAGCTACTGGGGCATGAGTTATTGCACACATGCAGCAACTCATATTAAGTGATCATTATTAGAAATGCAGAGTCAAATACGTAAAAGTTTAGAAATACCAGAAATTAAGGCTGCCTTTACCTCCGTAATTAGGCCCCTGGTGAGCATGCATCAACTCCTAGCATTAATCACCTCCCTTCAACACATCAGCCTCCACTGCTATTGCAGCATTTTTTTAAATTACAAAATATTTATTTTCCTGTTAACCTTTTGCAAAGCGCACATCCCCTTCCCACACAGCAATACCTGCATGTGCCTCTTGCACTCCAGAAAAAGGTCTGTGAGATATCAATGTGGTTTTTTGGGCAGGAGCCAGCTGATGAATCAAACAGCCACTAAATGCCATCAGCACAACTGGCACCTGGAAGAATATTTTGTCTGGCAGGAGGGCTGTTGCATTTATTTGTTCCAAAGCTGTCTCCAGATAAAGAATGTTTAATTTTGCTGTCTCTTCTCACAAACAGCATACAGCAGAGGCTCCCGATGTTTCCCAGCTGTGCCCTCTGTGCCATGCAGCTCAGCGCAGCTCCCCATGCACCCCCAGAACTGAGCATCCAACCCCATGAAGTTGCTGTTAAGATGACCCGTGGCACTGCCAGTGTTTTTTGGACTGGAGAAACACCTGCAGATCCCAGACATCCCAGTAAGGGCCCATTAAACTGAAGTAAACTTTCCAGTGTCCTGGTTTTGCTTGCTGGCTATGGCTTACCCTGCTTAAGCCAAAGGGACAAAAAATGCTGGCAAGATGGAACTATCGTGACTTTGTTTCTCGAGGGGCTGTCAGTGTTGGGAATTTGCCTTTGGGAAGGATTGCAGTGAGGTTTATTTGTTTATTAGCTTGAGTGTTGAAAGGCAGAGCTGTCCTTGCAAGGACAGTTAAACTCTTCCATGCAAATCCAGCCACACGGCAAAAGCAGGTTATGCTAAATTCTGTGCACTGATTTTGGCTGTATAAGCCTGGCAGAGAATATTGTCTCGTGGTTAGACTGAGGGATCCAGGTTCTTTCATCAACTCTATTCACAAAACTTAGTTGCAGGAGACCTATAAACCAGACATCTCTCTGTTTTAGTTTAAAGCAATATAATTTTTCTTTTCTCCTTATGCATCAAGAGGCAGAATTAACCGATGGCTTCAAAGCACTCTAAGAGCTGCAGAGAAATGTAGCTCCAATTAATGGAATATTTCAGTTGGCCAGCTAGCAAGGTATAACTGGCTTGACCATGGCCAAGAGGTGACCTGCCACAGGGAGATCTCCGATCCTGCAGTTCTGAGGCTGCCCATGCTGGGGATGAGATGGGGCTGGAGGGACAGGGCACAGCAGGAGGGCCAGCTTGCACCCGAGGGGCACCTGGGGACCATCAGTGATAGCCAACTGCACCAGCGGGAGAAAACAGTAATATTTCTGCAGAAAGAAAATGCCACATGAAGGCTAATGAATCATTACTAACTATAAATCCAGGCTCTGTGATGGTTTTGGTTCCCCACATACTCCCCCTCCTTAATAACAGTATATAGCGTTGGCCATATGTATTGGGTTATTGCTTCTGAAATGGAGCTTAACCTAATAACACTGTCAAAAGTGGAAACACTGTTTAGTCATTAATGAAATTCTAATAGAAAAGTCATTAATTGAAACCCAATAATGTTTTTCCATCCCAGTGACTTACTGCAATTGTTTGTGCTGAAGAGGCCCAGGCTTCATCTGCATCTCCTCTCCACATTCAGCAGTGACCGGGACCTGTACCTTTATCATGTCATATGCCTTTGGATCAGGGGATTTTCTGCTTGTTATTCACTCTTAGGAAATTTAACAAGTCTACACAGGCTCTTTAAAGCTAATGTTGCATGAAATGCAAGGATAAACCAAAGCAGACAGCTTCATAAGTACAAACACACTATCAAACTGCTCCCATCACCCAGTCTCTTCCAAATAGTTTTATTATGTAAAGTGGTTCAGTCTTGGAGAACACCCACCACTGCCAACACAGCAGTGCCAAGCAGGTATTTAATTCATTATTTAGATATGAAATTTAAATGAAATCACACTGTATCCAAACAAACTCCTAACAAGACTTGTTGCCACCTAGTTCCCAGGTCGAGGAAGTGATGAAAATTGCTGGTTTTTATTACAAGAAGGATTAATTTACTCCAGGGTCTTCTCACCAATAGGAATTAGTGCCGAGAGATATGCCTGTGGATTAACCCATGGGGAACAGCCCTTTTTATACCTGTATCACCCTCGGAGAGAGGCTGTTACAGTTATTGCATATAAAAAGTCATAGAGTTGCTGCAGCATCAGTCCAGGTCTGGAGACAACATTTGTACTTTGCACTCTCCCCATTTCAAAAAATACATCAGTGCTGAACAACGTATTAAGTCTCTCCCAGACTGAATGGGCATCTTCCAAACAGCTTCAATCTAAAATTCACCATCTTGAATTTGAAGTCGGTGAAGTTTCTGAAGTGTGTGACAACTCGTCATCGCTGATGATCCCAACACACTTGTTCTCTGCATTTTTAAAATTTTTTTCATTCTCATTGCAAACTCACATTTCATGTTTGCTAATACTGTCTGCTAGCGGCTGAAGTCCTGCCCTCCATCTCCAGCTTGCTGTTAGCTGTTATCTGGTGCCTGGGTTACAGAAAGGGGGACGCTGGGGTGGTGCAAAGCACCAAGGTTTATCTAGCCTCATCTAGGGTGACAGAAATCTTGTCACGATCCCAATCATGTGTGGGTCCTCTTTTATAAAAAAAAAATTTGAATGTGTAAAGAAAAAACACCCCCATTCATCACAGGCTGAAACTCATCTCTGGACCTTTTTTGCTCCTATTCTGAGCTCTCCTGCTCTCTTGGGTGATAATTGCTGGCCTGAGTCTTCCAATTTTTTTTTAATAAAAAGAGCAGAAAAGTACACGTCCATCCCCTCAGAGGAAGAGGATGGACTTGATTAATTTTCGTGGAGCATTACGAGGTCGAAGTTATATTATTGTTAATTCTTCTACATAATTGATGTCCAGCATTTTCGAGAGGACCCAGAGCACGACACATTCAGAATTAGAAAGCCAAGGTGTGTGTTGTCACAGCCCGTGTCCTTTAATCTTTGATGTCATTGGGTAATTTCAGCCAAATTTTACAAAGGGGTAAAGGTCTCCAAGCTATTAAGATCTTGCAACTTGCTTCAGAAAAGGAGAGATCTGGGCACTAAAATAACAGATTTAATTTTACTACCCTAAAAATGTAGACATTTACAATTCTTTCCATATGGAAAAGTCATCTTGGTCCATAGATTTGTTTCATACAGCATAATATGTTGCATAAATCCTCTAACATACCTCATACATCTATAAATTTTGTTGCCAAATGCATTGCGAAACAGGTCTGCTTGCCCAATATTTAAAGTTTGTTGTGTAACACAGTATGCCCCAAATCTGCTTAAAAGACTGTGAAACTTTTAAAGTATGCACACATAACATTAACATGCCTTAGCACCCTGGGAAGCAGCTCAATAAACTCTCTTGAAGACTAAACTGATGCCTTGAAATATCAGGGGAATTTCCTTGCAGCTTTGCGCCCAGACTTGTTTTGGCTGAGAAAGTGTCAAAGATTGTCATGTCCTTGTCTTTATAGATTAGATGCTTTTGATCGCCTCTGCTTTCATAAACCATTTCTTGAGCTGCCAGCAGAGATAGATCTTCTCAGAGGCCCAGGGGATTACGATTAAATTAGAGGAAGTCATTATTGTCATCTTAAAGCCTAGAGACTTTGCAACCCCCAGCTCCTGCCGGAGCCCCCCCGAGCCCCACATGACCCCTCCGAGCAGAGGAGCTGCTGCAACTCAGCTCCCTCCTGTCCTTCTTCACACTTTTTGACTGAAAATACTAAAGAAATGAAGCCTCTCTATGCACTAACGTCATACCACAGAGGAAATTGTCTACTGGATCAGAGCAGAGGTCCTTCCAGGCCAGCACCATTTCCAGCAGTAAGAAGAAGGTGGTGTCCAAGGAAGGCATCACCTTAAACCATCACCAACACGCCGTTGGCACTGGACAAGCCTGGAGAGCAACAAAGGGTTGCTTTGTTTTCACTCTTGCACCCTTCGTGCCCGTAGAGCTGGTAGATGTCAGAGCAGCAGCTCTGCACTGACGCTGACCAGCCAAGAAGAGTGACTAACTCCAGTTAAGCCAGACAGCAAATCAAAGGAGGAGCAGATCCAAACCTGAAGCAGAGCTCAGAGGGTGGAATGGCTCTGGGGCACACTGAGCATGGTCTGTTGGGCGATGGGGTGGCTGAGGCAACAGGAGCACTGGAGGAAATCACTGTGTGTTCCCTAAAGCAGATCCTGAAGATGCTGGGTTGCTTACAGGCAGAATCAACACCCCCATCCATGTGAGACGGCTGTTGCATTTCATAACATCTTACTCATCAATGAGCACCAGTTGCCAGCAGACATCATTACATGGAGGTTTATCTACATCTCCCCACCCCAGAGCCAGCCACACATTCTCGTTAGGGAAAGCTCTTCTGTCTGTGCTTTTAGTTCTATTTGATTACACAATATTTTCCTAAATCTCACCTTGTTACTGACACACAAAGAAACAACCTTCCCTCTTCTCCCCCTTCTCTGTGAATTTAACATCCAAGTGCTGTTATTAAGGCTCCATTACTTTTACAAAACGCGTGACAGATCATCTCGTGGTACTCTGTGAAGTACTATAAATAATTAAACTTCAACTAGACTTGTCAAAATAAATGAGCAGAGCAGACTCTGCTCTGTGGTGCCTTTGATTTTGTTTGTATGTGTTGTTCCTTTTATTTTGTTATCTGTTAAACTGCAAAAATGCAGTGATCACAGCAAGGAAGCCCTGACACCAACCGTGTTATTGTACCACAGGGATTAACTACCCTGTATCCCACCTGGCCTGGAGGTTTGGTGTCATCTGCAATGCCCAGTCATGGAGGGAGTCTGGTGGCCAGGTACCTCTTCCCAGGGAAGGAAGCAGAGCTCCTTCTGGAAGGTGCATGGCTCCTTCCCAGCCACTTCTGAATTATTCATTAGGAATTAATACATTTGACAAATCCAGGCTTCTCTGCATGAATTATCCACAAAGCAGTGGAGATTATGCTTTTCCCCAAAATTTATTTTTCTCATTTACAAATTGACCAGCAACAAAAATTGGTGCAGCAAGGCTGTGCAAGAACTTCATCCCAAATCTGCTCCAGGACCATACTCTCTGCACTGGTTGTGAGTTCTGGCCCGCAACCCTCAGCCTGGATGGGCAAGCCACTATTGTGGGGCACCAAACAGGGAGGAAAAGGGGGTTATACCATAGCTACACCCCCAAAACACCATCTGGGTGCAGAATTAAATGGGGGAGACAGATCACTCTTGCTCAGGGCTGCGGCTTCCCCTCTGCCTGGCCCTGAAGCAGCCTGTGTTGATGTGCATCCAGATGCCCCATGAATGTGAGTCTCCCACCTGGTTTCAGAGCAAAACTGTTCCCACGTGCAGAGTATCTGAGTTTCTACTCCAACATGCTGCCGTAGAAGCTACCAGACCAAACCTTCCCCTGTAGCACATCCCTTTCTCCCCATCGTCCTCAGCCCCTAGACAAGGCTGTGTGCATGGGGACACCCTAAACCATCACACTCTGGTTTCGTACCTCCGTAGCTCATAGGATGTATCAGCCAAAGCAAATTGTACAATTTTTGCTGATCTATTCACCATCCCCAACCATACCTGTATAGCCCAGCATGGAGCTCAAAGACACTACACTTCCCAATCTGCTACCTTAATGGGATTAACTTGAGCAGCTCAATGCCACCTCCACCCATCTCATTCCGACTCCTTGCTCTGAAGCTCTTGCTCACGCAAAATAGTCCCAACAACCCCTTGGATCTTTCTTAGTTGAAGAAAAGTGCTGAAAAAGGAACAAGTTTGACGCAAAGAATGAACTGGACTATCCAGAAAAGGGGTTTTTATCTGCTTAATGGCAGAAATAGGCTTTTAACCTCCAGCAAGAGAGCAAAGGGTTCTCGTTGCTAACAAAGCTATTAAAAAGAAATCTGCTTTGCCAAGACATGAGCAAGAGGTCTGGGTTCTCCTTTCCAATACACTGTACTGCAGCAAGCCCTTCAATTCATGCAATATGGTAGTGCAATTCCTCGAACATCCTGGAGGCTGGTTTTTCCTCCTGGAAGACAGAGCTATTCAACCACTTTCTGTTCATGCACAATTCACAACCTGATGCACCATTGCCCTCCCCTGTCATCTGTGCTGGGGAGCATGAATGCCTGTTCTCTTCTCATAAGGACCTTACATCCGTTTCACACTGGCACGAATGCTAACACACACTGCGGGATAATGCAGCGCAGGTTTTACTTTCCCAGGATGGGAGATGTTGGTGCAAAAGCTGCTAACCTCCCAAAGAAACCCACGTGCATTCCCCACGCTGTGTTCTGGTAGGAGAAGGCTCTGCTGAAACAATCAGCCATTGTCTCTCTGTGCAGCACATGAACAGCAATCCCTGCGTGCAAAACCTCCTGTCTGCCCCGAAATCTGCACCTGGTCCAGTGGATGGTGTATCCTGATAAAGGACCTTCACCTGTGGGTCTGCTGATCCTTCCTACCCTCCCAAGTGGCAGATAGCTCTTGTTTAGGGCTGCCAATCATAACATCTGCTGCTGCTGTTGCTGACTAATAAAACCAACGTGCAGCTGACTGCAAGGGGTGTCCTTGGGAAAGGAAAGCAGCCCGCAGGTCACTGGCTGGCAAAGGGCATTAAAAAGAGCATCCAACTGGAAACAGGCACACCACTGGCTCCAGTATGGTCTTGTGCACTGTCTGAAAGGACAGAGAAAAAAGGGGCATTTCTTAGATGGGCCACAGGAGCTGCAGAACTTGCAATAACAGCATCCCATGGACAGGGCTGCAGCTGGGAGGAGGCTTGGGGGGCATCAGAAGGGCCTCAGTAAATTCAAGGCACTGCTAGTGGGTCACCTCTGACCAGCCTCAATAGAGCTGACAGGAGTGATGACATCTCTCATTTCTGTCCCTCTCCTCTCGAGGTATTTTCCTCACCTGAGCTGATTAAAATAATCCCTTCCTCTTACAGGGCTCAGGTATTTGGAGAGGGACTGAAAGGAAGTTCCTAAACCTTCACAAAAACAGGATGTAAAGAATGATTAGACACCTTCATCTTAAGAGGTAACTCAGGCCAACACCAAGCAGCTTCCTGCAGAAGGGAAGGGTGAAGAGCACCATGAGAGCAGACATGCAACGAAGAGAGTCAGACCAACAGGATTCAAAGTGATTCATCTCTTTCAGACAGCCTGAAGTACTTCAGTAAGCAACTGAGTTGTTGGAGATGCTGAAATTCCAGCAGCTCTTGCCCATCTCACGCTCTAACACTTGCTCATGTCTGATTTTTGAGGTGAAACAGTGGCTCCATACCAGACGTACAGAAATCGGCTTGAGACAAGTGGATTTTCCCAGCAGTGGGAAATGCAGCGGCACTCAGAGAGCAGTGCCCCACCTCCTGCTCCAAGTGGAAGATGAACTCCGTTGGGGAGATGAACTGTGCTCTGAACGTGAGGCAGCGTGGCAGGTTGTTACACGTTATTAGCACTAATTATCCCACCTCCCCTGTGCAGGCACCTCCACCAGTAATCATCACAGATCAGCCAAAGGGCCACCCTTGCTTTTCTCTACCTCTAATTCCGTAATTGGCAGGGAGGAAAGAGGGAAGAAAAATCAGTGCTGAAGTGTAAATCGCTACACTAATCTTCTGAGCACTAATTGTGTGTTTATTTTGAAAGGAGGGAAGGGTGGTGGGCAGCCGTGGATAATTACTCTCAGTCCATCGGTGCAGGCAGGGAGGTCACCAGGAGGACTTGGCTGAGGCCCTGCTGCCTCTTGCAGCGGTGGGTGCCCGCAGGTTGTGTTCCTCTCCCCACGGACACCCAGCGCCTCTCCTCCAACTGCCCCAAGCACCTGGGCATGGGCATAAGGGTCTGCTTGTGCAAGGGCAGGCCAGGGGCTGCAGCCCTCTGCTCGGAGAGCCCAGCCTGTCCCCTTGGCCAGCTCTGCACAGGGTCAGTCCAATGCACCAGGGAGAGGGGGGGAAGAGCAGGGAAAAGCACAGAGAAAAGCCCCTTTGTGCCAACGCACTGGAGGCAAGGTCTGAATACACCAGCTGCATCAAAAGCTCCTTTTAGGATCCATCTCACTTAGCTGCCCGTTGTTTTTCAGTCCATTCACATTGCTCTCCTCTGAGCCCCTCCCAGCTATCCCTGAGCAGGACAAAGCCAGAGACCTGCCTGCCAGGGGTGATTGCTGTTGCTGGAGTCAGACCAGCAGTGCCAGGTACCCACCGCATCAGTGTGTCTGAGCATCCCTCCGGTAGGCAGCCAGAGCCCCAGGGGCAATGGGAAGCTGGGAAAGGGCAGCAGCCAGGATTTGCCCCTCGTAACTTGTTTCAGTTCAGACAGACAGACATCGCCAAGCCCCTTGCATCCTTGAGTAGCTTCCCTCTGATTTATTATATTTATTCTCTGTCCTGCCTCCCTTTGCCTGCCTACCAGCTACAGATCTAGACTGCCTGCGCTACGATCCCGGCAGCCTAAGAGGGCACAGGAAAGCCAACATTTTCCCTAAGCAGCTCATCTTTGCTCTCAGGCACCCAGGCCAAAGACACAAACCCTCCAGCTGCCTGGCAGAGGGCTTCCCTTCCCCAGAGAGGGCCACGGCCTTGGCCATGGCAGGTCCTGGGGATCACCAGGGTCCACCTCCATGCAGGAGGCTCACGAGGGGAAGGCAGTGAGGATCATGGGGAAACCCTTCCTCCCTGCCCCACAGTGTTTCTGCCCTTGATTTAGGCCCGTGCAAGAGTCGGATAAACATCTGCTCTCTTTTTTCCTCCTCTCCATTTTCCTCTGTGGTTGCAGCAATGCTCGCTGAGCCTACAAATATTTTTAAGTTTCCATACTCTTACTTGCTAGAGGCTTGTTTGTGCAGTTTGTTCTACCTCAGATTCGGATATCCAGGCTTCTCTATCCGTATTTTATTCATGGTAATTCAACGCTATCAGCAATAGATTCAGATTTTACCTTAAATCTCATATTCACAATCGAAAGTCTGCAGGGGGAAGCACACACTTGACATGCTCTAAGCAAACAGTCTTCACACTTTGCAGTTACCCACCTAGAGGAATATGATCTCCTGAAGTACCCTGGTGAGATAAAGTAACCATTTTTCTGCACACTGGTGACCTGAACTCACATTTATTCAGCTTAAATGTGGTATCAAGCTCTACAGAGTGACTTTCATGCTAAAAATAATTGCAGTTTTCTAAATGCATTACGGAATTTCTTAGAAGGCAGAAGTCCAGGGAGGATTCCCAAAACCAGAATATAAGGTTAAAGAAATGAAGGAATAATTTAGAGCCTTAGAAATTGGATCTTTTTTTTTTTTTTTTTTAATATTGCAAAACTCATAAAATCAATGATTCATGGAAATATTTGCCTGGCCATCAAGTCAGCTTTGTAACAGGGTAAATAATTGAGATGCATTTATTACATTATTTATTTGAAAATTCACAACATAAATAATTCAAAATCAGCTAATTATCTGAAAACTAAAGGCTAAAGGGAGGCAACACAGTCCATTAGCTATGGCCACCCGATGGAATTTAATTCCCCTTTACCAGGAGCAGGAGGCCAGTTCTGAAAAGCAGAGGGACACACACGCTGTGGAGCCAGCTCCGGGGTAGCCCCGCTGGCACAGCGTGACCGGACTCGCTGATGCCTGAGATGCCGGTGCTGGTACCCAGGTGGGCCATAGGGTCCCCTCCCACTCCCCGGGATCTCTGGGACTCAGCACTGCAGATGCAGATCTGGTAAGAGGATGAGCCCTGCCGCCTGGGCTGGGTGATTTAACACCTCCCTGGAACACCTGGACCTCTGCCTTTCTCCACGCCTGGTGCAGCTACCACATGTGGTTCAGGTCTTCTGCATCACAGCATCTCTCTGGAGCCCCTTTGGGCATGGGATGCCTGGAGACACATTTTCTCTTGGTCTGAGGGCTCCAAGCCTGTGGGAAACAAAGGGCTCAGCCCTACTTTTCCTGCAAAAACACTTTTCCTGCTCCTCGAGTGGTTGCTGGGGCAGGAAGGTTGGTGAGAAAGGACTTAACAGCAATAGCAGGAGAGGATGGAACAGACCAGTCTGCTGTCCTCTCCCAGGGTCAGCTCTGGCTTGTATCCACTGCAAACAGTCCTCCAGGCAGGGAGACCTGGCTTGGATCTCACTCCCAGCCCATTTGTGTGTTTCCATCCATCATGCCTGCCTCCTGCCTCCAGTTCACAGAGGAGCAGCCCCTCTTCCACAGGGACTGTGCCCTCCTGGTAGCTCACAACCACTTGCAACTTCATCAGAACAAAACACCCACAAGCACACACATTTTTCTTTATCAGGAAAAAAAAAAAAAAGTGAAGTATGGGTATTTTCCACTTACTTCTGTCAAGACCTTTGCCGTCATTAGCTGAATGCATGTTGCAAAATGCATTTATCACTGTCTGGAAATGTTGACTATGTAAAAATATATTATAAACACAGGGTATTTTTTTCTGCCTCTTGTGATGCTAATTTTTGAAATGCACAAACTTCATTATCAAAAGTACAGCCTCTTCCCTTCCTCCCTCCCATCTCCCTCCCTTTTCTAACCTACAAAAAAGTCAGCAATCTGACAGATACATGGCTGATGCTTTCAAACCCCGAACTTCATCAGGAATCCTGGAACAGGCAGCTTCCTCCTATCAGATCTGCTTTGCAGCTTAGGAAGATGTTAGTGTCTGGGGTATGGATGCAAACAAGAATGATAATACAAGATTATGCCTCTGTTTTATAAAACACCACACAAGTAAATGAAGACTTATGCATCTACTTTATATAAATTTCTTATTATGCAGTGCTGTTACTATAATTGTAGCAGCAAAAGCAATTATTCTTAATACACATTTCTTAGCATGGAAGGATGACTAGAGCTCTCACCTTAGAGGAAGCCCACACTGCTGCAGGGCTGGGCTGTCGAGGCTGGGGCTGTCACCTCTGGGCAGTGCCTTGCACCAGGACTCCCAGGCAGGGGTGGGACCAAATGAAATACAAACTGGACAGACACAGTGCAGGAGGAGGAGGAGGCACAGAGGAGAGAGCTCAGGTGTGTGCTGAAGGTTGGAAGGGAGACTGAAAGTGGGTGCCCATGCTGCATTTCAGCTGCATTTTCCCCCATCAGCATCTTTCCCACGGGTGCCCACTTGGTTCAGGGTGGTGGGAGATCCCCAGCTGTGTGGCTCTGCCCTCTCCCAGACCTCTCATGGGGGGCACTGGCACTGCTGTTGGGTGGCACTTGTGCCTTCCCAGCAGCTTCATCTAAAACAAGTTTCACTATTTCTCTGAGCACCTCTGGGAGCCATGGGGCTCCCTGGGATGCCCAGAGCTGTGCCCTGCCATGTCTAGCTGCTCTCTAGGTGCTGGCATTGCTTTCTTGCCAGGGCAGGGAAATGCAGGAGCCAGAGGAGCTGTGCAAAGGTGCAGCATGATCAGAAGTGCCACGGTGTGGTTTGTGCTTAGAAACCAGAAACATCCCCAGCCATCCCCTCTCTGAGCCTGCGTTTCCTTGCTCTGCTCTCCTCACCTCTCCTGATGCTCAGCAGCACAGGAGCACCAGTTTAACCCCCCCGTGATGAATTTAGTGGCTGTGTTTGCAGCATAAGTAGCTCTGCCTGGGTTACAAGGGTGGCTGAATCCCATCCATTGGCTACAGAGCTCCATCCAGCCATGCAGAAATGGCTTTTAGATGGGATTGGGGGAATTTGCAAGCAGCTCCTAAATAGTGAGGATTTACTCATCTCTATGCAGGCTCTCACCTTGTTACAAGCAGATGTTCAAAATCCAGTTTTGCATTAATTTTACACTGCTGCGACTCGGCTCAGCCCTGCCCATGCTGGTGCCTGTGCCCTAGCCATCAGCCTGGCAGAGCTTCTGAGGACCACGGTGACACCAGCGCAGGACAACAAGCCATGGAGGCCCATTAGCTCCATCCCCAGCCCACCCATGACTGCCCCAGGCACCCACAGCCCAGGTCCATCGCCCGGGCTTATTTCATTGGTCAGTGGGTCACAACCTTTTCTTGCCTCTATGTGCAGGCACAACATCTTGCTTGCAATACGCTGCTTGTTTCCCAGTACATCCAGAGAGAAACAGCCCATCCCAGTAGCCCAGGGCATTCCCCCAGTCCCAGCACATGGCTGCATGATATCCCCTGCATTATGGGGACCCCGGCCAGGCAGGATGGGAGATGCTGGGGAGGTGCTGGGCCCCCCTGTGCAGAGGAGCCAGTGCTGCCCTGATCTGCATTCTGCCGCTGTAGGATGCCACCCACCCCTGTGCAGGGGAGGGCGAAGGCTTTGGAGATATTTTCTCTTACAATACCTTTGAAATCTCTCCTCTGATCAGTATGCTGAGGCGTGCTCCATTCAGCACACATCCCCTTGTGCTGTCCTCTGCCAGAAGACTCATAGTTTCACCTCTCCTTGCACAGAGCTGCCTTTCAGCTCAAGTCCTGCTTTTGTTTCAGGCTTGCCTCTCCCCAGAGGAGTCATTATCTCCAAGTCATGGCTGGTTTGCCACCAGTAGCACAAGTCTGGTGTAATGGCCCCTCTTTGACCAGTGGGGAGCGCAGGTTCAGACCTCAGCTCTGCAGCAGTCTCTTTTGGTGACATTGGCTGCTGTTATTACCTAAACCAGCTATATCCATGACTTGTCAGCCTTAGCAGTGCTTCCATCTGGATGCAATCTAGACCTTGTGTCACCCCTTGGAAGCTGAGAGGAAGCCACCGGTTCTGGCAAAGGAACAGCAGTTATTCTGGACAGCTTGTCTGGGCTAAGCTGTGATGTTGTCCTCCTCCTGGGAACTGTGAGTCAGATCCTGGCTCTTAACTTGTCTTGCAGCTCACTGAAGTCACTGCAGATGTAATATCTAACAGCGTGTGCGTCTCACCAGAGATTAGCCCACGCAGGACCTCACTTTTGTCTCTCACCTTTCAAACTTTGACTCAAAGATGTGCCTTCGTCAGGCAAAGGGGCTTCCCCAGCCCAGGGTGAGGAATGAAGCCAGGAGAAAAAAAACAAGATGTGCAAGCCCCTGAGAGACAGCATGTGGGCAAAGGCATTTCTGCTCAAAAAGGCTGCTGGTCCTGTAGCACTTAAGCAGCTCATGGTGTCCCTGACCCAGCTGGAAGCATCTTTACAGAGAGTGTGGGCTGCAGAGGTGCCACAGGGCAGGAGAAGAGCCTGTCCTCTCCTCAGTGTGCGACTGGCTTCAGCGCCCTCCTCAGCACCTGCCTCTCATCCAAGGATGCCAGGAGCTAGAAAGGTGTTGGGAGAGGAGGATGACAGCAGTTGTCCCTGCTGTTGTAATGCTGAAGACACGGCCGAAGAACTGGGTTGTAAATAGTTGCTGACCTCCCTGCCAACCTCCGTCCATCCCATTATGAGTTGCCTCTGCAGAGGTTACAAGAAGATAAAGAATTTGTGCAGCTGATTTTTATGGCTCTGCCTGTGCCAGAGCCATCCACCCCCCCTGGCATAGATCAGGCTCTTGTGACAATCCAACCTGCTGTGGGGAACGACCATGCCCAGCTCTCTGCTCCTGATCAGGAACTGGACATGCATCTTCTTTGTGCCTTGGTCTAGACATTAAGTCAGGCTGAAATTCCCTCCAGACCAGGATCTTTCTCTGCCGCAGCAACCAGAGGCACTTGCAGAGGAAACCCTCTTCTCCATGCAAGCCCACACTTCATTGCTACCTGTCACTCTCTCTCAAGAAGATCATAAATACACGTCATTTATCTCATCCAGCACACCCATCCTGGCCAGCCGTATTTTTAATAAACTGAAATCTTATGCAAATTGTACCTGATGTGTGTTTCCCCTTTTGTATCTCTGAGACATTTGTGCATTCCGGCAGACACAGCGATATTGCGTTAGCTTCCTCTTTGCTGTGACACTGGGGTTTTAAGTGTGATTTATTTGCCACTTGTAGTATCAGCCAAGCATGCCTCTTGCCCAAGTTATCAAAGATGCTGCGAGGTCCCTTTTTTTCCTTCTTCCAGCAGAAATTTGTTACAAAGAAACCTCCCCCTTCCAAAAGCAGCTTCCCAATAGCTGATGGGATTTTCAGCACAGAAGGAGGTCTCTGCTGCAAGCAGAATTGCTGATGCTTTTTCCCTTCTGCTCTTTGCAGGCTTCATACCACACCCATTGTTATCAATGTCAAGGGATTTTCAAGAAAATTACTGAATTTGCTCCTAAGCACTGGGAAACTAGCAATATTTCTGAGCCCCCATGTCCTCATGAAGATGCTTTTCTCTTCCAGTACCAACAAAGACACTGAACTGAATTCTGTAGTTTTCCAGACACAAATCTCATCACATAATTTGCCTTAGAAACAACATGACCGAAGACAAGTCATGGTTTACCAATTCATTAAAGGCAGCTTTAGGGCGCTTAATATCACATCAAAAACATTGCAACTACATGATGCCAAGAACTGTATAAAACTCACTTGGCTGTTTCAAATGCGTTCAGAAATTTTGATTAGTTCTAACTTTGTGCCAGCAGCTTTCCTACCCACACAGGTATTATATGTCCCCACAACTCTGACTTTATTCCAGATCAGCTATTGTGCATGCTTTACTGCTGGATTAAAATCACTAATGTGGCAAAAATCCCACCCTGGTTAATTTAACCAAAATACCATCATGTGCCTACATACGATCCAGAGCAAGTATCTACACCTGCATTAGCTAACGTGCTGGTCAGGTAGTACTGCAGCACCAGAGACTCAAAGCTTGTCACAATATTTTAACTCATGACCAGCCCATCTGCTTGTGGAGTTCCCAGAAACCACCCAGGCTGGAAATATTGATGGAGCAATTAAAGGAGGAAGAAAAAGATGGACTTTCACTGAGACACGGGGCTGTGATTTCCTCACAGATGAGACAGACCACATGCCTTTGGAACATTTTCGATGTCCCCAGCTGGAAAAGGGTTAGAAGATGTTCCCCACTGTAGAAAAACACGCTTCTGCATCTGGGAGCTCATGCCCTATTCCCATCACTGCAAGCCTGCCAGCCTGACCAAAGTTACTCTTGATCTGCCTGGGTACAAGTGAGAGCAGAAGGAGGCACAACAGAGTAAGAAGGATGGAGAAGACAAATATTACCTGCATTTAGCCCAAGACACTGCAGCCATCAGACCTTTGCAGCGCCCAGCCTTTAGCACTCGCAGTGCAGGGGCTTCCCCTGAGTTTCTATTGCATTTGCTCTGCAGAGATCTGGATGTCAACATTTCTGACTGAAACACAACTGCATCTTAGAAAGCATCGGAGAAGGAGCTGGAGGAGTTTGTTTCACACCTCACCTTAGTCCAGGCATCCCAAAGCATTTCTGCTGAGGCAGAGAGGCAACACGCTGCAAATGCTTGTGCTCAGCAACTGGAGCTTGAAGAGCTGAGACCTGGCCAAGGGCTCAATCCAAGAAACATCTGAGACAATCTATAAACTATTCCCAGCATCAAACTAACTGGAAAAGGGATGTTCTTCTTTATGCAATGACCCCACGTGGTAATGAATCCTCTCTGATCCTCATCAGGTAGGGTGGGATTGCTATGCTACTTTCACCACAGGTGGGGAAACTGAGGCACAGACCAATTCTTTTGACACAGTGAGGCAAAGGCACGGCCTCTCCAACCTCTCTTTCCTGGAGAGCAATTCCGGGAAAATAATTGGGCAATTTTGATTTATTATAATCAAGAAAGCAAACTGAGTACCCCTCCCCAAATTTACAACCAAAACAGAGCTTCACCCAGAAATTTTAGGAGCAAGTGTGATATTCTCCATAGAGACGGCAATGTTTATTTAGCCAAAACCCGATGTGACCCTGCTGAATGGTCTTGTCAGACATTTTTCAAGCAGCCCTGATTTATACAAGGCCAGGGAGAGAGCGCAGCGCTCCCAGCCCAGCCTCCCTCACCCTTGCAGAGGGATTTTTCTCCCCCAGTACTGGATGTTTTAACTGCAGCAGTGCTGGGAGCCCTGCCCAGGGTCACGGCGCTTCTGTGAGCACCAGAGCTCACTCAATTGAAAGGTCAAGGGATAGAAATGGAAACATGCCCTAAAAAAGAAGAATTCCCGGGAGTGGGCTCTGGGCAGTGGAGATTGTTTGTCTCTGGCTGTTTACACGAGGAAAAGCTGCTGAGGTTCACAAACAATCCCATCCAGGGCAGAGGCAGCGGCTGGTTTTATAGCCTGTTCGTTCAATGACCTTCTGATTATTACCTGACTGTTAGATTTAATGTCTCGGGGAGGCCTGGCTGATTTCCCCTCTCTCCATCACCCCGCTCAACCCTTTCCGCCGCGTAATGGGCTGCATCTGCCGAGCAGACACGGCAAAGCCGGCGGGTGCCGGGGAGGCTGCGAGGGGGGATGCTGGCTGTGATCAGCAAGAGCTGGGCAGGAGGGTGGGAGAGGACAGTGTGTGCCTGAGATCCTGCAGGCAGCCCAGGCTCCGGCAGGAGGAAATCCTGCCTCCAGGCAGGGATGAGCTGCTCCGGATGGGGTGAGTGCAGATCGAGTTGGGGGGACGGTGCCCCAAGAGGGGTCTCCGTGGTTTGCTGTGATGCTTTGAAGTGACTCTGCCCTGTATCTTGCAGGAGGGCAGGTGGCCTGGCTCTCCTTGGCTCTAACCTGGCTCTGCAGTAGGACTTGCTCCACCTCCTGGGGTCCCTAAAGGCATCCCAGGCACAGCCCCCCCCATCCCAGCATTTGCTTCACATTTGCAAAATTCAGACTCATAAAGCAAGCAGGGTTTGCCAGCCCTCTTCCAAGGTCAGACCTGCCTGTGGGTGAAAAACAATGCAAATTCAGTTGCAGCTGAGCCACAGGTCGAGTTCTGGAGCATCCATTGGGGAGCAAGGTTACAAAAGAGGAAAACGAAGCATTAAACCACAATCATGTGGAACAATGAGGTTCCCATTTGGTTGTTGTGATCCCTCTCCCCTCACATCCTTGAAAAACATCGAGCCCTTTGACACGGGATGACAACTCATATCCCAGCAGGGCTGTTTCCACCCAACCATAAGCAAACCTTTAATTGCAAAGTGTGGATTTAATTCACAAATGTACAACGGGCTGTGGGTCCTTCCCTGACGTGCTTTGGAAGATCCACAGGTTGGAAACATCCCCTGGCTCAGTTTTTGCAGATGGTCTAAGGAGGTTGTGTGGGTCAAATCAAAAGAACCAGCTTCTGCATAATGCAGAGCTATGGGAAATGAGGGCCGTGGGGTTACCAGAGAAAAAAGTTTTTTTCTCCTGAGTCATCCATGCTGGAGCAGGCTGAGGGCAATGCAGGTGTGTGGTCACACGTGGAGACACGCATTAAGCAGGGTCAGAGCTGGCTTCAGCCACCAGCACTCTGGTAGGGAACTCTCCCTGCTTTGGGGATCCCTGTGCAAAATTTCACTTGGACTTTTTAAGTCATTCCCTGCCCCCCCCGCCAGTCTCCTCTGCAGCACTCCCACTCCCATCCATGATGCTAATGGCTATGTTCCTTAGATGGCCAAAATTTTAGGCTGGCTCACTTAACCACGACCTGCAAAGCCCTTCAAAATCCTCAGCTGAAATGCAAAAGGAGTGTTGCTCGGGCAGAGGGGGGGCAAGTCCGCCTGAGCCCATGCTTTGGTGACACAGACATTCAATAAGTAGACACAGAAGAGGATGATAGCCCGCGCTCAGGAAACACTATCGCCCCTAATCCCCAAATTGTGTCTCCTGGGGATCGTTAACCAAATATCTTGTCCACAGCTTAATTGTAGCCAATTATGCCAGCAGGGAAAAGTGCACCTTCATGTCTGGACACAAAGAAAAGCTGAGCAGTAGAGCTCGGATCAATCTACTCAGAGAAAATGTAACAAATAGGGCTTTGTGAATATCTTTCCTCCTTTTTTTTTCTTTTTCCTTCTTTTTTTTTTTCCCCCCTTTTTTGGCTTATGGCCAGGTCCAGAAAACTGGGGCAAGGGGTGACAAGGGGGACTGAATTTAGGTCAAGCGGAGAAAAAAAACACCAGGCAAATTAAAAAGGAATGGATTTTGTTCAGATTTTAAGTGTTCCATTTAAACTCCTTAAAAACGAATTGAGGAATAGCCCTAGCTGAAAAGGTCATGCTGAATCTAAAAAGAGAATAGCAGGGTCCTTTTTCACATGCTTTAGCTGGGGGTGGAGGAAGGTGTGCTGGGAGCATTTTGGTGTCTCCGTCCTTGCTTCACCACAAGGGAAACACTACACTCAGCTCCAGTGGTGGCAGAACAGCCTTCAAGCTTCCCACTGCCGTGCATCCCAGTGCATCCCAGTGCCAGGTAGCATCCAGACAGACCCCTTCTGCATGTGCCCCTGCCTGCATTTGGCAGGTAGCATTTCAACCTGTGGGGAGCTGACTCCAGTTTGGCTGATGCCCATCCCACCTGCCCAGTACAATGGTGTACCCAACTGTACAGGCAGGAACCACATCTTTCTCGAGCCTCAGCAAGCCTTTTCCATCGTGCTCAGGCGTCACCAGCTCCTGACAGCTCTGCTCTGTGTGTTGGCGCCAGGTACAGTGTCAGCAAGTCTCAGGTGCCACATTGGGACCACTGCTTATGTGGGTGGGGTGTCTTCATCTGTCTTCATCTAGGGAGAAGAGCAGGATTGGATTGTCCATGGTACGTACTGCTGGGGGAGGAAGACCCTCAGTCTGATCCATCCAGCCTTTCCTCCTGAGAGAAGAACCAGTTCCCCTGAAACTACAGAATCTCATCCCAAAGTAGCAGGATGTTGTGGGCATGTTGGTCACCAGGGCTTGTCCAAGGCACTTTTAGCTGGTTTGCAAAGTGGTTGGGAACAGCTGGCATGGCCTCAGACCTCCAGGTTGATTAAAGGGATGGTGGGGGAAGTACAGAGGAAAGCTTATGATACAGGATGAACAAAAGCAAAAAAAAAATAAATACCAAAGCCTGTGGCTAGAAAGAGGAAAAGCAGATGCAAAGGCACCACTGCTAGATAACAGGCCAGGCAAGGGAGTGGAGGGAGCGTCAAAGAGCAGATCTCTGTGTATTTTCTATTAAAGTGCTCTGAAAGGCAGACAATTCATTGTGTGTCTGCCTCATCTCCTACACCAATTAATTCAGCAATAGAAAAATCTCACACAGGCTCATCAGCCATGCTTTTCCTTTCATGAGTGCTTTCCATCAGCTTATACATATTTAAAATATCCTCAATCCTCGATTTGCAGAATGGCGTGAAGCACAGAGAGAAACTCCTTTCTGAAAAAGTCTCAGACCAACAGAGCCCAACATTTAACACCGTGACAAAGGACAATCGGTGACTTGCAGGCTACAGGGCTGGGTTCACATCCAGTCTAGGCTGGTGGCAGCCAAGAATCACCACTTTCTGTGGTGTTTTTAAGAGTTTGCTATAAAAGGATTGGGGAATAGGATCAGATATTCTCCTCACAGAAGTCACCATTGCTGATGGACCAATTGATGATTGATGGTCCTACAGTGAGTCTTGGACCACAACAGTCTCCTCAGACAGGCATGGAAAGGAGCTTCTGCAGATCGTGGCTGGGAGGTGATGCTAAGGGAGGACCTTGTGCCCGGCAGGACACGCACAACTGAGCAGCCTTCTTCCTCTGGGGCTGCCAGACTCCATGGATTTCCAATTAAAACAGTAAATAAACAAAGCCACCCATCAGGATAGGAGCTGTTTGAGCCCGCACAGGCAGCCCATGTTGTGCAAGTCCCGAATCTGAAGCTGTGTGTGACCATGTCTTGGCCAGGGACCTTCACCGAAAATCCAGTGAGCTACAGGGAGGGGATGTCAGCAGGTGGTGCTCTTCACCTGAAATCAGTGCCCCAATTCGTGGGATCAGGGGAAACTCCTACAGCTCGGGGCATCCTTCTTAATGGTGCGATATAAAACGGAGGTCTTGACCACTCATGACCATTAAACTGCTCAGAGAATTGACGGTAAAAATAGCACCTCGCTCAACAGCTCCATTCCCTCTGACAGGTCCTAGCCATGAGCAGAGTCTGTATTGCTTTTAATGCCTGCACAGAGAGACTGCTAATGCCTACACAGAGAGCTGCTGGGATGGATCTGGTGTCCTGCATGCTGTCAGCAGAAAACGAATGGTCCTGTCTAGAAAGGGGGGTTTAGGTGCTTCCCCCTCCTCCTAACCAGCTTCATATTAGGCTCCCAGCTTTGTGATGGGCCAGCACTAACTTCCAGTCATCTTTCAGCTGGACATGTTTCTTAAAGGCAATGGCATTTTGCTGGTCTCAGGGGTGGTGTGTGTTTGTCTAGAGGGGATTCAGTACCAACAATGATGTAAGGAGCGGGATGCTCCCAGCACGGCTGTCAGCTCTGGTGTCGGGAGCATCAGTGATACCGACAGCTGGGGACGGGGAAAAACCAACATTACAAACTGAGCCTAATTGGTCTGGAGCTCTTGGAGAGGAAACAGAGATGCTGGGATGCCCATGTCTGCCAGTGGCATTTCCCTGGGAAGACCCCAGAGCTCTGCTCTCTGAGCACCCGGGGGGTTAACACTGATGCTCTGATCTCCCCAGCTGGCCTTTGCAAGAGTGTCCACTACAGCCTCGAGATCTAATTTTGATGTTTCTGCAGACAAATCCTCAGCCAGTGCAGCTGGGTCTGAAACCATGTGAAGTGTGCCTGCTTTTTGCCAGACTTTCTGGCCCACTGATATTTCTGGCTCACTTTTTCAACTCTTCTGGCCAGCTGACATCTTTCATTCTCGGGCAGTGTTCAGACATTTCTTAAGTAACAAGTAATTTTTCCTCCATCACAGGGTCTGAATCTCCTCTCACCTGCCCTGGTATGAAAAGGGGATATTTGGGTAGAGCAACGAATCCAGTCTCACCCTCCAAAATACTCTGAAGGTCGGTCTGGTGACACTAGGAGCAGGGCAAAAGGGTTTGGGTTAACAGCTAATATTTACAAAATATGTAATTTCTTAAGAAAATCTTTGGAAAGCTCAAGTAATCCATTCAGGTTATGTGTGACAAGCCTCCAGCCAAGAAATACAATATACCCTGGGTGCACAAGCCAGCAGACAGCATGATTTGTATGCACTGCCAGTCTTTGGTAAAACTGCTTTGCTATACAGACCTTTCTCAGAAGGAAGAACTGTTGGGTAGGTGTTTGTTAGAAAGTGCTGTGCTCACCCTCAGAGCAACACACAGTAAGAAACCAGAGTCACTACATCTTCTTAGGGGAAAAGCTTGGTTCAGAGGGGTGGTACCAAGCACCTGAGGACGTGCAGGAAGCCTCTGACTGGAAAAAATAAGACCAACAAGATCAGTGGACAAAGTAAAAGCTCTGCCTTCTGCTTTGAAGAGTCAAGATACCTTTTGCCTGCTCTCCCTCCACCCCTAAAATACTCTGTCTGGACTGTACAGTGACTCCACTTCGCAAAAAAAAAGAGGCAATTTCCACAAGTCTTTACTGCATTTACAATTAAGAGACACCACTATTTCCTCCCAGCTGAATTGCCTTGGTAGATTAGGGTTTGAAAGGGGCTTGCTTTGAAACAAGGACTATTACTGTTCAATTGGTTATTGATTATTAGCCCATTCTCATTCCTCAGTAAAAGCAGGCATTAAGACAAAAATGTTCCACCCAACATATAAGACCTTGCAGTGGCTCTTAGAAAAACTGAGATTATTTATTGAAACCCTGGTCCAGTAAAAGCAAATGTGACGGTATCTATTGATATTTGATTAGGATTTTGCCAAGGGGCCAGAAATGCGTTATTAAATAAAACTACGACCTATTATCTCAAAGAAAACAGTTACACTGCTGTCCCCTGCTGTCCCACACAGCCCATGTGTCTGTCTCCATCTGTGGTTCCTCATCGCACTCTTCAACTGTTCAGCTCTTTGTGGGGGAGAAACCATCTTTTTCCTTACAGATGTCAAACATACAGCACAACTGGGCCCAGTCTTGGGCTGAGGTGTCCCAGTATTACACCAGTAATAATAAACACCAGTGACTGTGATGAATTAGGACATGTTGCAAACATCAAGGGAGGACAGGCACAAGATGAAGGCAACAAAAGATTAGGATAATGGGCAAGAAATTGGGGGGAGGCTTGACTTGTGGATGAACACACCTGTGATTGCTTGATAGATGAGGTGAGGAGGAGAGGAACAGTCTTTTATTTGGGGTGAAATCAGTCTCATTTCCCTTTATCGAGCCAAGGTTAGGTGTCTGCTTTAAGGTCTCTGTATCAAATGAAGCAAACGTTACAGGTATGGTCTGGCTGCTTGAAAAAATCAGACATCTGTGCCAGTTGTGTTAGAGCATCCAGGGCCCCTCTACAGGGCTGCAAGGCTGACATGGGACATTTGGGAAACTTCCCTCTTCCCGACCAGCAGCTGAAGGCTGTGAGATCCTCCTGCACACCTCCAGACCCAAATCCTGTCCATCCCATGGCAGTCCAGCCCTGTGGAGAGGAGACAAGACATGTGTCACTGTTGGGGAGGCCTGTTCACCCCCGTGGCTCTTGGGGCACCTTGCTGGCCAGGACACCCCTCACTTCAGATGGATACACAGGATGAGCCCTGTCCTTCTAGATTTTATGGGTAGGCCAGGGGATTTCATTGCTCCAGCATTCAGTACACTGAAAATGCAGACTTTGGCCCCTTTTCAGGTGTTTTTAGGTCTGACTCATTCCATGAGTGAGGTGACGGTGACAACACGAAGGAGAGCTGTCAGTAGCCCAGGAGACCCCTCAGCAGGACAGTACACATTTCAGTGCAGGGTTTCCCAAAGACAGTGCTGCTGAAGGTGCACTGTTAAAGGACAAAAATGATGGTGGGGAGAGGTTATGGTAGATCTCCTTCTCCTTTTCCCCCTCACGGCACCTCTCCTTTTCCTTTGCCAGGCTGTTCTCTCACATGGTCTAACTAAATAAATAGTACGATCCAGCTAGGCTGACAGCTGTTAGTTTCTACCTGCCCTGGACATTTGGAGGCTTCTGTTCCTGTTTTAGGTAGAAGAATAGCCTAAAACCAGTCTCATTTCTTCCCACTATAACTGCTGGCTTAAGAAAATCACGCTCTTGTATTGGAAACCTTGCCTGGGATTTCCAAGCCAGAGAGGGGGGGGG
>NW_020799130.1:4356708-4395708 GCF_003259725.1 Athene cunicularia
GGGGGGGGGTTGTGCACAGAGAAGCACAAACCCACAGGGAGCCCAGCTCTTCTTCACAGGAGCCGTGGCATCAGTCTGGGCACGTGTGTGCCTGGTATGCCCTGAAATCTGGCAGCGGACAACTAGGTATGCGTGTGGGAAGAACACACAAGCCCCTGGGAAAGCCAGCTTTGCTTAGCCAAAAATATCCGGAGAAAGCTGTAGCACTCCTCAAATGTCTACATCCAGCAGAGCAGAGAACATACTGCTGGGAATCAGTGTTGAAAGGCAGTAGGACGAGACAGCTCTGACCCAGCAGCAGCTGTGCAGCCCGGCTGGCAGGGACAAGGAGCAGGCTGGAAGATTTCTGGCCCATCCTACCTCTTCAGTATTCATGGCTACCAATGAATATTTTACAAGGCTTGAAATATTTACGGTTGAAGTTGACCTTTTTTTGTTGCTGATACATCACGCATGGTTAGATGTGATCATTTCACGGTGACATTTACTGAGCCATGAAAAAGGCACAAATGCCACCGAAGCCACTCCCATGCTCAGCTCAAAAACAAGGAGGGACAATCCCGAGCAGATCCAGCAGGTCGGTGTGCTCACTCCAGGACTTGAGAAGTGCTACAGATGAGATGGGGCAACCCACTCGGTGCCAGAGCTGTCCCTCTGACCAAGACCTTTATGTGTATTTCAAGTTTCAAGGATTTCAGCAGTTCCCCGTGTCTAGTTGGTGCTGAACCAGGACATCCTGAAGCGTGGGGACAGATCACATCCAGAGAGTGAAGCAGAATCCCACATCACTTATGAAAATGGCTGAGAGGAGTCCTGGGAGGAGAAGAAGCCCTGCAGGCATTGCCAGTAAAGTCCTAGGACATTTTTTTAGGAATTATTGTATTTATAGCAATCTCTCAAAATCAGCTAGTGGCCAGGCTAGTGCGTTCTCTTTGTCCCAGTTCAACACTATGAACTGTCATCCTAAAACACATGTTCAAGACACAGCAGTTTAACACACTACTCTGCATCAGCTGGGCCACAGGACCTGCTGAACACATAGACTGGTACAGCAGGAGGAATGCTCCCTTCATCCAGAAAAAACGGGGGGATGAAGATAAGGGCCTTGAATGCTCCCTCATCTCATGGGAATGGCCTCCTCCACAGAAAAAAAAAAAAGGCTGTGACCTACTGCAAGTAGTTAAAGACCTGTCACATCCCTCACATTTAAGCCAGACTTCAAGTGTCCTAACAGTGATAATCCTCTGATCTCCACTTCTTAGGCCTCTCTTTATAGGTGTCCCAGTGCAAACTGCCATCAGAAGGGGCTGTGGGAAGAGCCTGCCCCAATATATCTACTGTCCTGGGGTGGACCTGAGGAACATTTCCATTGCACATTATGTTTTGTGGCTGAGCAACCCTTCAGTGCCAGCCAAGCTCAAAGATGAGAGAGGATCACAGACTCCTCCTGGGACCAAGAAAGGTTTGGAAGCCAGGAATAGGAGCCTGTCTGCCAGTAATGCAGCTGGTGGTGTGCTCTCCAAGCTTGAAGGAGGATGAAGGGGCACCCCATCCCACCACAGCCCCAGTCTGTGGGTTCCCATCAAGGACTGGGTCCTAGGACCAGCTCCAGCACAGCACAGCCCAGAGGAGCTCAACTCACTGCAGCTAGACCAAAACAGGTCTGCCTTTCCAAAGCTGCACTCAGCTCTTCTCCCATCTGCTACTCTCTGGCACAGAAGCAGCAGCAAGGCAAAGCCTTGGGTATCTGCCACCCAGACCCACTTTGCATTCAAAGCCATCCCACATGTCTCGAGTTCCCGCTCAGCCCAGAGCAGCTGCAATTCCTAAAAAAAAAAAATGTGTCAGAGGATGCCACTTAAAGCAGCATTAAGCACAAGTGATCAGGGCATGCACCAGCAAAGGCTCCCAGTTGTACAGTCCTCAGCTACTCTGCTACGATTTTGAGAGAGAAACTGCTAACCCTGAGCTGACTTTGAGCTCATTTAAATCAAGTGTCAATAACTCCTCTTCATTTTTCCCCTCTGACACTTTTCCCCCTTCTTCTCCCCTTTCCAGCCCATTTCTTCTCCTCCCTCTGTTTTTTCCTTCCCTTTCTCTCCCTGCCCTTTTCCCCTAAAGAAATGAACTAAAGATGAAAAGTATCTGTTTTCTGTTTGCTTTGTGACTATTATTACTGTTGCCCGTGCCTCCCCTGTCTGAATTCTGGAGACAGGGAGCAGTAAATGGGATGTTTAATCTTGCTGTCAGGACCATATATCATTCCCCAAGCTCCTTCTGGGGTAACAAGAGCTGCTCAACTGACAAAACAAGCCAAGGAATGAATAAACCAACAGAAAACATTCCATCCATGCTATTAATCCACCAAGAGCCAAAGGCAGATGCAAGAATGAAGAAACACACACCAGCAACTCCTGGTCGCTGTTGCTTCTTGAAAGAGTTTTGACCATGAGGAGTGTGAGCTGTTCCGAGCACATGTGCCTTTCCCACAGCATCACGCAGCAAACACACTGGTCCATGAATCTCACCGGCTTGTAACAGCCGTGGGAAGCAACAGCACTTTTCCCTCCTCCCACAAGTCTAATTTCCAGGGTGAGATAGACTTAATTTGTATCTACTTCAGGGCAGGCAGTGGCTTCCTCTGTATCTTGAAAGTACCTGACGTGATAGGAGGTGCTGCTGTCACCAGGAACAAGGATTCATTAAGGTGATGGAGGGCTGACTGACAGTGGCAAGCAAGGGTTGCATTTTGGGAGCAGCCTTGCTCGGCGCGATGCCTGCAGCGTTTTGCTGCGAGCCTGCTGCACACCCAGCAAATCAGCCCGCTTGCTGCGAGCGAAGGGGTGCCTGGGGGTACCCGCGAGTCCCGGGGGGCAGCAGTTCACACGGACACTGGCAGGATATTTATCTCTGTGCTTTCAAGCTGAAAACAACCTGTCAAACTAAGCTCCTCTGTTAGGAGCTGAACCATGATTTCTTCCTGTGTCACCTTCTGAAACAATCAGTACTGACCATTTTTAAGAACTCCCACAGGGATGCTGAGGATGATGCAAAGCCCAGAGATCTTCAGGATGGCACTAGTCAGCCCTCACACCATCACCAGCCAAGGAGACACCCCAAATGCAAATCCAAACCCCTCACGTACCTCCAAGCCTCAGATACAGTCCTTGGAGACCTTGGCTTGGTCATGGCAATGCCTTGTCCATGATCAGGCGTAAGGAGACGGACAAGAAGGTGCTGGCCTAGAAAGGATGGACTGAAAGATGTTTCATAGAATCACAGAACAGTTTGGGCTGGAATGGACCTTAAAAGATCACCTAGTTCCAACCCCCCTGCCCCAGGCAGGGACACTTTCCACTAGCCCAGGTTGCCCAAAGCCCCGTCCAACCTGGTCTTGAACCCTTCCAGGGAGGGGACAGTGTTTCCCACTTTCCTGGTGCTTGACATATTCTAGATCCAATAGTTAAACAAAAATAGGAGTGGCAGTGATTGATAATGCGCTGTATTCAAGGTCAAAGAGCTGGCCATCGACAGGGGAGCTTTGCCATGAAATATTCAACCAGGTATCATCATGGCATGAAATATTAAGCCAGGTATCATCATGGCATGAAATATTAAGCCAGATGTCACGCATCCATGAGATAAATGTACGTTGCATGTAGCATGTGTCACACAGGACAGACGTGCTGCTGGGAGCATGGTGCGGGAGCTACCTCCTGGCCCTCATCCAGGCACGAGGGAGAAGGTGTGAAGCGCTGTGCTAACAGCAATGTTATTTTGAGACTTCTGGACAGATTATTACTGATAGGAGAGGTCCCTGTATTCAGAGGAGGTTTTCTGTCCCCTCCACGGGCAGAGGATGGGAGCATCTCCAGGAAGCACGTGCCCTGTAGGCCATTACAACATTCAGGATGATGAAGATGTTTGTTAATGGAGCTGAGGTAAAAGGCTAGACTCATCCAACTGTGAGAAGTTTCTGGAGATGCCCACCAGAATAATAATTGCAGCATTAAGCATTCGGAGGGTACTTAGCAATGCTATCATATCAGGCAGGGCTATCAGACGGCCAATAATGCATGCACACAGCTACCCGATCACAGAGGCAGTGGAGCAGTGGCGGGGGAGAGAAGGGAGAGGGAATTTAAAGCATGTCTCACTGCTCAAGCCATGGGGGTGGGGGACAAGAGAAAGAGATTATTTCAAAGGTAAATGGAAATGCTTTTAAGCATAAACAAATGAAGCGTCTGAGATCCCAGATCATGACGGGAATGGATGTCGAGATCAGCACTATAGCTCTGCGCATTTTAATGGAGAACATCTGCCAAGTCTGTGTGGTCAGTGGAGGACAGAGGCTTTCAGGGAATTGCTTTCTTTCACCTGCAGAACTTAAAAGACCTCATCGCACCTTGGTTTGAGCAACCCACATCCCCCTCCTGCCTGTCTCTCGGGTGCCCAAAGCCTGGCAGGAGCATACAAATGGGGTCTGGGTGCAGTGAGAGCTGGTGTCCACGCTCGCACTGTCTGATGGGATGTCTCCAGCAGAGCCCACAAGAGCAATTCTCAATGGAAATCAGTTCTGCAGAAGCAGAAAGATTAATTTCACTGTGCACAGGGTTTACTAACCCCTGAGGCAGCTGTGAGGTTGTATCACCTGGGTGATCTCCAATTCAGCCCCATCTCTGACACTAAATTCACGACCAATGTTTTCATTCAAAGCTGGTTCCTTCCCTGTACCTCAGTTTCCCCTGCCTTGAAACGGCAATGCCACTTCTTGATAACTATGACCTGACAGTTTGAAATGCAGGGGATCAACTCTGGATGGTGCAGAGCAGCGCAAAATTACGGTGCTAATCAAAGCTAATGGGTATTTACATATCTGAAGCTGCAGTGGACCAGACAGGACACTCCGTGCACCAAGATGAAACCCAAAGGATTTCAAGCACTCACTACTATTCTTATTTACATGACCACTTGATTAATATCCACATATCTACTGTAAGAGGTAGAGCAAGAAATGCAGGACACAGGGAAATTAGAGAGAAAACATCTGTGCTTGGAGGCATTATTTAGAAATGACATTCAGTTCACCAGGAACTGAACCAGAAGCCCTGAGTTTGTTCTGTGTAGTCACGGGATGGGATGGGGCTTGCAAGGTCAGCTCTACAGCAGTGTGGGATTCACAAAAAAAAAAAAAAAAAAAAAAAAAAAAAAAAAAAAAGTAAAGAAAACCTTTAAAAACGCAGTCATTGCTTGTCTTAGGAAAGCATTCTGTCTGCATTGCCTTTCCCCACACCTACGCAAGCAGCAGCATGTTAGAACAAGACCATGGCACCCTCCTGAGCAAAGATTAATAATACAAAAAAAAAAAAAAAAACAAACCAAAAACAACAACCAGCAACCAAAACACACACACACCCCCCAACCTAGATAGGAATCTGCTGTCACTTTCAATCAAAACACTCATCAGCATCCTGTTTTCCCCCAAACCGTCACCAGCGCTGCAGTGTTACAGCTGCCCCTTATCCATGCTCCCTGTTTGCAGCAGGGAGGTGAAGGATTTCAGCTCCTCCGCAGCAGGTTTCCCAGCACTCTGACCCCACCACCAAGGATCCACCAGCTCTTGGTCTGGGCAAACTGGGCCAGTGAATCTCCCCCAGTTCTCAGCCTCTCCAGTGTGGGATCTCCCACATTTGAGGTTCCCCTTAGTCTTCTACAGTCAAAACTTGTTTAATTATTAGCCTTCACATTGCTTCAAAAGCAACAATTAAATAATGCTGTAAAGTTGCAAAACTCAGCACGGAAGAAGGAGAAAGTGCCAAATTTTGCCACCTCCTCACCTAAAGCTGGCTGCTGGATGGCACAACCAGCAAGGTCCCAGCAGCCCCAGGGCTCCAGCTCCCCTTCCTGGCCTCGTCTAAATTGCATGAGGTTAATAGAATGAACCCTTAAATTCACACCACTGGGATATTGGGGGGTTGAGGTGGCTCTGGCACCCTTCAGGGACATTTCCTCCATCCCAAATACATCTCTGCAATAACTAGAATGATTCGCTCCTTCCTTCAGTGAGAGGACCTGGGATGAAACCCGACTTTGATGGCTGGCAGAGGAGAGATGCATCCCTGCCTAGCGTTGCTGGTAAATCCTGGTGTAGTTTAGATTACTCAGAAAATAAAGGGGAGAAAAAGTGACTCAGGATCCTAGTTAAATGGCAGCTGAATAAAACCAAAAGAGAGCCTGGGCTGGAAACATCCAACAGGGGTGTCCTAGAGCTAAGAAATACACAGCACACAAGATCAAGCTCAAGATGACTGCAAAGAAAATAACTTTTCCTGGATATTTTCCTTGCTCTGAAGAAACGGGTCTCGGCGTGTGCGAAAGCCACTAGACAATCAGTCTGGATTAGCGAGACATCTGATTAAAATGAGCGCCAAGAACAATGGTTGCTGATGATGAGTAAGATTGGATTTAGGTCACATTAAAACACTGTGAATAAATCATCCCACTAAAGACCAATTACACCAGATTCTTTGATTGACGAATGGAAAGAAAAAAAAAAAATCTTCTGATGCATTTCTGATGATTTCTAGGCTGCCCTTTAACCATTCTCTGCCCAGAACTAAGCATAACACTTTTCCAACAAAACGCTGTGAGCGACTTTCTGAAAAAGTGGTGTGGGACAGAGCAGAAACGGACTCAAATGCACTTTTCCCAATTTAACCTAAAGCTGGTGAGGTTGTGGCTGTGGCTCTCTGTAGCTGGTGGAATAAGGACCAGACTCTCTCCTTGTGCAGGGAAGATACGCTGTCCCCTCACCCTCACTTTGTATAACTCAGTTCCCCTTGTGAAAGCTCCTTCTTAAAACCTGCGTCAGGGCTTTCTCCCCAGATTATAGGTACAGAACCTGCAAAAAGTAGCTTGGCTGAAGTCTTCTCCTGAAAGCTTCTCTGAGATCTTTTTCATCTTTTGACTTTTTCCAGGACGCTTCTATTCTTCCCCAGGTAGTTTTGCCTCTTATCTCTCCTCTGTCCCATCTTTTCCCTATTAGATTCTGTTCCTCCAACAACTATAATAACTCTATTTAAATTTCAGGAGGTAGAAACTAGCTCCACTGAAATCAAAGCTTGCCACCACTTTTTTTTTTTTTTTTTTTTTTTTTTTTTTTTTTTTTTTTTTTTTTTTTTTTTTTTTGGCAAAGCCAGGATTTAATCTTAAATCTCTAAAATAAAGAAAAAGTACAAGGATCTTTAAGCTGGGTAATACATGATCATCCTGCCTTATTGTGCTAGATGTATAGCTTCCCCTAGCCAACAACCTTTATCCATCTCATACATCAAGTGCCTTTTTATTTGCCACGAGTTATTGTTGCTCGATCTGTGTTCACTGAGCTCTTAAATTATTATTTCAAAAAATAATCTCCCTATTGTCTCACTTGAAGATACAGAGACCAATCCAGGAACAAAAGGAAATTCTCCCTCTTAACGGTTGATTGAGTTGGATACAAAGCCCAGCCTGACAAAGCCCAAGTATATTGCAGAGATTTCTACCTGATCTAAGTAAACTGTTCATTGTAGACTTAACCAACTGCCCTCCCTCCCAGCAGCCTCTCAGCACCACTGCCCCAGCACTCTGAATCTCCAATTAACTGTTGCCTTTGAGGGCACCCTTGAATGCCGGGCTTAGACAGTACAGAAGCTCTTCTGCAAATGCACATCCCTAGGGTGCACACATGCAGAACCTGGGAAGGGCCACTGGGCAGCAACTCTCCTTTTGGAGCCTGGCCTTTGAAGCCTTGAGCTCTACAAAAATTGTCCTGGGTCCTTGTTTACCTTGGGAAGTCACAGCTAACCATGTCCTCCATGGGGGAGGCTCTGGCACAGCTTCCTTGGTGGCTGGGCATTGCTAGCTGCAGAGAGCTGTCCTGTCTGTATGACTGCTGTAATGATCCCCCAAGCGGATGCAGGAAGGTTCCTATTCTGTAATAAATATGCCTGAACTGCCCCCAAGGTGAAGGAGAAAGGATTAGTTACTAATCTTTTCTGATAGAGAAGACCAAGTTAACAAGTTTATTGATTCTGGTAAAGAAAGCTCTTTATGTTGCTGCCTTGTTTATATAAACACAAACATATATTTAGATAAAGCACATGTCACCAACCCTGTGTGCTGTGACTCAGCTGCATCCCTGAAGCATGCTGGGCCAAGCCACCCTTGGAAGTTCTTGAATTCGGATCCCTTGCTCCCACCAAAAATATTACTTGAGTATGCCATGCCTTTGCTAAATGCCTGTGAAGCACTTATTGTTTCTTATTTCATTTGCAGTAAAAAAAACCCATCAGAAGCTGAGCAGAGCTCAAAGGCAGCTTGCTCTAACCTGCCTCACCATGGGGGACGTGCTTGCCAGGAATCAATGGCATAATCCATTTTGTTCTGTCTTGCAATACACTCTTACATTTAATCCACAAGGGCACTGTAGTTTTGGTGCCAAATTAGTGCTGGCACAGAATATGTGCATCACCTGCGCCTGGGAAATCACCTTTACAAATTCCTAACTGTATTGCGTTTGGCATCTTTTACAATACAGAGGTTACACAGAGTTTAGTTACAGCTCTGACATCAGCGCTGAGGCACCATGGGAATTTGGTTCACAGCCTGACATAACACAGAAAACAACCTTCCTTCCTGTAAGGATATGAATTACAGTAGATCTCTAAGTATATATTACGAGCCACCATAATGCAAGAGTATGTATGACTAATCTCATGATGGGTATGTGCATATCCCTTTATTTGTATGATAGTCCCTGTACAGTCTGAGGAACCTGGCAAAACCCACGTCCTGACATAAACATATGCTTGATTAACAATATTCTTTATGATACATAAAATCAGTCAATCACTTATTTCAGTTTCATAAACCAGTGAACAGATCAGGTTAGGAAGAACTCATCTTTTAAAAAAGTAAATAGAGGATAAAGATAAGTGAAAGGGAAATCAATAAAAAGATCAAGACATTTCAATGAGTCATCTAAATGAGACAGTTACAGAGGAAAAAAAAAAAAAAGTATTTGTCATTATAATATAAGCAAAAGGGGAGATGGTTTCATGGAGTATTTTTTATTCTTTTCCCAGATTGTGCCTACCTAAAGTTCTTTGAACAATGAACTCACTAGAGGAGTCCAGACATTAAAGCTTCTCTCCCAGTAGATGCATTAGAAGACCAGCAGGGCTTCCAGCAAAACTAGACTCAATTTTCCTGCTCGTTCGAGAGCAACCGTCAAGCATAAACTAACACAAATATTTAAAAATCTTTCAGGGTTTCTTTATACCTTGCAAAGAAATCACAGTATGACAGAATTCACTTTCTAAAAGACATCCTTTGAAGGTCACCTTAAAAAAATCCCAGGAGAATGCAAAGCATGGAGCAAAGACCAAAACGCCTTAAAAGGAACTTTCCTGGCCATCCATTCAGCCCTTGCTATTGCTGGCAGCCACATAATAAAACCTATTCATAAAGCTCCGTTTTAAACTACGTGGGCTTCTTGCCGCCACCGGTCCTGCTGGAACCTGTTCCAGGACCTCACTCCTCCGAGCTTCAAGACGTTCTAATTTCCGGACTTGGTTTATTGATGGCCATTTTGTAACTACTTGGTCATGGGCCAGCCTCGTCCCTTGGTTCTGCTCCCTGCGTGGCACGTCCCCACGCTGTGCTGCTCTGCTCCAGGAGAGCCGTCGCAGAACAGGACGGGATGTGGGGAGGGCTTGTGGCAGAAGGTCCCCCTGTGGCCCCTCTGCAGCCGATGGGGCAGGGACTGGCTTTTCCACAGGGATTTTTGGAGCAGATACCTTGGCTCCTTGCTCTGAATCACCTGCTGAAGGAGTCCTTTTCCCAGCGACAGGGCAGAGTTTAAAGAAATTAGGCTGCTTAAGCTGAAGTAGCCTTTTTAGAATAGCTGTCCCCTGCTCTGCTTTTGAGTGTCCCTTTCCCTGATCATCCCAGAAACCGTCATCCCACATCCAGCCTGAGTCCCCTGTTCAGACAGCTTGCAAAAGGGGCAGCGAACACCCCCCTGTGTTTGATCAATCATAAAAAGCCACGAATTAGCCTTGACATCAGGAAGGGAAAAAAATTTCTCTAGGAGGCAAGCTCCAGGTTATACCAGTCTCCATACTGGTACTGCAGTGCTGCACATCTTCCTGCCCCCAGAGGAGACAAGATCCCCTGAGATAACAAATAGAGTTAGCTGTCATGCAGGGAACTGGAGAGTAGACAAGACCTTGTAGGTTTTACCTGGATCTACATCAGGCGGAGGTGTACAGCCAGAGAGAACAGTATTCATCTCATCCAGCAACATCAGAGCAAAATCTACATTTTACTGGTCTCCCGTAGGGTTTTACAGCAAGACAGGTACCTGGCAGCACAGGAGCTGACGGCCTGTACGATGTCTCCACTGTGATGGTCTGATCAGCATTGTCAGAATCTCCAAGAGCAGGAAATAATTGAAGCAGAGACAAAGATCTTCAGGAAATTCTAGCAGCTTCAATAGCAATTCTTGTGTAAACAAAAATGAATTAATTTTATGTAAGAAGATGTCGTATTTGGTAATTTTTTTTTTTAAATGGATTTTTTTCACCCCAGGATCATTTTAATTGTGTGTGGTTTTTCTTGTTTCCAGTGTTTAATGACATGACTTCAGTGACAGTACATAATTTGACATGCCGTGCCATGTTAGTGGTGACAGAAAGAACATGATGCATTAGCTGCTGCTCCTGCCATGCCATAGCGTGACAGAGCATGTCATGCTGGAAATGCAGGAACCAATACCATTGTACGATTATTTTGACCATTTTCCACTTTTTGAACTATTAAGCCAGTTTCTACTTGCTACTAATTGAGAGAAAAATTTTCTAAGGAGTCGCCTGTTTATTCTATAATGAAAATTTGACACTTCAAACAAGAAAAGAAGACAAGTACTTAGCACACTAATTAGAGCAGAAACTATTTTCAATATCCGAGGAAGGTGATTCCAGTCTAACACTGAGCAACACTACAGCTAGCTACTGCCATACAACCCTGCATTCTCACTCCCATTTAAAGATCTCAAAGCCCTTTGCAAACACTAATAAATTAAAATTGTTTTGGTTTTTTTTTTCTATCTCCATTTCAAAGGTAGGTGTAAAGGGAGGGAAGAGAAGGATAAGAATGAAGGGACTACAACTGTGAAAGAGCTAAAATTATTTTCCCAAGGTACCACATACGTCCCTGAGCAAAACAGAACCAGCAGCTTCTGCTGTCTAAACCCCACTGCTGAATCCACCAGAGACTAGAAGCTGGGAAATGGCCTCAAAAACAAGGAATGGCTGAAAAATAGAATATATTACCCAAAGCCCAGTGCCCTGTACCCCAACCTTCCTCACCTAATAATCTCTGAGGTTCAAAACAAGAACAACCTTCACAACTGCCCCAAATATCCCTCTCCTTTAGTCGTTGCTAACTGCTCCATAAAATGCATGTTTATGCCACTTTGGGTGACAAATTTAGCATACTAAGGAGTGGTTACATTACTGTTTACTGAATAAAATCACTGTTGCTATTTTTGCAGCTCCCAGGCACTGATTTAGGTGCCACAATATTTTCTTCTGCGTGTGCAGGGCAATCCTTGAGCACCCTGTGTCACTGCAATTGTTTTACATGTAGATCTGAGACCAGTGCTCTCCCAGTCACAATCAGAAATTGTTAAAGAGCTCCTAATAATGGGACCTTCTCCTGCATGCCTGTGTCAAGAGCTTGTGGCTTTCCCGACAGGAGAATCCATGCTTCCCTTGAAACCCTGCACCTTCAGAAGGTTCTCGCTGACCATGACACACAAAAAAAGCCACAAGTAGGAAATCCCTGATTGCCATGGATACAGCGCTGGCTTTGTGAAGAGCTTTGAGTAAAAACAGGACAGCAAGAGCAAGCGGTTGCAAGGTCAGAGGAGCAGACACAGCCCCAGCCTCCCCAGCCATGAACAGCGTTACAGATGGAACCCAGCTCCCCCCTCCCAGGAAAGCCGTGGGTGTCCTGTGGGTGCTGGCATGAGAGCCATGTGTGCAGCTCTGACCCACAGATCTTTCCTCCCTTCCCACCTCTGGGCTGACAGGTCCCAAATTCTTCAGATCAATGTCCCATTCCTTACCCTGAAACTTCTAACCAACCATCACAGGCTCGTCTCATCCCATGCTTCTGTAGCAGGAGGGTACATGGAGCATGGACCCCAGCACGAACAACCTTCAGTTCACTCTTCCACATTTCAGCAGGAGACACTTCTGTAGCTCTCAGGGCCTTGGGTGGATGCAGAATACAAATTGGCATCATTAACATGTTGCAACCCTCCTCCAGACCTCTAGGCTATACTATTAAATGTGAGCACTCACATATAGGGGTGGGAAGGGAGGAAAGATCTGCCCTGTTTACCACTAGCTGCATGCTGTGGGAATCGTGCCCTTTCACCCTCAGGGCTTTCGTGGGAACACTCAAAGTGCTCAGTACAAGGGAATCCACTCCCACCAGCATCTGACCATCAGCAGGTCTTTACGATGGTCACTTACAGGTAAAGGCATGTGTAAGCACAGGGCAGGTTGGCTTGATCTGAGAAGAGCCAGCATGCTTCTTGTCTTCTGTGTCACTCCAGAAAACAGCCGGATTTTCCCAGGTCTGGACTCTGTAGACTGGGACCGAAGAGCTTCCCTCGCAGAGGACATCAGGCAGTAAGGATGAGAGCTGAGAACTCCTGGAGCTTGTCTAAGTACCAGAGCCGGAGAAAGTTCTCCCTCTACATTGATTTCCTTTAATCTTTTCTCAGAAATCAGTCTCTTCATCTCTTATGTCCTTTTCTGTTGCTTCTCTTTTAACATTCCCCAATCCATCAACCCCTCTCTGATGCCAAATGCCCACAAATGAACACCCTGTGCCATTCCTAGCTCAACACAGCTATTGAAGAAAAGGGCTAAATTTGCCACCAGATTTTGAGTTGTGTGACACTTCTGAACACTTGATAATAGAAAATCTCCAGTTCTTCCCATATATATTCTGGGACTAAAACAAAGCTAGTGGGGACTGCTCAGTCTAAACCCGGCAGATGAGACTTGACACAGCAGCACCTGCTCAGTAAATCCAGACATCACCAACATAAATTTAAACACCCCTTCATCCTAAATAATGTAATAGATGTAAATGAGGACTGATGTGTTGATATATCAACATTTTACATAGACATCTAATCTACATATTTTCAGTCACAGCAGATTCAAAGATTGATACTAATACCTGGTATAGTTCTATGATATCTATTAAAAGTATTACCCTCTCCATCAGAAAGCTATACATGACAGCATATTCTCTCCTGAACCAATACAAGTAGGGCTGGGAGTGGGAGAAGTCGTTTAGAAGAGTGCTTTGAATGTCAAGTCTGTCATCTATGTTATTAATATGTCATGAGTGGACTCTAGGTGATGCTTGCTGCAAGATGAACATTATGAATGGAACAAGCTGCATGTACAATTAATGTTCCTCTTGATATATCATTTGTAAGTGTTTTAGAGAGATTGTAAACAGGAAAAGCTTGCTTAGAGATGAATGGATTAAAGGGAAGAGGAATGAATAAAGGAAGAAAGAAAGGGGGAGGGAGAGACTAAATCCCTTCATCTGATGTTGTCCCATCTCTTGGAGCCGGGGCTCAGCATGGGACAGGCAAGATGGTCTAAGCTCTTCCTCCCTTGGCTACTGACCTTTTAGGTAGCTCAGTGGCTGTCTTAGAAAACAGGTAGTGATCCCAAGTTGCTTATTAAACCATCCAGTGAACTCCCATCCAGCTGCTGCCACTGTCTAACCCCACTTCCAGGCACAGTTCACGGTGGACAATCCTCAAAGCCTTATCTATGGAGGATGTCCCCTCCAGGGCACAGGACTACGCACACAGCATCAGGAAGATCAGGTTGGAAATGTAACTCCTCAGCACTCATTTTGGTCTCATTACTGCATGTTTTGCAGGCATCCTTGGGCTCCCTGCAGCCCTAGCTGTGTAATCAGGAGATGGCAGTCTTGACTGGTTACTTTAGACATATGTCCATCATCAGCCACTCCTGGAGGGACTGCTCTGCGGTGGGGACAGAGTTCTGCTGGCCGTGGTCTAGACAGGGATCTCTGGCATGATGTTGGATCGTAATAGCCAGCCAGATCTCCTTCCTGAGCTTGCTTTTGGAGAAGAGGGGTTAGATGCTGTTATCTCCCTGTATATAACCTGGCAGCTCCTAAAACCCCGGTCAGGACAACTCAATTCTACTTCGAAACATCCTGAGACTAATGGAGAAAATGTTAATTAGAGCAAACCAAGTAACTACTAAAATCACACTTCTGATCCTTGTTTAGAGAAAACCTAGAAAAAATATGTGTCTTGGGGATGAATGGAAACTGCAGAAAGGTTGGAGTCTGGATGGAAAAAGCTGAATCCCACTGGGGAATTACTTGAAGGATCATTTTGGCCTGTACCCTGGTGAAAGGTGATGTTATAAAAATAGAATAGCAAGTGGAATGGTCTAAATAAAAGATGAAAGGCAGCCAGTGAGTACAAAAGACAGCTAGCAAAGCAAGCAGGTAACAACACCGTAATGAGCATAGTGCCTATTATTATATGCAAGCAGTAATTCCAGCACATGAATGGCCTCGCCTCCGCCTCATTTCCCAGGCATCCCTGTAGAGGTACATCTGAAAGCTGATAGTATCTTTGCTGTGCCTGCCCTCTGGAAAAATTGAGGACTGTAGTCTCCATAGTTAACAGCCTTCCATCTCCCACCAGAGTAAATTCACACCAAATGCAACATGAAAAACCAGCATGCAGTGTTTGTGCTTCATATGAGTGACAAACCACTCCTGACAGCCTGACTTTGCATTGCCTTTGTGCTTCTCAAGCATACATCCCAGGGGATTTCTTTCTTGATCGAGCCTTTCACATGCTTTTAAGAGAGGCTCGGATCGCTGAGGGCCGTGGAGGATCAGAGAACTGGAAGAGCCCCCAGTACTTGGTGTGAGTAGCATGGTCTTCAGGGAACTAGAGCAGGTTGTTCTGAAGAAAGACCATGCTTGTCTTCTTCATGCCTGGAACAGTCTGGCCCTGCTTAAATCACACAAATTTAGTTTGTTCAGCCTTGAGGAGGTGAATCCAAGACCAGGTCAAGTTTTTAGAGCCAAAGGACTTAGAACAGTTGTGTCCTTCCTGCCTGTAGTGGAGGAGCTCAGAGTTGAGCTGGTATCTCTCTTTTTGTCTGGGTTCCCCACCGGGCTAGCCAGCCTTTCAGACTACATCTAGCCTGCAAGCCAGTGCCTAGAGCCTAGGTGGTGTGTACCACCAAGGAGAAAGACTGACTTGCCATGGGAAGCCCCATGATAGCACGTCATGGTCATAGTGTATTTATAAAGGCTATACAAATTCTCTGTCACAGACACACAGTAAAATACCCAGACATAGGAACTAGAAGGAAAAGGACCATACAGCGCTCTTCCATCACAAGTTATCACAGAAAAGCTGGTAAATCCAGAGGATTCCAAGCATGTCTGTTTTGCATATCTCCAGGCTGTAGAGCTTGACACCCAGAGCACAGATAAGCCTGTAGCAAAATACTGAAAGCCGTAAACACAAGTGTCACAGAAAGGGAGACCAGCAGTGCCTCTCACGTTTTGCAACAATTCATTGATACACTGAATTGTCTTGATCAATCCTTTTTCTTTCTTGAGAAAAACACGTGCACCAGAACAGAGAATAAAACGAGCAGGCAAGAACCTGCGGAAGATCAAAAGCTCCTCTTCTCTTTCAGTCCTCCCCACGGAATAATTTTGGGATCCTGCAGCAAGAGCCATCCCTGCTCAGCGTGCATCCCGAAGTGCTCAGCGGCACGCTGCCGGCACTGTATTTCAGTGCGAGAAGGGACCAGAGGAGTGGACTCCACACCACCAGCCCTTTCACCTGACGATGTGTCAAGGGTCCTACAGAGTGTGATCAAACCTGATGCATCTCACCTGCTTGCTGAGCCAAGCATCACTGGCCCACGGGGTAAACACAGCATGGAATCTTGGGACAAACCAATCCAAAACTTCAGTTGGATAAACTAATGATACTCCATTGATTTACACTAATGCTTCACTGATTTGCACATGATGAGGATCTACTCGGGACAGTAGTACTGGAGCTGTTCTGAAGAGGAATCCCTTATAAAACGAGAGGGTTTTGACACAATCACATGGAAACAGGAGGCCCTTTTACCCTTCATCTGGTAGTGAAACTAGGCACCCAATTTGAAAATTAACTCCATCCCAGCCAGAGCCAGGACAGTCTGAAAGTTGAGTGAGTGGCTTGGAAAGTAGCATCCACGGTGGTGGTGATGGGGAGAGAAAGCAGAAGGCGTGCTGCGGCTCCCAGCTGGATCAGCTCTAGGGTGGCTGAGCACAGCAGAGGTGGGGAGGTCTGGCTCTGACCTGCTGCCTTCCCTGGACTCAACAGCACAGCCATAAGAGGCTGATGGGCCCTGCCATCAAGCAGGAAAAAGATGCTTCGGCCAAAACACTAACGGCTTTGTTCTGTGCAAGGAACGGGAAGGGGAAACAATTTCACCATTCTGAAAGCCTGATGAGATGGACTTACGGTCTCCAGAAGTCGGATGAGATGGACTAACAGCCTGAGGGTTATGAATCTAGGAAGAGACAAGATACAGAGAAAATCTTCCTTTGATCTCAGCCATGTTCCCAGCGAAGTGTGAATCACAGCCCTCGCAGGCCTGGCTGGCCGCTATCCTCTCCTTCCATTACCAGGAGCCTTCTGGGAGCCATCGCTGAGGCACGACTCTCATTTATTCCTCTGTTTACAGGGACTGGTCATTATTTACTGAAGATTCTCAATGCCTCAACAGCATTTGAAACAAGTAGGAAGTACTGCATTTGTAAAGAGATAGAGGTGACAGAGAAGAAAAGGCCCCCAGTAATTGCTCCTATCTATCACACTGGCTTCTCCACTTTGCTCACACCAGGCTCTGCTGCTGTCAACGCACTGCGGGCACTCCCTGGCTGAAGTGGGGATGGGTTGTATGCTTCTGCCTTCCCTCACTTCATGCTTTGCAGCAACACATGTTACTTCTTTCAAAGACAAGCAAGATGGAAGCAGAGCCCGACTAATTCTGAAGATGGACTTTGCAGTGCGATGGGGTGGAAGTGAGAGGGTTGGGGGCAGGAAGGAAAATGAGACTCACTGTCTGCACACACATGTGTGGGAAGGTGCCCACACACCCTTCCTTCCAAAACTTGTGCTGTTGCTTGCCATAGTCCAGCCCCAGCAGCTCTTCATCAATCAAACATGTTGCAAAGCCCTGTGCAATGCTGGGAGTATTTTAATCAAGTCTGATGAACATTGGAGCTATTATTTCAGGAGGGAGGTGGCTGTAGTAACTTCATACAAACCACTTCTTTGTGGCAATGCTAATGAGTCATGAAGCTTATGCCGTTAATGATGCCATTGCAAAATGCTCCCAGAAGGATGCAATTAAGAAAGGTTGGTGATAATAGGCATTAAAGAGACATTTTATCAGCTCTCTATTGGGTGGTAAAAAGCTGCTCAAGCAGGCATGTACCTGGGTACAGCTGCAAGGATCCCACATGTTTTCTTCTGCATCACCTCTCACCCCAGTCTGCTCTGGTCTGTGGTTTCTATGGTTGCCATCGTTAGTGCTTTCCGTACAGTAACTCTCATGCCATGCGGACTCCTCTTCAGCAGCCACAAGACTCACCTTTCCCATCACTGGATCCCCTGACTGTCAGACAGGCACTTTCAGAGACACTAGCTGTTTCCACTGACTCAGAACATGAGATGTTCCTGTTCGTGTTCCTCCTTTCACCGGTTCTGCTGCTTCCTCACCTTGCAGCATTCCAGTAGCACACTGCTGTTAGTAAGGTAGCTGTGTGATTCATCCCAGCTGAATCCTGACCCTGCTGAGCTGGTGGCTGCTTACACGCAAGGCAGTGCCTGCTGAGAAGAGCTTGTCATCCTAAAGAGACAAGACCAGACAGTAGGAAAGGAAAAGGAAGTCCATAAAAAGGGAGTAACTGAACCAAAACCACACAGACAAACGGGAGTAGACTCAAATCTCCAAGACATATTTATCCACCTCAGTAATAGTTATTTTGGGCTCACTTGATACACTCAGGAAACTTCATTCTTACTTCATCTGTATTATTCCAGAAGTCTGCTTTAAGATGAACTATTCTGGAGTCCACTCTTTGTCTCTACAGACCATGTAAGGCACTTAGAGGTCTGGATTAGATGGAGACATCTAATTATGGTGAGATGGATCCCATCCCTGGTTTATCAAGGCAAGGTCTTAATTCCTCTGTCTGTGCAAACTGGGCAAAATAACATCTCCCATAAGAACAATATATTTATTAAACTGCAGTAACTACTTGTTGCCTTATGTCCACCTTCCCATGCCTTGGCTTATCAGATAGAACCCTTAACCTGAGCAGGTATTTCCTAATACCAATGCAACAGTCTATTTGATGCAGGGGTTTCAGATCACAAAGACACACACTGGACAAAACATCTTAATCTTAATATCAGAACAGGCCGTGACTGAACACATGACCCAAGAGTAAAGCAATGTAGGATCGAGAACATAAATTATTATACCCACCACACTATCCCTGAAGCTGGTGATGAGGAAACCATCTATGTTTATCCTCAGTTTTCCTTCACCTGGTCAAATAGCCTTTTCTTCATTTCTAATACAAACTACAGCTTTCCAAAATGTTTTCTTTAAAGCAGCTATTAAGAATGAAGGGTTAAAGTGGCCACTTTGTGTCTCTAACATGGTACATTATAACCGGCAGCTAAATTAGAGCAGGCCAGACAAAAGGGCAATGAGACTCTGCTAGCCTTGCAAAAAATTGCTCAGGTGCAACAATGCATCTTCTTGAGCAATGTCTTCTCCAGCGAAATTCTGCTTGCTGAGGTGGTCCTTAATCAAAGAAGTAGCTATTACCTGTGACATGACCAGGAATTTGATGGTTTCCTTCATCATCAGCAGGGGAAGGAGAAATGCTTCACCAGCGTGGCTAAAAAATCCTATAAACCCAAAAATCAAAGACCTGTGAGAACAGCCCTGGAAGATGAGACATCTTCCCCTGAAGAAGGGCCTGAGGAAAGGAGATCGGAAGAGGAGATACTCATGTAGAGCATTTTCCAGCAATTCCTTTTCAGGCAGCTCCCAGGCAGATCGTTCTTAGGAGGGATGTCCCTTTACAGAAGTCTTCACCTCGACAAGACCGAGATGTTAATTTAGTGTTGAAAAGAGCTGGGCAACTCTTTAAGTGGCCGTGTGTTGTTTGTGGGATGGACTGGCCACAGATTCTTCGCCCACCCCCCAGAAAGCTCACCTGGAGAAAGAGCCTGGTGGATGCTGTGCAGCACTTGGATAACTTGGCATTAACTGGCATGAGGTAGGACTCATGCGGTGGCAGTATTTATGAGCCACATATCTACGAACACATAAGGGACAACATCTCTAGGGCTGCCACAACAGTTGTAAGAAGAATTTAGAGACACACATGGTAATAAGCTGCAGTGGATCCAACACATACATTTAATGATCTTAATTTAAAAAAAATATATATATATCTTTTCTTTTGTATGGGCACCATCAGGATGAATTTGGTTTTTACTATCTCTTCCTTCAGCATTCAGTGTATTCCTCGCCTGACCTCCTGTAGGCAAACAGACACCGGGAACACGAGTGCCTGACTTCCACGCTATTTCAGAGCCAGTGACCTATATACGAGCTGCGAGCAGTGGATGTCAGTCAGAGCTAACGGGAGAGACATGCCTCGGCTCAGTTGTAGAGACAGTCACACATGAAGGGTTTCTGCTTGGGTCATCAACCCTCGTTGGCAGAGCCTGCTGATGCCTTGGTTTCAGGACACGGAGGAGTGCGTCGGTGTGTGCCAGTGACGGAGCTGAGATCTGGTGAGATGCTATGGGTGAGATGGGGGTCTGTCCCACACCTGCCACCGCCAAGGCTGTGAGTTTTTCAAATGCTGGGGAACAGCCTGTGTTAAAGAGGATGCAATCACATACAGCTTGCTGACACCGCAGTTAAGCAAATGGTGCCATTAGCAGATGAGTGGATTTTATTGGGAACTCCATACAAACCCTCCCCAGTCAACACTCCCTGCTGTAGCACCCCGTGGGTGGCTGCCCCTCGCCACTGCTGCGCTGCTCCCGTAGGTCCTGGCATGGGACCGGAGCAGGGCATGCTCAAATCCTGCCCTTCCCACCCCAAAGCATTACGTGCCTGCAAGCAACCTCTGGCAAACCCGTCCTTCTTGAAACAACCCACTGACAAGGAAAAAGGCCCACAGACTTCACTTTGGAAGGTATTTGATCTTTGGAAACACTGCTAACAGCATGATCCCCCTCCTGGGGGCTTTGCAACTCGTCCTAAAATGCTGCTTTGCCCTCCACAAGGCAATGAACCTCCCTGCCTTCCTCCCCAGCCCCAGCCATGCAGATGCAATCACGGCAGAAGGGGAAAAGAAATGTTATGTCCAGAGCCATGCTGGAAAATAAGAGATGCACATAAATCTCTGTTACGCTGAGCCAGGCATAGACGCACATCCCTCCAACTCCATTAGACAAGCTCCTGACACTCGGCTAAGCGAGGGTTCCCTGTTGCTTTGCAGGGGGTCCTTCAACCTGTCCACAGCCCACAGAAACACATGCCACGTTGCCTGTGAAATCACACAGCTTCAGACAGATCTAATAAAAAATATGGGGGAAAGAGAGACTGCAATAAATATAACAGCAAAAGGTGATGTTTCATAGTAAGCTCCAACCACACATGACGGGGGGGACATGACAGAGATCAGGCTGCAATAGAAACATCACCTTTTGAACAAGATACTTTATCTGCTAAATCAGTTCCCTCTCTTGTCAAATTAAATCCATAGCCCATTTAATCAGGAAAGTCAAAGCCAGATCCAGTGTCTCGGGGGAAGTTTTATTGGAAGCAGGTTCTGTCTCTGTGAGAAGGAAGGTAATATATATTTGAGACTGCATACTAATACTAAAGGATTTGTCAGGAGTGAAAAAAAAAAAAAAAAAAAAAAAAAAAAAAAAAAAAAAGGAGGTAACAGTTCAGTTTCCCCATAGAAGATTATCTAGATTGGGGAAATATGAACTGACCCAGTTTTCAAATTTCTTTTTTAAGCAGAGAGAAGCAAACCTTGTTACTGATGTTTATGACCTAGCATATGAGCTCTGAAAGGCATACCAGAATTATGATGAACTTAAAACAGGAGGGAAACAGGCCAGGATGAGGGGTAATATCCTGTGGTGTCTATCTTGAGAGGAGGTTTTGAAAATTTGGGTCACTCCCTGAGAGAGGATGTCTTCTTGCCTTGATCCTTTCCAGCAGCACATGGAAGGGTGCTGGTGGGGAAACAGGAATGGCTCCCAGGTCCCACCTCTGGAATTTGCTTTGAGCTCTTCTGTATGGATGAATCCTTTCATAGAGAGAATAAATCCCAATATAATAAAAGCCAAACAATGCTAATGAGAAGGTATGGCAAAGCTGGAAAACAAATATGAGAATTAAACCAGGACTAAAAAATATCTGACCCACCAGAAGGTCAAAAGATGTTTTGCTCTCTAAAAATCAAACCAACGTTTGGGAAGAAAGCAGCTGAATTTAAAGCAACCATTTTGGAGATAAAGACGATGCTAAAATTACTGTTGAACATTATCCAAAAAGGCGGATAATGCCTAGATTACATCTTCAAAGTTTTATCGCCTTAAGCTAAAGGAGAAAGAGAAGGGGGAGTGCAGGCTCACAGGGAGAGAGATTTGGTTTCCTAGGACTGTCATGAGCCACATTGACTTGGACTCCAATCTCCGGTATGTTTAATATGTAGATTGACTTAGGCTTTCTCAGTAAGTAATTTAAGAAAACAGCATCTGGAAAAAAGTCTTAAGTAATTTAAACTCGCTGCAAGCAAAGGCAGCAGAAGGTCAGCTTTTTTAACAGAGGCAAAATGTGATGACATGATATCTGGAAAAAGGCCAGGTTTGTGCAGTGGAAAAGGATTTCCTGCTTGTATTCCCATCCGTTGTAACTTGCTGGTTTTAAATGATATCTGCATGTGTGTGTGTGGAGATGCACATGCCTACAGCTGCAGCAGGCACCCTATGAGAGTTGTGAGCCTCCAAGGTTTTCTCCTCCTCCCCAGAACTAGCTGGCTGGTTGGAGAGGTTCCCCAGGCTAACAGCAGCACCTATGAGAGAGGAAGGATCCCATCCAGCATGACAGAAGCAGCAAGGTAATGATTTAAGGAGATAGATTCTCATTGTTGTCACGCCCAGGAGAAAATCAAAATCTCTCCTTCATTCCCTCTTTGTCTGGCTTGTCTGCTTAGGGTCCAACTCAGCAAAGCATTTAAGCAAATGCTTAACTCCCATTGATTTCAAGGGGATTACACACAGAGCCTGAAATTAAGCATGCTTTTAAATGCTTTGCTGAACCAGGGCCTGAAAAATGTGTTTTGCAGTGGAAGAGGACTCTCCCTGTGTTTTGTCACTGCCTGGTGTAATGGACTCCATAGAGAGACAGATACTATTTAGGAAAAAATTTTGAGGTTTTTCCCCCTTCTTTTTGTGCAACTGCAGTGTCAGACTTCTGCCGCTACATGTGCTGACAGCCGGCAGCTGATGGGCTGAGCAAATGGTGGTCTGCTCCTTACAGGGACACGCTGTTGCAAAGGCGATGACAAAACCATGCAATTAGAAACCAGATTAAATCAACCAAAATCGTGCAGTCGGGAGCAAATCCAGCTCCAGGTCCAGCTACATATCCAAATCTGTCTGGGTGAGCTTGGAGCTGAGTTTGGATGAGTTTTGCACCTTCCCTGAGGAGGAAAGCAGGAGGTACAGCAGCTCTGGCACCAAAGCCACAGAAGGTCAGGTTTACTCGAGGCCTCACATAAAAACCAACCTCAGGTCATCCCATCCAGAAACCAAATCACAAGCCAGTGATTGCCTGAGATCACCATCATCTTTCGAGCGACATGAAACAGCAACATGTTCACAGTGCAGGAATGTGCAGAGTTTCCAAAACACTCAGCTGGGCATCCTCAGAGCTTATTTTGATCAAATCTGAAGTTGTTTTCCAAGGTGTGACCCAAGACACCTTCCTGAACTTTGCACAAGACCCTGGGATCCTTTGGGTTTGTTTTTAAAAACTGAAAACCAGGTCAGCAGGGTGGCCTGCCATGTTTTAAGCTTTACTCCACAAAGCTGAGCAGCTTTTCCTGAACATTTTCACCAGCCTTCAACCTGAAGTAAAAACTAAGCTTGGGACACTTCAATCCAAAGATGAAACACTTGGCAAAATGATAAACAATTGATATCAGAGGCTCACCATAGGGATTACTAGAGAGTGTTTCAAAGAGGGGGGGTGCTACCACTACCCACCCAATATAATTTCTTCTATAGATTTCTTTGTGATCAGTCATTGGTGCTAAGTAACCACATTTTAGTATTAAAACCACAATTTGTTCCAAATGCAGTGGCTACAGGAACGCCACATCCTATTCTTAACAACCCCATGATGTACTGACAGCAAGCCAAATCCTGTTCTCAATTACACGAGTGTAAATTCACAGCAACTCGGTACACAGCCCTCTGTGAAGGGAGTTAGCAAATGCTCAGAGCTTTTGGAAATCACATTGCACGGATTTGCATATGCAATGATAACTGAAAAGCTGTCAATCAAAGCACGGGGACTGTAGATAGCGGGTACTTTACATCGGCTTGGTACTGGTGAAGCCCTCAGGTGTCACTGCCCGTGTTCTGGATGGCAGAGATTTGGCAAACGGAGGCAGCGCTCCTTTTCTTTTATGCTTCCACCCATATGTGAAGACGCAGTTTACAGCAGTGTAAATCCAGGAGCAGGAATCAGAGCTCTCAGTGCTGTCCCTGACCCCGTCCCACTGCCCGGGTTGCAGCAAGTCCCTTCCTCTTCGCATCTGTGAGCGCTGAGCTGCTGGCTGCTCCAGCTGGGCAACATACTGCTGAGCCCCAGCATCAAAAGCCAGGGACAGCAGCTGAACAGAGCCCGGCTGCGCTTGAAAGACAAAGTTCTTGAGAAAACATCCACCCCCCCACCAGCGGCAAGCATGCCCGAGTCCCCGTACAGCAGCAGCGCTTGCCCTGCCAGAGACTTCAAATGAGACATCATCTCCTTTGCGTGACTTCCCCTTTCATGCACCCAGATGCAGGCAGAACCCCTCGCCAGCATGACAGTCTCTGGGTGAGGACGTGCTGGGGGTTTCCCTGCCGCCACAGAGCTCTCATTGTGGAAGGAATACAATGGAGTCACCACAGAGCACATGGCCAAGTCAGGGCTTGGGGAGAGCAGCGCTTTGATCTGCCAGCAGAGGAGCTGGATGTGGGTTTGGTTAACCCTTGGGGCTCGGCCCAATGCTAGCTTCTTCCCTTGGACCCCCTGAAAAAGGGGCCTTCAACTGACTGATCCCATCTGACGGGGGAGATCCTGAGGAGAGCTGGGAACCAGGTGTCAGGATGCTTGGGATCCCCTTCAAGCACTGGGAGAGACACCCATCCTCCCCACCAGGAATTTTACAAGCTGCAACATTTCTCTACCGCTCACCCATCCCTCTCCTGAACACTTCAAACGTTACACGTGAGAAAACCCCATTTCCTGAGCTGCCCTTATTTATCTTTATTCCAACAGCCAGAGGCAGACTGCTCTTGAGCTCCAGCCATTGCACCCTTCATGTACCCACCACCCAAAGTCTTTACCTGCTCCAGCACTGATCCCTCTTATACCCACGGGCCATAGACTCCGCTGGACATCCACAGACTAGGAAAGTGGTGCTGGAGGAGGAAAAACACAGGCTGTTCCAGATGATGGTTTTGATACTGCGATTTTTTCATGCTGACTAGTGAAGGCTGTGCGAGGGGTGATTTCTAGAAGGGAAACAAGGCATGATAGGACCTCATCATATGCGTCCTCTCCCTGTGTCAGCATCCTCCCTCACAGGGTGCTGCAGAGTGCACACCATTAGTTAAATCAATATCGTGTTTCTGGGGAAGGGAAATTGTGCCTGGGCTGTGGTTCATCTGCCACTCTGACTCCAATATGTATGAAAGCACCAAGTGACTGTGAGGAACTGGCAGACAGCTCCTTTGGGATTACAGGAGCAGACTCCAAAGCAAAGCCCTTTCCAAGGCTTGACATGCAAAAATGCAGTTTAGGGGCCTGATGTTCAAAGATATTTATTCTCCAGGATCCTGGCCAGCAGTGAGAGGAACTGCACATGGGTGGCAGGGCTGAACGTCAGGCCCTGAAGCCGAATGTCTGAGAAGATGCATCTCGTTCTGAGCATCTTTATTCCAAGACTGTGCCAGAGTGCACTTGTTACTGTGGGTTAAATCCAGGCTCCTCACAACATAGCCAGAAGCCCGTCACTGCCATCCAAGTGGGCAGAGCCTTTACTACTACCTCCAGAGAAGGAGAGCAGACAGAAGTGTCTTGCAAGTTAGTTTTTAAGACAAAGCAGGATCAGCCATGGCTCGCTTTATTCCTCTTGTTTTACAAGCATCTGTTGTTTTGGAAACATCTGAGATGAGCACAATTCGACACAAGGCACCCTACGCAAAGCATCCTCTGTCAAATGCGGAAATCTCAGACACGTGTCTGAAAAAGACTTGAAAGCTTTTTGTTGTTGTGTTGCTGTGGTAATTTTGTTTAAAAAAAAAAAAATTAAAGGAAGAGACTCCTTTTTTCAAGAACTCACCCAGATGTTTGTGGTTTTGGATTTTCTATTTTATTTTAGTGCCTGGTTAGTCTCATGTATATTGAAACCTGCCCTGCTCACACAGAACAAGGGGGCTCTGACAACGTTCAAAGGGATCTGGAGAGCAGCAGTTTATACAAAGCTTTGCTCTGCTTTCCTGCAAAAGAGGGAGGGAATGGTGGTTAAGAGCTGTAAGGGCAGCTGTTCGCTGCAGTAGCTAAGTCTATGGAAACAAAATGCAGTGATGTAGAGCTTTAAAGCAAGAAGTCCCACAGACACACTTGGGCATTTCTCCAGCATAACATTCCCAAAGTCCTCAACAGCTTTCTGGGTGCAGGTAGAAAGTGCAGCCCATGTCCTAACATGCAAGAGTAAACATCTTTTCCAAGTGTCCCCCATATCAACTGACTCCTGCCTCCTGCTGGGACGTGGTGTGACTGTCCCAGATGTCACCTCTCCTCTGTAAGCCCTTATCACAGAGTTATATGTCTGTGTAAGATGGAGAAGGTAAAGGCTTAAGACAACAGGGAGAAGAAGCCCAAGGAAGCCACTAGGCATCAGGATCAAATACAGTGCATTTAGGAACAGTCACGGTGCAATGGCAGGGGTAGGAGCCTGGAAAGATGCAGATTTTCAAACTACTTGAATTCCCCTTCCAGAATTCATGCCACCACATCTGAAAAGGCATCATCTGTCTGATAGATGGAACCGACACAGAAACCTGGGTTTGCTGCCTCCTCAGAGGGATGCCAGACGGACTTGATCGCTACTCAAGTGCCAAGCGTTCCTTCCCAGCACAGCATTGTGAGGGTATGCACAGCCACCCAGCAGCCTTTAATGCTTCAGTTAAAGCTAGTCACTGTTTTCCACCCTGAAATACAGTTTGACCTGAAAGAGCATTTAATTACAACGTTTTCCACCAGGCCCGGTACTGTCAAATGGCAGATCAGGGCTGAGCACAAGCAGACACTAGGCAGTCACAAGATAGAGGAAAACCTAATTCCCCCCAGATTATACAAATTGCAGGAACTGGTGCTGAGGGAGTTGAGCTATCAAGTGGGCCAGTGAATTGAGTCCTCTTGGCTCAGCAGTTCAGACAATGGGAACTCTGCTGCTGCCCTCCCAAGATGTCCACCCACTTTATCCCCTTCCATTCCAAAGGACATCAGCATCTCAGGATGTTGATCCAGGCAGCCAAGCTCAGAGGGGCTAGATGGCTCATAAACCTGGCGAGATCTCAGCAGGAGAAGATGCACAGCCTCTCAAAGGTAAATAAATAAAGTCTCTAGAACAGCATCCTCTAGCAGGGAATATGCAAGGCTGTGGCTGGAGAGAGGGAAGAGAAAAGCCTTGCCAGTCTCTGCATCCATCACCGCTAAACACACCTGAAATGGATCCAGGCAGGATAGATGTCGCTAACTAGGTACATTTTTCACCAGGCTAACGAGGAGACATTTTAAATCTTAGCAAGGAGACCTAAATAATTCAACAAACAAGACTGGGGTAGGTGAGAGGACTGAAGGGAGTTGAGTTCACAGCTCTGAGAAAGCCCGGCAGTATCTGAACCACAGCACCAGCTGCAATGACAGCCCCCTGGCACTTGACGGTGTAGGTTTGGGCCCCAGGGATATTCATTAAGCCAGAGGCCAGAGGACCCATCCTGCTGTCATGGGACTAGTAGCAGAGCTAGGCTGAAGATACGGATCCGCAATGCCCTCAGGGCAAGGCAGACATTTCATGAACAACCTTCAGGGTCCTTCAGGACCTGAAGCCTCCTCAGATCCTAGTCCTCAGCTCTCTTCCCTGCCTTATTTTAAAATATATATATAGTAATTCCTAAACACTAAGAAAACATGGTGCTGATATTAGAAATCCCTGCCTTTTGCTGTGATACCCCACGACAAGAAAAAAGTGTGGAGAACTGCCTTGTGATCACCGAGCTCCTGGGTCTCTCTTTCTGGTGCCATCAGCTCAGAGAGCCCCACAGGTATAAGTTTACCTGAAGGTCACTTTCCTTCTACAAGGATGTGCCCGTCAGACCACGACATGACTGGATCTAGCCCCCGAAGCTGGAGGAAGAGTCTCATCCCACGAGCTACCCTTCTCTATTTCCCTCTACCCTCATCTCGCTCTCAGAACTGGATACCTGCAAACGAGCAGACAATTTAGCACCAAGTGTCTTTCTACTGATGTTTTCATCAAGATGGGAAACACGAAAGGCTTCGTTGATTTACCGAGGCTCACTGGTTTTGCGCCTTGACAAGAATTACAAAAGGAATCTCATTACAGTCTCCTTGGTTCTCATCAGCCTGGCACGGTGCCTGCTGGTGCACCATGTCGATCAAAGCCTCACTCGTGAAAGACCAAAGGGTGTCAGCAGATCTGTTAGAAATATAATTTTTTTTTCTTCTTGGCATAGCCATGGCACTCATGTGAAATCAGAGATGCAGCCACTTTGGGGGGAGTGGGACACAGAGCTGAACATGCACCCCTGCCTGCCCTCCTCCAGCTGCTGGTGGGAAACTTCCAGCTCCAGCTGCAGATAACATCTGGAGTAGGTTGTGATGTGGGGTCATGCAGAGCACCTGGGCACCAAGGGACAACCATCCTTCTGCTGCAGGCCCAAGCATATAGGGCAAAGCAGAGAGATCGGCATCCCTGAACAGGCTGGAAACCTATTTCCGTGCAGGGAATGGGGGTCTGACTCCAGGCTACAAGATCAGCTGCCGGCCATGCTGGGGACCCGCTGGGGACCTGGGTGGAAGGTGACTTGTGCACAGTATTACCATGCCTGATGTAGGCTTTGCTTCACAGCGCCTGGGAAGCATCGTGGTACACCTGCACTTTGCAGGTGTTGGGCTGTTGAAAGCCCACGGCCATGGCTTGAGGCGCCCTGACAGAGACAGGTCTGTGACAAGCCACATGTTCACTAGCAGAAACTGAAGATCTAGGGGATATTGTGGATGAAAATCTTAGCTATAAGCCCAGGTTTGGCAACAACAGAGAGGGGATGGGATTCTCTAAATCCCTCGGGGGGGGACTGATCACACAGGAGGGCTGTCATCGAGGTCTTCCAAACTCCAACAGATCTGTATGGATGTCCAATAGCAAGACTCTGCACCTGGCAGCTTCTCCTATTAGCTCTGCTCCCCAGCTGCCACAGGCAAGAGCAAATGCTGCGGTCCCTGGCGTATGCGGAGTAACGCTTCTATTAGATTTCCCTCCTCAGCTGAATGGAGACTTGATTGGAAATAATTCAATGTTGATGGGGAGCGTTGAGCAGACTTTCCTATTTTTTGGCCCATTCAGTTAGGAAAATCTAATTGGCTTTCCATTCCTCCCAGTAGCCTTTGAACCTGCCAATTAATTTCCAGTCAATTTGATAAAGTAGGAAAAGTTTCAAATGTATTACAGTCCTACAAACTGTGTGAAAATATATGGCTGGGAGAGACGATCCTGTTAATGTCTCACTGGATGACAGCAGGATGAATTTATCTAGGTATCAAGCACCAGTCCACGCTGGAAAGTGATGTTAGGACTGTACCCAACCTTGGGAGAAGTTTTGGTCAGAAATTGCATTTCTCTAGGCACGGGAGCGAGTGAAAAGAAAAGGAAGTCAAGTATCCCAACCCCATCTCTTTGTGGGCCAACTTATTTTTGCCAGTGAAAACATTTCTCTCCTTGATTCTGAAGTTGCTCTAATAATCTGATATCTCAAATTAGGGCAAGAAACATGTTTTCTATTCATCATTAAATCAAGTAAGTTCTGTGACATCATGGAAATGATATCTTTGATGTTAGACTACACAAATGAGCTCTAATGGAGCATGGAAATGAGGAATGGTGATAGAAGTCCCTAATGGGGACCCCCAGCACATGGGGTAGGTGCACATCCCAGCGTCGGCGATGGGGATTAAGTCACAAAACACTCTCTGAGAACTTGGATGCTGAGAACAAGGTGCTGCAAGGATTTCTTCTCACTTTTACACACGCGGCTTGTCAAAACAGCAGCGTCCAGCTCGTTAACATTTTTTACAACATTTACACAGCAGTTGCTTTTCTAGTGGCCATTAAGACAGTTCCACTTGGCTGATTCCCCCTCACCTCCTATTTTGCTGTCACAATAATCTGCCACTGCGTGTTTTGGAAAACCAGTTGCATTTTATGAGGGTTTAAATCTAGAGTCATCCCCACAAGGCTTCCTTTAAATGTTTTCATGGTCTCCCCTTCCCCTACTTTGCAGACTTCAACATGGGGGAAACTTTTTCAAAGCCAGGTTAACTTGCTGAGATGCCATTATAAATCCAAAGCAAATAGGCCTGAGATATTCCTTGTGGGCCTTTTAGTCAGTGAAATGAGTTCAGCAGCACAGCAGTTGCTTTGCAAATACACTGCAAAGCTTTGAGGTTTGCCTTGAATCATGGGATCTCCCTTTGCTGCCTGGAGCATCCCTCCTTGGAGCTGGAGGAGGGATGGGAAGGTCACAGGGTTATGCCTGACAAGAAAATGCTTTCTCACAAGTGTTGGATGAGCTCTCTTTACAGGCTAAAATATGGTGTGTGGAACTGGGACCCCGACAAGATCTGTAGGGTCAACTCTTGGAAGACATTTGTCACCAATCACTTTACATCAGCCTACTGCCTCCAAGAAAATGGGTGGAAATGCCACAGTCCCTGACGGTGCTGGCTGCCTACAGAAACCAATCCCAGCAGATATGAGTAGTGTAGATGACTGACCTGAGTACAAGTTGCTCTGCCAGGACATGCTTGTGAGAGCAGGTCTCCCCTGTCCTGCCTTCGGTGGACTTCGCATTCTTCTATCACACACACCAACCCCAGCAATGACTGGGCCAACCCCTCTCTCTGTTATATGCTTTGTCTCCAGAGAGTACGACTGCTGTAAGGCAAACGCTGGCTCCACTCTAGCGATCCTCTAGCTGTTAGCTAAGCATGAATAATATCTTTTGCATTTAGTCACACCTAATACAGACTAGATGGGAGGCAGTTCTGGGTGCTCCTTCAGCTGCTCTTAGAGGTAGTTCTTCTCCATTCAATCAGCTGCTGTTGTGTCAGATATCCTTGCCCCAAGAGATATATGAACACAGTTTGTTCATACTCTGATGAAAGTAGATGAAACCCTCACTCGGTTTCTGAGATTCAATCGTGCTAAAATCTATCAATTAACTAAAGACACCGGAGCTTGCTAATGTCAGACTAATTAAGACATGCTTCGAGTACTTCCTATTAGTTATTCTTGTGGTTATTAGGTGTAAAGGAGATGTATATAAACAGACAGGAGCTCTCTGCTAAAGCTGGAAAAACCGATGTGGAATTAGGCTCTGGTGGGATGTTCTGAAATGAAGTTTGGGAGATATTGTTGCTTTAGTAAAAGAGGGATTTAATTTAAATATTAGCCATATGACAGCAACATCTTGAAACCTCTCAAGAGATTAGGGCCTTCTTATATTAGGCACTGTATGAATAACAGTAGCTGTCTAAAATGGAAGGGTTTTCCCCAAGAGGCAAGAAATGCCAGAGGACTGCATCAAACACACCCCTGAAATGCCCCGCTCCCTTCTCTGCAAAGGGACTTGATAAAACAGACAGCTAACCCTTAAACAGCTAAACCTTGTGGTGTTCTTAGCCCTAGTGAGCCTGTGTGCCCTTGATGCATTTCATGACAACACTGACTTCAGCCCACGGCGCCTGGATTCCCTTATCCTGACTTTGCAGGCTCCAGGCCCTGCAGCCCAGACATCTCACCCCATCCAAATCTGGTTTTGGAGACTAGGCTTGGAGGCATCTCAGCCATGACCTCCGGGAGGAGGGAAATGAAGGTTTGCTTTGAGCGTCTTTCAAGCAGGAAGATAAATTAAGCATGACTTGGACCTGGTGCTGCTGGAATTGTTCTCTGCCAAAGGCATTGTCCATGTATGTGTTGAACTGGGTCTAGGACATGAGAGCTGGGAGACCAGAGCACCCACTGAATCTTCTCCCTGCTGGAAACAGGGTGCATGATCACACTAGCATCTGTCTGTCCTGAGCAACCTGTAAATCTGCTGGTTGACTTCAGCACCATTTGAGATAAGGTAAGAAGTCTCAGGGAAATAATTTCTCTACCGGTATTGTGGAAATAGGTTATAAGAAAATTCTGAGGGGAAAGCTGTCATATAGATTTAACATTTATTAGACTCTTGACTATTCACACAGGAGGAAAAGGCTATAAAACTTCCAGCCACAAGGATATCTTCCTTCCTCTGGTTTGACCAGAAGATTGATCCATGAGATCTCTAGGAAAATTGAGGTCTTTATCTGTGCTCCTGCTGTTGGAAACACAACTAAAGTGCTCTGAGCTGCCTGGCAAGGCTGAAATTCTTGCTCCAGTAGAGCAGAACGAAGCATCAGACCTGGAGAGGTACCCAGAGATGACCTTTTCCATAAGAAGAAGATAAGGCCATGGTGATCAAATGATCTTTGCTGAGGCCAGTTACACTGGTGGGGTTTTATGAAACTGCAGCAGAGCCCCAGGGAGGAGGACTGGGAGCTGAGAGCTCTTTCTGACACACCACCCAAGGTGTCACTGGCACAGTGGGTTGGAGAAAGTCTCTACTTCCCCTTCCCGTGCCCCTGAGCCTTTCAGCATCCTCAAAGAGCTGCTCTTTAATCAGGCATATGAAATAGCAAATGGAAGAGTCATCCGGGGAAGACAGCCCCAAAGTTAAAAAAGAAACTTACTGTGAAGCCTGAAACTAAAGAGAACCCACCCATGAATCTCCTCCTGCAAGTTATTCTCTTCTCTATCCAGCAAAAACCTCAAGGGATCAACTCCCACTAAATTACCCTCTTCTCTGCCAGACAGAAACTTATACGCATCACCTCCCACTAAATTACCATCCTCTCTGGCCAGACTGAAACCTCAGCAGCTCACATCCCCTCTGCCAGCCACAATTAATCCTTTCAGTTGAATTTCCATTCCCAGGTTCTTCTCCGAGTGAAAGATCCGGGGCTCCAGTAAGGTAAAAAAGCCTGCAGGCTTCTAGAGATGTCTAAAGTGGCCTCCAGCAGCAGGGTCCTACCAAAGCCAGGCTTGAGCCCCCAGGCTCTGCTTTGGCTGCTCCTTAAAAGATCCCTCAAATGTAGCAGGAGTTGAGTTTTCTCTCTTTTCTTGCAACAACAGCAGCTTTGGGGGGTTATTTCCTCCTGTTCTCATGGACTGCAGAGGACAGGAGATGCAAAGCCTCAGCTGGAACCTGATGATGAGTCCCTCTGTCCACTCACTGAAACCAGTGTGTAAACTGGTGTTGTGATGTTCCTCTTCATGCTTCTAACCCACCCGAAAAGGAGTTTGGGGAAAGAACCCAGGCCCTGCTCCTCCAGGTCTGGCAGGTCTTACACCACAGTGTGACATTACAGCTTGGCAAGTCCAACTCCCAGTTCTGTCCTGACCCCACAATGGCCATCTCCAGACCTCTGCTATAAACAGGGGATAACAATAATCCCTGGACACCAAAACAGTGGGATAATTTGCATTTTAGCAAATAACAATTATGCAGATACTATAACGTGAACCCCTGGCAAAACCTCAAATCTGCCATGTATTCCCCAGCCTAGACACCTCTGCGGTTGCATTTCTGCTCTGTCCTCTCCTCAGCTCCCCCAGGAAGGACAAAGTCATGTCCCAGCACAGGCAAGAGGCTCTGAGATGTGCAAACTATGGTGATGAGGAAGGAGAAGCATTAAAGATTTTTCTTTCCCCCCTAAATCTCTTTGTAAAGTATTTGATCTGACAGCCTCTAGTACATTTACCATGGGAGATAATCTTTGCCGTTTGGGGCTAGTGGTAAAAAAACCCTCTGCCTGTTATCAGCTGACCAGCTCGACTCAGCAGGAGACATCCTATCTTGGGCACATCAAGGCAGATTTCGTTATTAAAGATGCTGTTTGTTTGCCCTGATCTATGGAGAAAAAAAAAAAAAAAAAAAAAAGGCAATTTCTTTTGTTCTCCACAAGCAGCAAATCAGTGTTTCTGCTCTGTCTTCATTACCTGCTCAGTAATTGTCACTGCTGAGTGCCTGGTGAGACATCCTGAAGGATGCTAAAAGCTTTCCTTTCCCTTTTTGCAGCACCATCTGCTTTTGTCTTCTCGAAGGCTGATGGAGGCAAGGAAACGTCTGCTGCTTTTAAAGGGACAGGGTGGTGTAAATGTAACCTCTGGCTTCATTCTTAATGCATTAAATAGTAAAAATCAAATGGCCTTTTGCCTATCCATCCATTGCTCTCACCATCTGCTGCAGGAGTTGATTTATTGGGAGCCCAGACACCTTGGCTCCCTGCCCTTCGTCTCGCCCAGAATTCCAATATTAGCAAAACAAGGTGAAATCTGAGGTGTTTCAGAGGTGTTTGGGAGCATATTTGCTTGCAATGTGTATTTCCCCTTCAGGACAGGACACAGCTTTGTTGGAGGTGTTCGACAGCAGCTTTCCTACACAAATGCTGTAGAAATACAAAAATTCAAACCAGAAGGAATCACTAAAAGGCTCGAAAGACTAAACAGTGAAGATCTCACAATCCTCCTAGGTAACCCAGCCCCTGCTCTGCTATCCCTACCTCTAGGATATTATGATTCCCTCTTGCTGTAATTTAAACTCATGATGTCTTCTCTTCTTCACCACAGACATCAGGTTTCATTTTCACCACACAATATTCAAGAAAACCAATACTTTTTAATGGAAAGATCTACTGTGCTACCCCTCTTAATGTGAATATTTTAGAGTAATTTCTTAAAAATAGTTGAAATGGTGCAGTTTGCCATTTTCAAAGCTGACACAAGACAGGTTTCCCGTTTTAAAATGACAAACCATTTCAGAACACAAGCCAATTGACACTCCACTTTCTTTCAGGGGCATTGTTTTTATCTGGGGTATTTCAGAATTACTAAATCAAAATTTTCCCACTGAACTGGGCAGGATTGTTTGTCTCCATCTCTGTAGAAGTCACAAGAAGACCCTATATGGAGATGTTTCCAGGGCAGAGAAAGTATCTCACATCTTCTATAATTTCTCACCCCGCGGTTCTCACCTGCAGGGGATGCAGGCCAAAGCATCCCAAAGTGATCATGGTCTTCCCCCTTGACCTGGCTCTGGGTTTTGCCTCCTAGGTCCCTGCCTGAGGCTTCTCCAGCCCTCACTGCTTGGATTTTTAGGAAGCTTGCAATTTCTAGTTTAAATTTATTTATGCTTGTTTATACCCACTTATTTCCTAATTATTGCCTTTGAAGCTTAAATAGCTCTTCTCCCTCCCTAGCACTAATCCTTTGGACGTTATTAGAAACAGAAGCTCCTGTTCACAAGGTTAAACAGAAGGTTTTGTGGTCTTTCAGAAAAAAATGCTCAGGGCTCCCCAAACACCCCAAGAATATTTCCTGGCTCGTCTTCTAGTTTCATGTTGTCTGCAGAGATGCAAAAGGCACACAGAGAGCAGATTTTGGATCTGCCCAGGTGTTTGGCCCAAGCTACTCTTGAGACTCAGGGCTGGGAGATGAGACAAAAAACCCACCGAAGGACAGCTGAATCACCCTTCAGAGGATGACCAGAGACAGGGCTTGGGCTGACATAGCCTCTCAGGTGGCTTTTAGAAGGGAGAACCCATCCTTGCCTGGGTGTGTTGTACCATGGGTTACAAATAAAAAGGCACCCAAAACATCACAGCCTGGAAAGAAAAGACTTCCCCTCCTTCCCCAGTCAAAACCAATTCAACTAGTAATTTTTCTCTTTCTGCCTTGGTTATTAGTGCAGATGTATGCATCAAAAGGTTCGTTTTCTGCTTCACGAGGCAGAGGCCCTCTGATGCAAGGGGGATCCAGGCTACAGCCGTCATCCCCACATCTCCACCCCGGGCTGCAGCTCCTCAGTGCCCGGGCTCAGAGGGAGCTGCCGCTCGCTCAGCCTCCCAAACAGTTGTGCTTATTTGAACTTGTAGTACAAAACGTTTCAGCGGATTATCCAGTGCCACCAGGAGCTCTTGAGGAGGCAGAAATAATGAAAACTTATTAATTAGACTATTATTAATTTATTATCATTATTAACTGCTGACATTCTGCTCAGCACCAGGCTCAGCTCCAGCTGGTGGGACTGCGGTTGCAGATGGCAAGAGCCTGCCAGGAAGGAAAATGATCTTGTTATAGTCCTGCTCCATGTCATCCCCTGAGCTGAGCATGAACAGGGGAACAGGAAGGAGATGGAGAGGCTCTTCAGATGCCTCCAGAAAAAAATAACAGCCCAGGCTTTCCATATGTATTAAATTTCCTGCTCAAGCAGTATTCACAGTCTGTACTGTCTTATAGGAGAGGTGGTAGCAGAGTAGAGAACAGTTTAAGGATGTGAGTAGTGTTTTTTCAGAGCAGAAGGAGAAAGCCAGGTGAAATGAGAAGGCTGTGGTCCAAATCTTCTTGGTGGAGCAGGAAGACACAGAGCACTTGCTGTATGTATTGTTATCCCACACCAGGCAGGATCAGGGCTTTGTGTGCATGTCCACACTGACATACGCTGCTCTCTCCATCTAAACCATCCTCCAGCTTCTCACAACCTATGGAGACCTTAGAACAAAGTTTCAGAGACACCCCTTCCCAGGGCACCACTCTTCATGCAAAACACACAGGCAAGAAGTGCCTAAAAACCAGGCACTTCTAGAGCTTTCTCACAGGTTGAACTTACTGCCTTGAGCCATTTTGGATTCAAAGAGTGTTGGGCTATTACAAAGGAAAATGCCCTGGGGTATAATAATATGGATTCAGACTGAAACCTGAGCACGACTGGGCACAAGACCTGATGTTTCTGAGCAGGAATTAACTCCTAACTGTTCACAGCCAGGAAGAAACTTTCAGCTCCAGTTCAGAGAGCAGCAGCAATAGGAGGAACCATTTCCATCCCCAGCTCACACCAGCAGAGAAACTATTGGATTAGAGATACAGGAGAAAAATCACTGCCTGTGCCTCAGTTTCCCTAGTATGTGGCTAAGAAGAAGCTAAAAAAAAAAAAAAAACCAAAACCCAAAACAATTCAGTCAAAAAGCCTAAAACTCAGAAACCTTCCTGGTTCAAGCATGCTGACTATGATTTTAGCATCTTGCCAAAAAACTCCCTTTCTTCCCCCATCCCTCCTCTCCCCTACCCACAGCAGCTCCTCTGGGGACAGCGCTGCCCTGCAGTTATCTGGAGAGCAGCTCTAGGTGCCAGGGACCTGTTAGAGCCTCTTCTGTGACCCAGGTGTGGAGATTTGCCACAGCCTTGTCTGATGAAAGTCTTGTCTTTATCCAATTACCTTGAAATCACTTTTAACTCAGGCCGAATTCAGGTAAAATGCAAATAAAGGTGTTAATTCCCAGCATCCAAAAATAGACAACAGAGCCAGAGATGTTTGTAGAAGACATAGGTGAGACAATAAGGAAAAAAACACATTTCACATAGCCTCAGTAAATTCAAATCCGAGCAGTCTCCCTCTGTAACCCCTCTTGTTGTAGACTTTCCCAGACAGGGTGGTGGGAGGATTCCCCCTCCTGCTGCCCCCGGCGTTCAGATTGCCTCTTCGTCTGGCAGTTAGGTGTTGGGGACATGTCTGTCCCCTGCTGTTCCCAGGGGATGGCACCCAGGAGGTCACCAAGCAGCCATCAGCACTCCAGCTTTGCAGGGAAGGGAGCGGATCTCCAATTCACCCACCTCATGAAAGACATGAAGTGCAAAGCCACAACATCGCTTGTAAGAAATGTCCTATTCTATGTGACAATTATCCTGCAAACTGTTCAGTGCAATGATTTGCAGCTGTATGGATCATTTGCATATAGAGGTCACCTCTCACATTTGTTAAACGAGCTCCTCTCCTGGTATTTAAAGGAAGAAGATTGCTGTAGGAGACATGATCCAGCTGGGTGGTGTGTGGTGGTTATGGGACCCAGCTTAATGTCTTTGTGAGTATTTCCAAACTCCTGCGGCTTTGTTTTTCAATTCCTCTTACCAGGTAACTTTACTTAGACCAGACTTGCGTGAGAGCTCCCCATCCTACATATAAGAGGAGGAGGATGATAACTTCTACCTCTGACACAATCTTTCCCCCAGAATTCAAGCTGTGGGAGATGAGGAGGCTTCCTGCAACTCAATGGGCCAAGTCCAGTGAGAAATCCCATGGCCACGTCAGGAAACACTGTCCATAGTGGGAGGAGTGGGGCTGCTCATGTTTTCCTCTGGAAGTCATTGGCAGGGATGAAATTTGGTCTGAGTTTTATCAGAACCAGCTGTTCCAATTCTCTATTTCCAATGACTTAATGTTGATGAGAGAGGATTACAAAAAATAATGAGAAAGGCAGAGTCAGATTGGAATGTTTGGTTTTTATCTAAATAGAACACTTAAATTGATTTAGCCTTTATTATTATTGTTCTGTTACAGGCAGTAGCACAGGGTCCCTATTATTTTTAATTGGCATTGTTCCTCATTAAACTGAACACAGATTGTCAACCAGGAGAGTTTCTCATTGAATGCAAATCCAGGCACCAAATGTCCAGGCTCCAGCAATCCTGGACAAATGCTGATTTTTCTGAACCTTTCTGTAGGAGTATATATTCCACCAGGGAATTCTCTGTCCTCTCAGATATAGGACCCAGAGCAAGTTGTCCTGTCTCCTCATCACGGGGATGGATGCAGCCTCAGGAAAAACAGTGCCTGGTTTGTAGAGGGGAGGAAGTACGTCTGAGCAGGGCTGGGAGGACATGTGCAAATCCCAAAGGTATGTTTATCTGCACTGATGCCAATTGTCCCAAAGCAGGTAAATAATGGGAAATATTTGACCGCTGTAGTAGCTACTATTAATATCTGCTGATGCTCAGGAAATGTTGTCACGCAGAACAGGAATAGGCTGCTCTTTGCCTCGAATCCTGTACAATAGACCAAAAATACTCCAAAGCAGCACTCTGGAGCCACTGGCATCCGCTGTGCCCAGATATCCATCACTCCCATCAGGCAGTCCTGTCTTGCAGACCAGGACAAGGAGTTTTATCCGGTCATTCTCTGCTTTTATTCTTCCTGTCCTTGGAAAGCAGGGGAAAGATTCTAGGAGCTACAAAAGGGGGGGG
>NW_020799130.1:4395758-4398825 GCF_003259725.1 Athene cunicularia
GGGGGGGGGGGGAACTCAAAGAGGACACTTGGGTGAGAGGGATTTGTTGAGCCCCAGAGATGAGCTGGGTGGGAGGGACCTCAGAAGAATAGAAAATGGGTATGAGGATGTGGAGGTTATTTTACAACAGTGCCAAGGACTCTGAAATAGGACTTTGTGCATATGGGATCAGGCCTGCTGGGGAAAGGGGAGGCAGGAGATGACCACCATGTCCATGTACCAAGGTGGGAGCAGAGCGGCAGCTGCCTGCTCTCTGGGATGAGAGATGCCTTCAGCAGAGCCGCCTTGGGAGCAGTAAGTCAGCATTAGTCAGAGCAGTTGGTAAATGCTGTTTATTTGGAGTATGCAGAAAAGCTTAGAAAGGATTTGTAACACTCTGAGGATCTAACAGGGGTGACTCTATCACTGCTGAAACGCAGCTGGTGCTGAGGTGGTGTGACGTGAAGTCTGGGAGTGGGGGTAAAGACACAAAGGCAATTTATCCTGAGCTCATTCTTCAATACCTGAATGTTTAGGTGTATTTATGGTCTTGGCAAATCCCAGGCAGTGGTACATATCCCTCCCTGCCCTGCTTCCCTTCCAGCATGCCCCATGGTTCATGCAGGAGGTCCCCATCCAGAACACAAGCCCTTGGCAACAACCTTCCATTGCACCCAAATATCCTGCAGCGTTTGAGCACCCTGGGGGGCCTGTTCAGGCTCTGGGGACTGCCAGGACATTTGTACATGGCATCCTGTGGTACCAATGTCCCTGGATCCAGCACACATCACGCCTTTGAAATGCTGCCTTGAAGAAGCACATCTCCACAGCAGGCATGGGCGACAAAAACCCAAATCCAGCTGAACCAGCAAAGGAGTTTAGGCAGGTGTGCTGCATTTCAGATATACCTAATGCATCTTTCATGGCTGTAAAAAATGCCCCCTCTGTACCACTGTTGCCTTGGCTATATCCATGCAAGATTGCAAGATGGCCCAGTGGCCTGATGCCCTGGTGAGGGGCGCTCAGAAGTCCTGAACCTATTTTCAGGCTTGAGGCATATCAGAAAAACCAGAGCCACCAGTGGGGCAGCTTTGGGTGGTGGATGCCAACTGGCATCTCCGTGAGCTGGATAGCAGCCACGTCCTTGCCACAGACACATCCTGGGGTCGTGAGCAAGGACAGCTGGGCCACCTCTGGGCCGGTGACTCGCAGCGGACAGCACACATCTGCAGGTGCTGCCTTGGCCAGGGTGGAAGCGTGGGCATGGACACGGCACGTGGAGCCACACTGTGGTGTTCTGCTGTGGCTTTGCTGGCTCTGTATCACAGAGATGCACAGTACCTTGATTTGCATCTCAATCAATGTTAACTCCCGAATTTTAGAATGTATTAAATTGCTTTGAAGAAAATCTCTCGTCCCCTGCTATGTTCAGCAAAGAAATAGGCAGGACAAATTGCTTTCTCAAGGTTTCTGCGTTGAATACTTGGATTGACCATGGTGAATTATCCTTCAGTGGTACTGACCTCTCCACTGATCATGGACATGAGTCTTATTTTTTCGTGATACTTTTCTAATTTATTAAGAACACTTGGAATTCCAGCCCTGTCCTCTGATGTACTTGCTGTCCCTTCCAGCAAGGTATTGTCTGCAAATTTAATAATCATCCATGTTATGCCATCATTCAACTGTTAATGAAAATATTGAATAAACCTGCCCCGGGAGAGACCCTGTCTGGATGCCCACTCAATCCATCTGTCCGTTTTGACAGTGAACTGCTGATAACCACTCCCCAGGTACCTTACAAACAGGTTTTTCACCCATCCTACAATAACTGCATGTAGATGAGGGTCCCCTGTGAGACAGTGACAAAACCTCACTGCCCTGACCATGTTTGACACAGACAGGTCCTTGTCTGCGCACAGAGCAAGGTTCCTGGTCACAAAAGGACATTTGATTGATTTGACATATCAGTTCTTGACAAGTCCATCAGGACTGATGTCCTTGTCATTTCAGGGTGCTTACAACTAGTGTGACTATTTCATTCAATATTTTCTGGTTTATAAAGCAAACTGGGAGGTTTAAAGCACCCTGGTTCTTCTTTTCCCACATTTTTGGAAGTCCTCTCACAGGTCTTCAATGGGAATGCTTCCGTATGGCTCAGCCAGGGTTTGTAAGGTGTTTATTGGGTCCAGGTTGTTTGAAAACATCTATCTCTGCTCATTCTTTAGTTTCTGATTTTGTTTCTCCCCTGCATCTTCCCTTCTCTGTGAAGACTTGGTGAGACCCCAGGACTGAGACTTGCAGCCTGTGGACCTTGGCACCAAGTTTGACCTTGCTGCCTTTCTGCTTCACCGTGCATCTCCTGAGCGCAAGGACAGATGTGGAGAGCTGTTCCAGCTCCATCCTCTCTAAACCACTCATTGCATTTATCTGCGATAAATTAACCTTGATCTCTCAATTTCTTATGATTGGCAAGCCAATCATAAGAGCCCATGTCATCAAAGTGTCTAAAAAGCCAAGCCCCGTGTTAACCCTTTGGTTTGCTGCTGTTTAATCCTTTTCTTTGGAGGCTGAGCAGAGCATTTCCCACTCCATCTGAAGCCCGTTAGTCCTAATGCAAATAATTTCAGAGGTTTTAGAAATCTCCTAAAGCTGACTAGAAGGAAATGTTGTATTACAGCTCAGGTGGTTGTTATTGTTTTAGGATTATTCCTTCATATTCAAATTTCAAGGAGCAGTGACACTCTATATAAGTCTGTATCACCCCTCCCCAAGCTTAGGTTAAGCTGGAGCCCTAGTTTTACCCCTAAAGTGGCCATGTTTTGCAATGAAGCTTTTCAGAGCATAGGCACAATGTTTACTTCAACTGTTGGCTCTTGAAGGCTTTGGGGACGTTTTACCCAGGACCAGGGTGACAATCTTGTTTCCCTCCATGCTCTTTCCAGCTCAGGCTTGGTACTGATCCTCAGGCTGAGGATCTGTCCCAGCTGTGTCTCCATGAGGTGGTCACCACTGGACACTCAGGTGTGCATCATGGCTGTTCTCGTGCAAGTGCCTAGAAGCCCTTTGAACCTGTCTCTTATACACA
>NW_020799130.1:4398875-4431344 GCF_003259725.1 Athene cunicularia
TTTCGCTCATTAATTTGCAAGGTGAAATCTCAATTACAGTGTTATTTTTGGATGTTCTGCTCATGTTATGGAGATTTATAACAGGTGAGTCACAGGGAGCCCCTTTTGCTGCAAAAAAAACCCAAACACTTGGACCATTTGGGGTTATCCTACCAAATCCTGGGGGTCTGCAACGGTGCTGTGGGAAGGGAACATTCCCGTAACAGCCGTTGGGGGAAAGTAAAATATACAAGAAATGGGGATGGGGATATAATTAGAGGCTGTTTCAAGCCTCCAGCCTGAATACCAACACCTCACTGCAAGCAGTTATTCACTCCACTTGTAACGGCAGCTGGCTGCAGCTGCTGCCAAGCGAACGAGCAGTCTGACCGCCAGCACAGTGAAATCATTATTGCTGGGGCTGGGACAAGCTTGAAAACCTGAATGGGTGGCCCTGGTAAAACTGAGATGCTTCTGTAGGCAGTGAGAGCTGCTGTCGAGAGCAGTCCTGGAGGTACATAGGGGCTGGGGGCAATTGGGACCTGCCTGGGCTGAGAGAGGATCGTTGGGGTAAAAAGGGAGATGATTTGGGGCTCCATCTGCTACCACCATCCAGCAGGTACTTCTGAGCTGCCTGGCCTCAAAGGACAGGGTCTGTCCAGCGTAGCTGTCTGCGGCCCTCGCTAAGGGCTGAGCGTTGGGTTACGCAGGGCAGCAGTTTAACCCTCTTTTAGTGGATGAAGCACTGAGTGATGGAGCATGAGAACCTTCAGCCAGAGATTTATACGGGCAGCAGCATCCAGACTAGTAACAAAAACCAGCAACACTTCAAAAAACGTACACCAAATCCAAACGAAGTCACATTCCCTGAAATTCCTGCCAGCAGTACAACACCACCGGGGCTGGGTGAAGATTTCCTGGTGTCTAACACGGAGCGTGTCCAGCCTGTGGGGCCGGGGAAATACTGCTGGAACCTCCTGGGGCCTGGCCACGGCTGACTCCAGACAGCACGAGGCCGTACAAGCCATGCGAGTCAGAGTGCACCACGGAGGTCTGGCCTCTGCAACGCAGGAGCCGGTTAAATACATCCAAGTATCTCCTTCCAGAGGCCAACAGCATCGCTGCCAAATCTCTCACCATGTTCACTTCCAGGAATGGCTTTGGAAAGGAGAGCTGCGAGAGTGGGACCCCAGGCCAGCAGCCCGGGCTGCTTCCACCTCCCGCCTGGGAGGGGACGGCTCTTACGCCTTGGGCATCTTCTCCAGCTTGGTGGTGACACTCGCAGACCCAGGGGACATGAGGGCTCAGCCGAAATGCTCCGTGGCTCTCCGTGCTGTCAGACACTCCTGCATCGCTGGCAGCCCCCCCTGCATCCAAAACTCCCCCACGGTCCAGCACAGGCGCGATCGGGCTGCGCTAGGGTGGTCCACGCCGCCGCCGGCTCCTCAGCATCTCCGCAGAGTTGCCATGGAGACCATTAATTAACCACCATCACTCGCCCGATGGTATCGAGCCCCAAGAACAAGTGAGATCTTCTCCCTTCACCTTCATTGCGTGCCAGCACGACAAAAACCCGGGGACTGGCAGTCCGCAGCAAGAAAGCAAGCAAAGACAATGTTTAAATGACTTTATTTTTTTCTTCTCCTTTTATAAATGGGCACAGCACAGAAATAATTAAAAAAAATAGACAGTACCATTACAGTGCTAGATCCATTGGCAAAGATTATTTTTATAGTCTTTTTTATTATTTTTAAAGTTTTGGCCATTGAGTAAGAACAAAAACAATTAACAAACATTTTATTTTATTTTCGTTTTTTAACAGACACTATGAAGCAATTTAAGTACTAAACTCTAGAAGAGTTATGTACATACAAAAAAACTTTCTGTTTAAGATATGTTTCCTATTAAAAATATTTACATGCATTTTTTTTTCCCTCCTATATTTGTTGAAAGGTAAAACACTTGTAGTTTCTTCTGTTAAAGATTTTTCATTCTCCTATTGGGAATTTAAACCAGCTCCAAAGAAAAAGTGAAGTGGGGCTCAATTGTTGGGCTTTTCTTTTTCTCTGAACGGTTTAAATCTTCTGGAAAGGGATATTTTTTTGGACATATATCAACGTATTTGTTTGTTTAATTTATACAAGAATGTTTCATGTTTATTTACAGAAGAACCAATGGGTGGCGATTTATCCTGGAGACATGGTGGTGAGCGTTAGTGAGAGATAAGCATGTGATTTTAAAAAGTAGTTCTATCAAACTGCAATGGATATATATTTTTCTAAAGTCAGCAGTTCTGTCTGGTTTGATTGTCAGCTGTACTTTAATGACTTAGACCAGGGGGACCCAGAACAGGGGTAGCTTATGCACATAAAGTCACTGGTACCCTTGAGGTCTTTGGAGATGCAGTGGATGAGCTGTCTGGAATGTGGGGTTAAAAAAATCCATCTGGGCATCACACAGGTGTCTCTTAGGGTGACTTTTCCCAAAAATAAAAATAATAGTAAAAAAAAACGAAAACAGGAAAAAAAAAATAAAGTTTGTACACTCCAGACTAACTTCTCTATAGAGACTGGGTGTGGGTCTGTCCACGGAGCTGCAGGCACAAGGTACGTGGGACAAACCAGAGCGCGCCCGGAGCCTCGGCGGGGCTGTGGCTGCCTCCCAGCATCCTGGGCTCCATTCCAGCTCCGGCCAGGGATGCGGCCATCGGCAAAAAGCTCCATATCGCCAACCCTGGCAGACCCCGACCCAGCGCCGAGGTGGCCAGGATCAGGCCGTTGCTATGAGGGGGCAAAGAGCGGGAGGGCAGGAAGGAGCCGGCAGCGTGGGGCCCGATCCTGCAGCCCGTGGCAAGAGGTCGGGGTCCGAGGGCTGCAGAGTCCAGCACACAATGCTGGCTGAGAACCACCCCCCATTAGGTGCAGAGATTACAATGAACCTGTGCACACGTGCGTGCTTCGCACACACGCGTATATACATATATACATATATATTAATTACATACACATATATATACATACATACACGCACGACACACCCATCCCTGTCACCGCAGGCTCCAGCCCGGCCGAGCAGCTGGCGAGGTGCCCGGTGAGATGCCAGTTATTCCAATAAACCTTTCAGTGCTGAAAACTCCATGCCCCTTCAGGAGCTGCCAGAGCCTTGTAGAAAACCTCCAAGCCCAGAAATGCTTACAATCATAAAATGATTTGGGGCGGGGTGGGGGGAATGATAAAAAAAGTCCATTCTTGTTTTTAGCTAAGGGTTTTGTTCCTGTTAAAGCCTCCGTGCTGGTGACTTATGGCAGAGGTCGGATAGCTCTGAATTGTGAGTCTGGAGATCGGGAGCCAAGGCTCTCGTGGAGCAAAGCAGCTCCCACCCAGGGATTTTAGGCACCCACTAGGCAAAACTGGGAGGGAATGGGAAATGTAGAGCTAAACCAGCACACACCCAGCCCAGTGCCATCTCCTTCCCTGCAGCAAGATCCCCCCTTGGTGCAAGATCCTGTTGCTTATTTTTGAAAGGTCCAAAATCAGAAATTTTTGGAGGAAAGGGGCAACTCACTCCCAGCCCTGCAAAACCTGCCTCCCGAGGCTGGGTCCTGTCACTGACCTTCATTCCCTGCCCTTCCCATCCTCCCATTTCCAGCCCCTCATTTGGGCTCTCACACAGGTTTTCCAGTCCTTCCTTCCCTTTGGCCCCTTGTCCTGTCTTCTCCTTACTTATGTGGCACAGGAGTCACTGATTACTTTATCTTTTTCTTCCAAGGCATTGGCTGCTGCAAACCACAGCAGAGAGCGACTGAAATCCAGCACAGCTGGGAGAGGAGCCGACACCATCTTTCATGCCTTGCAATTGCAGCTCTCCTAAAATTACAAAACCGGCACAGCAAAGAATCGTCCTTCAGCTCCACTGTACCACACACACACACAAACACACAGAAAAGACGTGGAAAAGGGGTGCACAGCTGGATGAGCACCCCTGGGCACTGCCCCAGCTGGGAGACTGCAGCCACTGATGGACAAAGTCACTTCGAGGGATACACACGGGCTGGGGAAGGGGCTGAGATTGTGCAGAGGAGGGTGATGCCAAATCTGGCAGGTTTGGGAGGGGATGATGCGGGAGATGCTCAAGCTCTCATTGGAGTTAATTTTCCTAAAAACTTGCTCTGCAGCCAAATCAACAGCTGAGAAAATATGGTTTTCTTCCTCCCCCACCCCATGCTTTCTCACCTTTTTCCCTTCCATCTTCACACCAGGAATCCCTCAAAAGCCCCAGAGTGCAGCGAGACACTCATGCCCGTGGGAGGGAGCAACTGGGCCCCGCAGCACACCGCGTTCACCTGGTGCCACCTGCCAACCACCACAATCCCCTTACAGACCCTGGCAGCACCCTTCATCTGGGCCTCACTGGGGTTTTACCCATCCCCACTGCTCTGGTAATAGAGAGCTGATAGTAGCTGCAATTTTTTTGGAGCTGGGCTTTCCCCCAGAAATTCAGCCCACATTCAGCTCCATCCCACCACCCCCTACCCTACAAGATCAGCCATCCTCCAGCAAGACAAGGCTTTTTTAATTCCAGACACCAGTTCCAACAACCAACCCAGTGCTCCTGGGGAGCTGAGGCCACAGGAAAGGCTCTGTCATGATTTATCACCAGAAAAAGGTGAGCTCCAAGACCAAAAAACAGTCTCTTTGAGCTCACATCCCCTCTCCAGGCAGAGAGCAACACAGCAAACACATAGAAGCAGCAGTCATACAACAAATTAAGACTTTGGCCCGTTCTGATTACCAGTTTAATTGCCTTCACCTTTTTTTGCATGTGGTTTTCTTGTACTTTTAATTACTGCTAGAGAAAGTGCTGCCCAGCCTCCTCTCACCCTCCCGGTCTTCCTCACTTCTGAATCTGTAACAGATTTAAGTGCCAGGATTACAACTTAACACCAGCTGAGAGAACTGAGGTTAAGCTTGAGTGAATAAAAAAATTGCATTATAAAAATTCAGACTATTAAATGGGAAAAAAATGGAATGAAGAAGATTAGGGAAGCAGCTAAGAAAGGCAGAATTTAAAAGATTAAGCTGGAAGGGTTGTTGGTTTTTTTTTTTTTAATGCAAGCTCGAAAGATTAAGTTCACATTCTTCCAAAAGATGGTGATTTTTGGTGGCCTTGATACTTATCATGCCCAACTCATTAAATCACGAGGAGGCTTGATTTCTGCCACTCCCCAACAGCCAGGGCCCTCTGTGTAGTCCCAACAGGACCAAAAAAAACCCAAACCATTGAACCCATGAGTTGAAACTCCCCTTTGAGCAGGTCAGAGAAAGTGGCTCTTGGAGCCTGGTTGGCACCAGCCTTCTTCTTGGTCCCCCTTCACAGCATCCTCATCCTCCGGAGCCAGAATGGACCCAAGAACTGGACACACACACACACATGCTACACCCTCTGCCTTTCAGCATCACCATCACATTCAAGAGGACTGTCTTCTTCAAACTGAAAGAACTGAAACAATGATGACTTTGAGGCTGGCATCTCTAAAATGGGGATTTTAGAGAGCTGGCCAACGCACAGGGAATCTGCTCCCTACCCTGTAGTAAAACCAGGTTGGCGTTTTGGGTCGCAGACCCTGCACTGCGCACCCCAGGGGAGCGTAGCCCAAACCTCCCATGGTCACAACCACAAAGTCCCATCCAGCCATCATATGCAGTGCAATGAAAATTTACAGGGATTTCATTTCATATATATATATATATATATAAAACTGTGTATGTATGTGTGTGTGTGTTTATATATATATATAAAATATGCATTTGGCCTCTCAAATTCCTAACATAAAGAAGCGCTGCTGTCTTGTAGCCTCCATCAGGGTCATAAATCCCTATATCCACTAACACCCCAAGGGAACAAAGTGTCACTGTGTCTGTGCAGGTTTAATTCATGATTTTTTTTGTTTTCCATTTTCCTGTTTAACTTGCTCTAAGAGCAAAGCCAAGGTCTCCATGGGACACCATTGAGATCGCAACCATCGTGAAAACAAAGCTCCCTGACTGCATCCCAAGCAGCGCTTTAGCTAATTAAAAGCCAACTCATTGAAATATCTAATTGACTTTTCTGTGCAGAGAGCTTGCTCCAAAAAAATCTAGCCTTTCTAGAAGGCACAGCTGGGCTCTGGATCAGGCCCTGCTGCTCTGCACCTTAGGGAGCCTCAGAGAGGAAACCACTGCACTCGGGTGATGATGGCTTCCAGGATCTATTGCTCTCAGGCTCCTGGGTGCCCTAGGGTGACACTGGAATTTAAGCAACAACAAAAGAAACACAAACCATCAATCCTGGGTCTTGAAAAATATAGGTAGCAGCCAAGCTACCCTAGGGCTGACAGGTGGAAAGCCAATCTGGCCCAGCAGGGACCCCTGCCCCGACCCCCCGAGGAGACAGAGTATTGCCTCTGCTTTGCATTTCTTCTCTTAAGCTGTGTCTCACACCTTGTAGAGCTTTGTTATCCCCTCCAGAGGAACTGGGGAGATGATTTATCTTCTCCATTTCCAACTCCTCTCCCTGCCAACTCCCTACCAAGCGATGTCCCGCTCCATTTTAAAACCAGTGCCGTCGGTCGTACTGCGCAAGCTGAGTTTTATTGGTCACAGTGAAAACCCAGGAAAAGCAAAGTCCCTTCTCAACCAAACCCCTCAGCAGCTGGTGACACGCGGTTTCTATAGATTTAAGGTCTCTGGCTGTGAACAGCATTGCAGTGAAGCGAGGTGGTGGCAGAAGGGGAGCAGCATGAGATACCCCAATGCAGCTTCTTACTGCTCCACAAACTCTCTGAAGAGTTGATCTGAAGAGATCGTTTCCAGCGTACTGGCCATGTTTGTTTGTTTTTGTTTGTTTGTTTTTCCCCACTCCAAGAGCAAACCCCGGGGCACCAGGTATTCCAGCCCCTTGTGCTTATTTTCAAGGTTCGAAGCGTATTTGAGAGTCGTGTCCTCTCTTCAAACAGAAGCAAGGAGCAAGGTAAGTCCTGCAAAGCAACCAACCCCATTCAAAAAGAAAATAAAAAATAAAAACAAAAGAGAGGGAAAGAAACCTCTCTCCTTTCTGAAGGGGAAAAAAAAAAAAAAAGATAAATCCAAACCAACCCCCCTGTGCCCCAGGGCTGGTAGAAGGTGTCCAGATCCCAGAGTCCGTTGTGTTGGTGGGAAAAGCCCAGTGATCTCCAGCCGCTGTTGGAAGCCTGACTGCCCTGTCCCGCACTTGCCAGGGTGCTCCCCAGGCACAGGGTCCTTGGCCTTGGCTCCTTGCCCTGTCCCTCCCGCTGCAGAAAGGCCAGCGGTACTCGGTCTGAACTCGGCGATGCTCTGGGCGCTTGATTTTTCCCCATGCCAAAGATGTGTTTTCTCCTTTAGCTGTTGCGGGTTTTGCTTTTTAAATTCACAGTCTGATCCAAAAAAGAGAGAGAGAGAGAGAGAGAGAGAGAGAGAGAGAGAGAGAGAGAGAGAGAGAGAAGGAGGAGGGAGAGTTTGGAGCGGGGAGGGAGGAAGCGAGGCACGCCGGGCTCTCCTTCTACGCATAGAACTCCTCCTGCTTGTCAGGCTTCTGGTATGTCACGTTGGCTTGCTTGGGCTCCTCCAGCGTGTAACTGCCCTCGTCCTTCTTCTTCATCCGGTAGATGAGCAGCATGACCAGGAAGGCAGCGAAGAGGGCTCCCACCACGCCACCGACGATCACCGCTGCAACACAGAAAAGTGACACGGCCGTCAGTGCCGCCCCACAGCCCCAGCCTGGCTTTCAGCACAAATAATCTGGGGGGGATCATTTCAGATTCCAGCTTGGGTTTGGGCTTTGCAAATTTGCGAGCAACTTCCCTCCTGAAATCAATCATTAAGAAAACTGACAATGAGGGTGAGGGGCTAATGCAGTTGTGTGATTTGAGGAGCTTCACCAAACTCCCAAGTGCAGCGATGCTGAAGGGTGGGGTGGGACCCAAAGGCATCTACTCTGCAGCTGCACAGTGGGTGACGGACTGGCACGAGGCAGCCCAGGCACAGAGAGAGCCCTGCACAGGTTGTGACCTCATTCAAGGAAGGTGCAGAAAGTCCCCCAAAGAGCTGCTGATTTGGGTGCCTGCCAGCATCCACCATGCTCAGCTGAAGACCAACAGCACAATCACTGTTTTGCCGTGCCATCAACCCCAGCTCCTTTTAGCTGGGGTCCCAGTGGGACCCTGACACCTCTGCCCCATCTCTGATGTCCCCCTGGCTGGGACAAGTGTCCTTCCCAGGGCACACCTCTCCTCCCCTGCAGTCAGAGCTGGCCGGGTAATATTCACCCAGCACCGTAGCACATCTTTCCACTAACATCTTATTTTTTTCCCAGAAACCCATCTTAGCAAAAGCAAACTGTGCACAGCTCTGCACTCTCCCGGCAAAGACATGACGACCCCTGGGAACCCCCCAGCACAGGCCCTGGAGCTGTTTTGGCAGGTGAGTGTGGGTTATCCCAGGCTCAATGCTATCCCATACGTTGCCAAAGACCAACCCCTCTCGTGGGGCATGAACAACCCAGCTGCCTCTCCCCCCCAAACACACCAACTCTTCCCCCTCAAGGCCACAGCCTCCAGTCTCACCTATCAACACTTCTTTCCTCTCCAAGATGTTTTTCTGGGGCAGCTGAGCGGCTGAGTTACCGGAGTCTATCGTGTTGTCAATCAGCCCTGGCTCCATGTTCTTGCCCAGCCCAGGTCCCGACGGCGGCGTCACCACAGCCATCACCTCGTTACCCAGCTCGGGACGAGTCGTCTCTTCCTCCTCCCGGATCTCAAAGTCCCCGCTGGGGCCACTGCTGACCGGGACCTCCAGCTCATTGTCGAGGACTGTCGTCACCTCCCCGGGCTCCATCTGGGAGAAAGGACAAGATGGAGCAGGGGACAAGGGCCAAGGGGTGGTTCCTGCCTCCATCAGCTCTGTGCCCAGAGGAACAGTACCAATGACAGGGTGGCCCTCTCAGCAGGGACCATGGGGGATAACTTCGGGGTGTCCTTTCCCTGTGTCACTGAAGTGGACCATTATATTGCAGCAAGGACCACAACCCCACATCTTGATGGTCACCAAAAGGCTGAGCTGGACCATTGTGGCTGTGGCTGAGCTGGACCATTCTTGTCTGTCCCCATTCCAGGTGCCCTCAAGATGCACAGACTCTCACTTGTTCCCTGTAGCTTCCCCTAAAGAGACCCCCACATCCCAGACCCTCATTTGTGCTCTCTGTCCCCAGTGTAGACCGACGGCTGGAGGAAACATTGCTAGACATGAAGTGATGCAACCACTGGTGCCACAACCACACAGCAAGTGTAAGGACTGGATACCATCGGATGAGCCCCAGTGGGGTCCCTTCCCTCTCCCTTCAACCTGCTCTTATGGTTGCAGCCCTGTGGCACAGGACAGGAGCAGGAAGATGAGTTCTTCCCACCCAGGACACGAAGCCAGCCCAGCTCCCTGCTGTGGTCCCTGACCAAGCCCCCTTGGCAAGGAGGCAAACCCAGCCTGGAGAGCAAACATGGGCCAGGCAAGTGAGTTGCTCCACCCCTCTCCAGCCCAACCCTGACCTACTCCTTGCCTCCTGCACATCCCCACACCTGCAGCTCCCTCGGGGCCAAAATCCCCCTGACCCTCCTCCTTGTCCCAGCAGCCATGCTGATCCGGACCACACTGAGCATCCCCGAGTAAAACCTTCCCAGGATCCCTCTTTCACGGGGCAAACGGCTCCCTCCACGGCTGCCTTGGGACGTTACAAATAGGGATGAGGAAAGAGCTCGACGGGCCGAAGCCAGGATGGGCGAGTAGGAGCCCTCTCCATGTCACACTGCCCCGGGCACAAGCGCATGGCTCACTGCTTCCCACAAGCAGGTTTTTGTGACAGAGATTAACTGAAGGTCGGTGAGAGCCTAGGGCACTATACATACATACTCGAACACAGAAAAGAGGGGCTAGTTTAGACAAATCACTCCACCTTTCAGTCAAAGCAATTTTCAAAGGGCCCCTGAGGGGCTCTGAATGAGAGATGGATCAGCAGATTAAATCCCCTGCTCAGGACACCCTACGGGCTGGAAATGCACCATCAAGCTGTAATTACAGAGCATTTGGGCCTCCCAGTGATGGGCTGCAAGATGGGAAATGGTACAATGAGTCCAGAAACCAAACCCAGAGGAAAGCCATTCTTCCACCACGGGGCAGTGGTACCCCCAGCCCTGCTCCCCTCCTGCCTGGGAAAGCCGCTCTGGAGCAGCTCTCGGGCCAGCCACCCATGCTAAATGCCCCACCCTTTAATTTCCCCTCTTCAGCTCCCAAAATGTTCCACTCTCTGCAGAGCTGGTAAGAGCCCAACCTGGCTTGGCCTCTCTCTGAGCAAATGGCTAAGGATGGATCAACCCCAAAGGCTTCCCATCACCATCGCTTGGCTTCAAACACGACCCACAAGCCCTTTAGCAGGCAAGAAGGGCGCCTGCCTCCTACCTGGGGGGCTTCTGTGGGCGGCAGCGTGGCAGGACTGGATGGCAAGGCAGTGCTTTTTTCTGTGAGTTCTGCAGTCCTGGATGTGCTTGGTTTTGGCAGAGACCTGGGCTTGGCTGTGCTGGTGGGGACAAGCCGTGACGTGACCACCTCTGTCGGTGTGCTGGTTTCGAGGAGGGAGGTGGTGGGTGTCTCTAGGGTGGTGGCCCGGGTGGTGGCTGCCTTGGTGACAAAGGGGGGCAGGAACCTCCGGATGGTGGTGGGCTTGGCAGTGGCCATGGTGGTGCTGGTGGTGGTGGTGGCCGCAGTGGTGGTGGTGGTGGCCGTGGTAGTGGTCGTGGTGGTCGTGGTGGTAGGGGAATCGCTGGCAGTGGTACTGGTGGTGGTTGCTTTCCAACTGGGGATGACTGGTGCCTCTGTCAGCCTGGGGATATACAAGATGCTGGTTGTTTGCTCAGGAGTGGTGTCCTCAGCGGGAAATGGTTCAAAGGGGGTTGCCACAGGCTGCACCGAGGTGATGGGCAGCACGGCTGCCGTGGTGGGGAGCGTGATGGACGTGTCTGTGGTGAGGCTCACTGCTGTCTCGAGCCCCGACTCCTGCTCGAAATCTGGAAGAGGAGGAGAAGAGTGAAGTGTGAAGCTGCTGCTGGCCCAGTATCTCCCAGGGCTGCCAGGCACCTGGCCTCACACCCAAAAAACCCGAGAACATGGACTGGTTCCAGGCTCAGCAGAAACCAAGGGCTGCAAATTCCCATGTGGTGGCCTAAGCCCCTCTCTGGAGTCAGTGTAACCTCTATAACATGGCACGTGCCATTGCGCTGGGGAAAGACTAATCCTGCCCGTGGGGCCAGAGACTGAAATGGGAAATGGAGACGCTGGAGCCCAACTCTGGGATAGTTCCCTTTGCTTTTGTCTAGGTGAGGGCAGGAGGACAGCTCCAGAGATGGATAAAAGGTAATCCCCTCCCTCCCATCCCACGGCAAAGCCCTCTCCAGTTCCACCAAAGCCCATGTCCAGGCTCCCGGGGACTCTTCCCCAGGAACCCTGCAGCTACTTACACCCTGAGCCAGAGCCCGAGTAGACATCGTCCAGTTCATCGTCCCCAAAGGGGTCATCGTCCCCAGAGCCCTCCAGGTCCACGGGCCTCTCGTAGTTCTCGTTGCGCCAGCGCTGAGCCTGCAGCCGAGCAGGGAGAGATGTGTGAGCAGTTCCAGCCTGACAAAATCAAGACCAGTGTCTGCACAGACAGCCCCAGACAGCCCTTGTGGGATGACGCACAGGTTAAAACAGGCCAGGGAAAAGCAAGACCAAGTGCAGGCAGTGCTCTCCAGCTGAACCACCCAGAACCATGTCTTTTTCCCCCAAATCAGTTTGCCACTGCTGACATTTTGTGGAGAGCTCACATTGACTCTGATAACATTTCCCATGGAAACAAGCCCTCTGGAAAGGGAGGAAAAAACAACTGCTTTTGGAAGCTGTTAGAAAAATTATCAGTTTGGTTCTCCAGCTCCCTATAGTCCTGTTTCAGATGATTTTCAAGGGATTCCTGGTACAAGTGTGACAGTAATACACACTATCAGGTGCCCTAACTTGGAAAGTCTCAATATGAAACAATATCAGACTTCAAATATTCCACTGCTTTACAGTGCTGCTAAAACTTGAAGAGCCCTTGCTAGTAGGGCTCTTAAACATCTTGTTTTGCAGATCAAAGTGTCTCCTGTTTGTGTTGCAAGGGAACGGTTTGACACTTCATTACAACCCAAACAAGGAGGCTTTGATCTGCAAGATAGCATCAGATGTTTCAAGGTGTAACAAGTCAGGTTAGTGCTTAAATTAAAAAAAAGGGGTTGAAGGGTCCCCTTCACCTATTAAGGCATTTTACCTCTCCACAACAGCTTTGAGTTTCTTTGTTTTCATTCCAGATTGGAACAAAAAGGAGTTTTGAAAAATCAGAAAATCCCATGACACAAAAATCTGGGACTTAACTCGCATTTTGCCTCCACATCTTTTCTCCTGGAGCCCATCAGCTGGCAAGGGAGAGAAAACCCAGCAGCCCTCAAGGCTGGGAGGTGGGAGGGCACTTCCCAGGGGCTGTGAGCTGATTGCTGCCGTGGTGCCCAAGCCAAGGAGATGCCTGCTGCCCAAGCCCTGCCTATATATTCACTGGGGTGCTGCAGAGGTACCACTTGTGTCATACGCCGACGGTGAGAGCGTGAGCACACTCCTGGGGACATAAATCTCTCTGGAAGGTCAAGGGGAGTTGGACTTTTAAGTGTGTCTCTCCTGAAAGTGCTGCTGAGTTTTTTCTGGTTGGATCTTTTCCTTTATCTCCAGTGATAGCAACACTCTCTCCTATCACTGCAGCCACTGGTTATATCCTGCCAGTCTCCAACACACCACACACTTTCCAAATCACTGGGAAAATTCAGTCTTTGCCCCAAAGATAATGCACCATCCTGGAGTTTCAAATACATGGTCACCAGCAGCTCACTGAAGAAGTGTGTCGTCCACTGGAATTAATCCACATGGAATTGGGAATCACGTGGCCCCTTGCCCTGCCAAACCCAACGGCCACGGTGCTGGGGAAACATCCTGGAGAGAGGAGAGAGCAGGAGAGATGGGATGGAGGCAGGAGGTAGCCAAGAGCAAGGGGGACATGTCCCGGCAAGGCAGGAGTTTGCTTTCCCTCTTTGGAAATTGTATTGGGTTTGCATGGTAGCAGGGGGGCTGCAGGGGTGGTTTCTGTGAGAAGCTGCTAGAAGCTTCCCCATGTTCGATGGAGCCAATGCCAGCCAGCGCCAAGATGGACCTGCTGCTGGCCAAGGCTGAGCCCATCAGCAACAGCGGTAATGCCTCTGTGATAACATAAGAAGGGGGAAGAAAGGCTGTGCAATTGCAGCAGAAGCGAGGATGAGAACATGTGAGAGAAACAACCCTGAAGACATCAAGGTCAGTGAAGAAGAAGGGGGAAGAGGTGCTCCAGGCACCGGAGCAGAGACTCTCCTGCAGCCCATGGTGAGAGGGGAGGCTGTCCCCTGCGCCCATGGAGGTCACCAGTGGAGCAGGGGGATGTCCCAAGGAGGCTGCGACCCTGTGGGAAGCCTGTGCTAGAGCAGGCTCCAGGCAACTGCCTGTGGCCCCATGGAGAGAGGAGCCCGCGTTGGAGCAGGTTTGCTGGCAGCACTTGTGACTCTGTGGGGACTCACGTTGGGGCAGTCTGTTCCTGAAGGACTGCACCCCACAGCAGGGACCCATGCTGGAGCCCATAAACTATGAGACAGGACACCAAAACTGATGGGAGGGCAAGGGAAAAAGGCAAGGTTTGAGGGGTGGAAGAAACATTTGGAGTTGCTCTTATTTGCCTTTTGACTTTTTTACACCAAAAATATTGAAGCTCACTGAGAAATGAGGAGACCACTGTGCAGGTGCTCCCCAGACCAACCCTCACCTCAGCCAGCTAACCCGGGTGAGCTCCCCAAAGGCTGGATTCTCTCTGTGTGATCTGCAGAGCCTCGCCATAATAGGACCCACATGGCCCAGCTCCATCAAGCCCATTTCTCCCTTAAATTGGAACCAGACAGAGCAGTTTCAGCCAATGATTCCCCGGCTCCCCATGCTTGGACAAGGAAATGAAAATGGAAATTCATGGCCCCAGCATGCCACACCAGCCTCCATCCATCCATCCATCCATCCATCCATCCATCCATCCATCCATCCATCCCACAGAGTGCAGAGCCTCAGCAGAATCAGTGCATGTCCTGGATCTGCTTTGCCCAAGAGAAGAGCCTGGAGAGATGCAGCAAAGGCAAATGGGTAGATGCCGATTAGAACTGTCCAGCCCCAAATCCAAAATCAAACCTTGCCATGCGAATAATATCCCCGTATTTTACTTAGATAGCAGCTGAGCCCAGCACCCCCCTGCTCAGCACGTGGTCAGGGAGAAGTGCCCAGGCACCAGCGCCCAGCTCCATCATCCCGCTGAGGTCACTGACCCATGCTGTGCTCCGACCTGCAGCACGGGGCTCCCCAACATGATGCAGATGTTTGGAGCTGGGAGCTTCTCCTCTGGGTCAGTCTCCTCCCTGGATCCACTCCCTCAGCACTATGCAAACACCATCACTCCCTGCAGGTGGAGGGAGCAGGATCCATGCCACAGCCCTGCAGGGATCCATCTCCCAGAGCTGTTGAGTGAAGCAGGAACAACTTCACAGCAATAAAACACCTCACAGGGCCAAAACTCTCTCTCTGGAGTCAACTCCCCCAACGTGAGAGACATCTCTCCCACGCCTGCCCCTCACACGCCAGCCTGCAGGAGAGCAGAGACGTTCTCAGACAGGTTTTGCCCTGAGTGGATTCCGGAGGATTGGCAGCGATCAGTGGGGTTTACACCATGGAGGGGCTATGGCAGCCCATGGCACAGGGCAGCTCGCCAGCAGCCCAGCTCCAGCTGATGCCTGGCCAGCTCAGTGCATGTCACATCAGCTCCCGCACAACCAGGCATCATGTTGAGGTTGCACTTCAATACTGATGAAGCTGCAGAGTGCTTGCTGCTCAGGGGAGGTGAAACGGGCCCTAACATGGGATGGCAGAGAGCTCCCCTTCTCTTGCTTGTCCACAAGTCTCTGGTGGCTGCTCCCAAGTCACTCCTGTGTGCAGGGTGAGCTGGCAATACAAAACCATGGCAAGCAGCAATGGATTCTGGGCAACCCTTTGCTCCTCTTCAGCATTCTTCATCCTAGATTTGCCTCTGCCCAGCATAAAGCCCTAAATAACCCCACAGCCAGGACCAGGTATGGGGGAGCCCCTGACTGCAGCGAGCACAGCCCCAGCCCAACAAGCTTCACAAAGATTTATTGATAAAGACTTGTGAAATACCTCCAGGTGCTCCCGAGGTGTTTGGGACATGGTTGTTCCCAAAAATTCCCCCATGCCACTCCACTTCTGAGGCACTGACATAAACCTCCTCCCAGCCAGGCTGCCCCAGCTGCAGCCCTGATGGTATTAGGTCAGGCTCATGCAATAAATCTTGGGAACAGTCGGTGTTTATTTGGATTTACTGCTGCTTAGATAATTAATACTCCACATGCACCAAGCTCTGCACTCACGTACGGCCCCCAGCCTTCCCCCAGCAATGAGGGGTCTGCTCCCCCTTGCATGGCCAGGATGAAGGGGAGAGGAACAGGGATTTTGCCAACCCGGGAAATCATAAATCACGCTGGATGGCAGCTCCCACCTCCCGACCTGCGGCTGCCTCCCAATCCGTCACAGCCTCCATCGCAGCAAACACGCAGCTGGCTGGATTTGTCCCAAAAAGAGAAACTCTATCCAGACTTTACCCCCAACCCAGCAGGCTCCGCGTGGTCAGAGCAAGGTTGGAGGGAGCCCGCTGGCAGAACCCCCCGTGCATGCTGGATCTGTCCCCCACAGCCCCTGGTCCCCTGGGATGGGGCCAAGGACTGTCCTGACCCCACTGCAGGAGGGATGTAGCTGCTGCCCCAGAGAGGTCTGCAAGCCCCAAAAGAGGGTTTTCCAAGGCACAATCTCATGCCTGCCTAGGGCTGGGAGCCATGCCAGCCACATCCCCTCCTTTGATCAGTCTCCTCCCGTGGTTGGATGGGGGGACATGCTCACAGGACTCCCAGGTCCTCTGTGCAGCCCTCTCTGGGTGCCCGATGCAAAGCTGGGCCAGATAGGCAGAGGCTCCTCGTGACCAGGAGGAAACCTCAGCACGATGCTCATGCTGGCCCTGGTGTCCCCTGTCCCACACCAACCCCTGCCCTGCCCTGCCTGCAGCGGGATGTCGAGGGCCTCCAATTAGCCGGTTCAATCCAAGGGACAGCAGCTCCCATCCATGCAATTACAACTTCCCAGCTAATGACTCTTGGCAGGGGGTTTTGCTAACCAGCTCAGCCCTGCTTCCCCCAGCCGGGCTTCATTAAGGAAATTAAACCAGGGGCCAAGACAAAGCTGCTGGAGGCACTGGAGCCCAAGACACTGGCTGAGCCAGAGGGGTTTCACCACCCTGGGCGATGTCCAAGTCCATGGGAGGTGGTCAGGAGTGGAAAAGTTTAAATGTGCCCTGCAAGGTGCTGGCTCTGCACTGGGCCATGCTCAGGACTGTCCTGCAGAAAGGGAACTGCTCGTGTCACGTCCCTGTGGCTCAGCCCATGGGTTGGTCACTGCCATGTCAGCTGTGGGGGCAGCCCAGGCCAGGAGCCAGCTCTGGCATCATCCAGACCCCAACTGCCTGCCCTATTTCTACTCCTTCAGTGTCCAAAAAAGGTCACAGATCTACTGCTATAAAAGCAAGCACCAATGCAAAGTAGTCTCCATAGGGTAGGGCCAGAAATTCAAGTTTCATTAAATGTTCCTCCAGTGCTCTAAATGACTCAAAACAAGTGCCAGCCAGAAAGATTTGGATATCAGCAGCTCTGGAGGTGACATGGCCACTACATCAAGCTTGGGTAAGAGCCCCTATCTGATCCCAGAGGACCCTTTTGCTCCCACAGCCACCATGGGGCTGAGCGAGATCGGCAGGCAATGATGACAGCCACTCGCCATCCCCTTTGATGCCTCCACTCTGCAGCTAGACTGGACTGGCCAGGAATGGCAGCGGAGGGGCTGTGACAGCTCAAATCGCTGCACTAAGAGCCTTGGAAAGCAAGAGAGAGCTCAGGCCCTTTGGCCTGCCACCATCAGAGCTGAGCAGGGAGATGCACTATCTATGCACATCTAACCCCCCCAGCACAGCAGATGCCCCATCCCTCCCTCTTCAATCCCTTTATCAAGGCGGGTGACACCATTCTGCAGGTGAAAAAATGTAAAGCTCAGGCAAAGGGTCCCACTCAGCCCTCCTACAAGCAGCCTCTGTGTATACCAGAGGATTTGGGTACTTAAAAACAAAGGGACAGAGGGGACCTGCCCGTCAGCAACATGCTCCTATAAACCCCTCCAAATCTCTGTACGTGTCCTGGGGGACGGGGACCAGCTGGTTTGGGTCTTCCTAAATTCCCTGTATGCTTGCACATCCCTCCTTCCCTAGGCAGGGAGGATTAAGGTGTTGTTATTTTTTAGGGTGTTCCCACTCCATGGCAGGGCTTTCGCAGACTCTTAAAATTCTCAAAACCTGTCCTGAACATTAAGCCCATTGCGAAAGTGATATTCACTGCTGAGCGTCTGGCTTTCACACCGGGAGGAAGGGATCCATCTTTAAGCACGGGGAGAGGCTGGTGAACCTCCCTGCGATGCTCTGAAGCCCTTCTCTGGTCGCCATCAGCATGGCAACAGTTGCCATGGAAACCGCCTCCTCCATGGCGACGCATCCATTGCTGGAGCGGGGCGATGGGTGGTGTCCTCCAGCACATCCACCCGAACCGGCTCTGGGGTCTGCCTCCCTGGGGGTGTTGTGGGGAAGGAGGAATTAAATGGCCTCATGGCATGGGCCACAGTGCAGGGGGGAGGGAAGAGCTGCCTCTGAAAACACAGAGGAGCTCCTGGGGAGCTCAGTCCAGGCGTGGGGAGAAAACCCAGCTCAGGTCCCGGAATCCGCTGTCTATAGAACTTTGCAGAGGGTCAGAGCATCTCCCCACAGCCCAGCAGCCCTGGCTGGGAGACATCTGCCCCAGTCTGGGTGGTGGAAGCGACTGAAGGCTGTGGATGCTTCTACCCCTCCTGGCTGTAGACAAAAGCTCAAGAGTTTTCCCTGAGGGAATCAGAAAGGAAATTAATAAAGCTTAAATTTGTTGGTTTCTAAGGCAGCTGGGACGCAGGCTTGGTTCGTGCCTGGAGCTTGGGCTGGTGGTGATGGGGGACAAAGCTAGGTGGTAAAGTCTTTTAATTTGTAAAGCTCACTTGCAGCGTGCACAGAGAGCAGAGCTGAGCAACTGCAGAGGCAAAGCGAACCCCAGGAAAGCATCGCAGCCCCCGGAGCCCACATGTCACCTCCCACCGAGTCCAGCTGCAGCCCCCAGCACCACCCGCACGGGTTCAGAAGAGAAGGCTCCTGCTGCAGGGAAGCCTGGCATGGCAAGCTGGGGATGGAGGCGATTTCATCACCTGACATAGATGTCCATGGCCACCCAGCAGCCTCCAGCACAACTCTGGGGCACGAGATAGGGCCAAGGCAGGGGAAAGGATTCATGCAGTGAGCATCAGCAAGGACACAAGGGACCAGACTGTTCCACATCCCAACAGGTGGGCAGTTAAAGAGGAAAAGGAAGATTGAATCAGTGTGAAAGCAGCCAGGAGAATGGGGTGGGGTCGTGCAGGCGAGCACAAGCACCAGCTTGCCATCCCATCCCATGGCACTAAGCACAGGTTCTTGTCTCTGCATCCCATCCCCTGCCCATTCCACTTGCAAAACGAACAGCAAAACCAGAAAGCCAACATCCCAAAGGTCTGTTTGCACTTCAGCCCAGTGAAGCAGCTTTGGGAAGCCAAATCCCCTGCTCCCAGCCGCAGTCCTGCATGCTGCAAGGGCAAGGGGAGAGGACAGGGTGGGCAGGAGACTGGCCTTGCCAGGAGGGAGCAATGGCATCATGCAAGAGTGACAGTGACCCGGGGTGTGTCCTCCAAGGGAGATGCTGAATCTGGCTGCGTTGGAAAGCTTGAAGGAAGCAGCCAGGGTCAGCAGTCTGTCAGGGGCTGAAAGCTGTTTTCTCCAGGAAAACACATTTAAACTGAGAACATATCGCAAGAAAAGCGTCGATTATTTCTATGATATTTTCCATGGGATATTTTCAATTAATCACCCCTTGAAAGCACTTTTCTGGTGTTTTAGATAGAAAACCTTAATAACTCATCCCAACAGATGATTTAGTGATACTATAAACAGTTGAAATAACATTAACTCGCACATAAAGTTGGAATGAAAACATTGTTTCTGAACCTTAAAGACTCCACAATTCTTTTCCCACTACAAAATATCACTGATTTTCCACTCTTCGATCCAAGGCTGTGAGTTAAAAATAAATCTGTTGGAAAGCTGCTCCAGACAGCATCTCAGTGTCGCCGGGACCTGCTGCTTTTGGAAAAGACCTCGATATCCCAGCATGGTCAGTCCCAGCCAAGATTTTGCCCAAGGACTGATGCTGGAGACTTCCAAAGCTGCTTGAGGTGAAGATGCCCAAGGCAAAAGCGAGGAGGCTGAGCTAGAAGGCAGTGCCATGGCACGGCTGGTGTTTGGGGGTGCAGGATGCTGGTGGAAACCGGGGGGACTCATGCTCACAACCAGTGGAGATGTCTCTTGCAAGACATGATCTGAGCTCAGGCAAGCAGCAGCCAGTTATTTTCTGTAACTTCATTCTTTCTCAGATTAATTAAGCCCCTGAATAACAGCTGCCTAAACCCCAGTGCATTTTGATTTAATAGGCTGGTTATTTTATGCAAGTAAAATAATCATTAACATTTACCGAGGAGCAGCAATTATTCTGGCTTTGTATTGATTCTCCGCTGCCAACGCAGGCAACGCTGCGAGGAGCCAGGCTGGGTGCAGGCGCATCCCCAAACCTGCCTTCGGACGCATATGCTCCTGAGTGCTTAATCATCACTCAGGGAATATAACGAACCACCAGGTCCAGGTGCCCTGGACCAGGCTCAGCTCTTCAAACAGCATCTCTCCTCCTGTCTCCACCGTCATTTTCTATCCCAATTCTTCAATGGATTAGTGCCAGATCTTACCCCACTACACAATAAACATCCCCAAGCCAAGGCTGGCATGAAAACTAACAAACCTCCCAGTGTAAATTGTTGCTAACACCTCATCTCCCAGCACGCTCTGCTTTTTACCTCGGGGGAGATGAAGGAGAAAAAAACCACACACACAAACAAAAGTCCCCACCTCCTGCTGCATAGAAAACATTGGCTGAAGAGGCACAAATGAGCCCAGCAAGGCTCTGTCACTCATCGGCTGGGATTGCATCAGGCAACTGAGGTGGCTTCTTGGGGTTCCCCTAGGATGGCAGGTCCCCCCAACATCTAGGCACCCCCAGGGACCACCATGTTTTCTTCCTACAGAATCCACAGTGGTTCAAAGCCTGGCTCTTTGCCACATGGCTGCGGGTTTGTCCAGAGCTGGTGGAGCACTTGGCTGGAAGTGATGCCATCAGCAGATGGGGGAGTGGGGCAGGAGGTTCCCCAAGCCTGAGTGAGCCAGCAAAGGGAAAAAGCCAAGTCAAAGCCAGGCTCTACAGATGCCCCCTTGGTACTCAGGAGTCTGGGGAGAGTCCTGTGCCACAGCCCAGAGCACCATGACACCTGCTCACCAAGAAATCACACACCTATGGTGCCCTTCATCCTCCTACTGAGAGCATCCTGCTAACCCCGGGGAGGCAACGGAGACAACCTGTGTGGGATGGAGAAAAAACAGCTGGGCTGGCAGGCAGGGACAGGCAGGGCTCAGGCAGCTGGAGCACCTGCACCCCCAGTTCTGCCGCCTGCATTCCTCCAGCTCCCTGGTCTACCTGGCCAGGTCGATCTCTTTTCCACCCAAAGGATTCACAGTGCACTCCAGACTCATTAATTCCCGTGGGATTGCACATTGCCATGGTGATGCAGGCAGCCTCAGGAAAATCCTGCTCTGGCCGGTACGCTGCCTGCGGACCCCAGGCCACCATCCATGGATGCTCATGATGGATCTCAGCCCCCCGGCTCCATCCACCATTTCCTTCCCAGAACTCCAGAGCTGCCACCGTCAGCAGGAACTTCCCCCAGTCATTACAGAATTGATTTAATTTGCTCTGCTCCATAATCCTATTGCAGCTTAACATGCAAAACTGTTTCAAGCTCTTCTCACCTTCCACAAAGGCGCATTTCAGAGCTCACTCCCCTCCCTGGGACTTGGCTCTCCGAAGAGCTGCAAAATAGGACTTTTTTTTTTTTCCTGTCCTTCCTCAAGCAAGCGCTTGGCACAGGGACTGCCACTATGTCTGTTAAACACCTCCCCAGTGGCCTCCCGGTAGCAGGACGTTGCTAACTGGCACTTTGGGATTCACACTCGCCTCGAGCTTCTCCACAGAGACCCAGCAGTGCAGACAGGCCCCCAGGAGTGCTCACCCTACCCAACCCGGGCGAAGATGATCCCGTGCTCCCTATCCAAGCCGTGGAGATGGAGTTTGGCCAAGAAAAACATATTCAGTGTTGTCGAGGGGCAGGGAGCTGCAGACATGGCCGCATGCCTGGGTGGCATGCACAGGGGATAAGTCATTGCATGCCTCAGTTTACCTGCCTGCAAGAAAGTGCAAATAAAGCGGGGCAGGGGACTGGAACAGGCAGGGGCTTCTCTCCCATCCCCATGGCTCTGGGGACCATGGCACATCTCTGCAGAGCAGCATCCACATCTCACACCCTACTGTCCCAGCAGCTCAAGTTTCTCTGCTCACCCACTGCCCCAGATGCAAATCTGGGCTGAAAGTCAGAGTTTCCCCACCAGCCAGTCACGTAACAGGGTGAGCAGCCTCCCAGGGGAGGCAGAGAGGCCAATGGGAGAAGTAACCTCTGTGCCATGGATTATATCCCGTGTGCTCGTGCCGGTGGGCATCACGCTGCGGGGAAGGGCATCGTCAGCCCTTGCCTCAGTTTCCCCCTTCCCCGATGATTAGGGAAAGGCCTGATGTCCTCTCCAGGCAGGACTCGACCTCCTGATGTGGGAGGAGCAGCTGGAAGGCAGAGCTGGAGGGGGACAGGCAGATGGGTCTGCTCAGGGCTTGGTCGTTTATTCTGCATCTTGCTTTAACCTTGCTAGAGCCCCAACACATGACAGAGCCTCCCTGTTAGAGCGGGTATTTAAAAAAACAGATTGAGACTAAAATGCCAGCGGACACCGTCACGTTAGAGAGGTTAAAACTCCTGTTATGGGAGTTTTTCAAACATACAAACATTGTGGTGGCCAGCAGTGCTGGGAGCATCCCCTGGGATGCTTTCACAGGTAAGCGCTGCCCTTGGGCCAGATCCTGCAGCCACCGCTGGGCACAGGGCGAAAGGACTTTTCGTTATGGAGGGGGGAAAAAATCCCCATACACATCCAAACAGGTGGAGTTAGAGATGGCATTTGCCAGCTGGGAGGGGAATGAAGAGGTGCCTGCCTGTGGTGAGGAGCAGAGCCCTGGTCTCCACTCCGAAGGGGTGCAGAGCATCCACAAAGCTAGGGTGGGTGCTGGGACCATGGCCATGCATCAGCAAAGAGATGGAGAGAAAAACCTCTTTTCCAGCCCCCTTTACCAGAAAGAGAAGACCAAAAATTTGCACCTTAATGCCTCAAAGCTAGAAGTGAAAAAAACCACCAAACAAACCAACCCCAAATACTCCAAAATTTTTAAGCCAGACCTGAGATGTGAGAGGAGCTCAATGGAAAGTTTTGCACACCCTAAGTTTTGTCCCATAGAGAAACAAAGCCAGCTCCAAGGAGATGCAGGGGCACATGGATGGGGAGGAACCAGGGTGCTGCACCTTTCTGGAAAGCAGCCTCTTCCCTCCTGATTACTTTCTTGAGAGGCTTTTGGTGGGGACCTGAACTGATTATTCCCACTTGACATGACACCTTCATGCATCCTCCTGCCTGTTGGCCATCAAGAGCAAGTGAAAATAAATAGCTCCCTGGTTGGTCACTAGATGTTCAGCCCTTTCAAGGCCACTGGCAGCCCTGGCTGCAGACGACCACAATTCCTCTTGAGAGCTGGGTGGGTTTTGGCAACAGCTTGAGCTCCTCCATGCATCCAAATCTCCCCAGCCAGATGGTTGGACTGATTACACACTTCCCGGGTCACCGGAGGGCAATGCCAGCATTTACACAGGCCCACCAGCTCCTGAGCTAGGAGAAAATATTTACTCTCCCAGACTCAGGTAGAGACGCTGGGAGAGTAAATATTTTTTCCCCTTTCCAACCTATTTGCTGCCCATTCGCTTCTCTCCTTCATGGCCAGGGAAGGACAGACACTGTAGCTGGAGAAAAGCCACCACTGGGCACCCTATGCCTGTAAGCCCTGCGGAGCAGTCGGGTCTCTCCAGGTTCAGTTTTTCTTTACAACCCCAGGAACAGAAAGGGGAGAAAAAAACCAGGTGCCAGGATGGTTTGATGCACGGCGCCTTGGACACTAGCGTCCTTGTTCTCCGCTGGCCACGCTGCACAGCCAGAGCGGGGGAAACCTAATCCTGCTCCCTCCCTGCTCGGGTTTCCCAGCTCTTCTGTGTTACAGCGCTGAGGAGGCAGGCAGCAGCGCTAACAAAATATTATGGTGGCGCCAGCCCTTGAGACACAACGACGTAATGCCTGGTGCAGGGATGGAGCAAGGCTCTGCAAGCGCTGCGTCCCCTTCTGCTCCATTCGCCGCAGGCCCCTAAGTCGGGATGGACTCTGGCAAGGGGGTTAATCTTTGTCGAGACCATCCTGAGGACAAGACCCCAAAGCAAAACCCAGGGAGAGGAGTGCACGGAGTGACTGAGGTGAGGCGATAATGCTGGGGCCATCGGGTTCCCGGTGAGGTGCAGTGAGTTCCTGGGATTGATGTGCCACTCTCATGGGGGGATGGCACCTGATTTGGGGGTGCTGAGAGAGTTAATCAACCAGTACTTGAAAGATGTGCAAATGACAAGTGTTGTTTGCTTGACGCTTCAATACCCAAATTTTTTGCACCTTAAAAATAGATGGACGGGTGATTAGATTCAGAACAACCAGGTGTTAGCACTGCAACAGGGTGTAAAAACCCCAGCTCAGGCTCCTTGCAAAGGGCCAGCGGTTCCCAGCACACGTGGAAGCGCTTCTCACTGCTGAGAGTAACCCAATTTCTGCTGTCTTGCCTCATCACTCAGCTCTTCAACAAGAATTAGAGCAGGGTGGGGAGTTCACACTGGACTCCCTGCCCTCCCTGCCGTGCCCAGGGAGAAGAGGTGATGCCACTAAGCAGAGAAAGGCCAGTAGCCAGCTTGGGGCTGCATCCTGGCTCTATCCAGCCCCTCTGAGTGAGACAGAGGTCATCAGGTCTATAAAATCCATTTAATCTGCATTTTTCAGCAGCAAAATCAGCCCATCTCTCTCCAAAAGCACTCAGGAGCTGGTCAATGTTTCCCACCCCCAGTAGATCACTGCAGGAGCTCCTTGATTTAGGAAAAAAAAAAAAAAAAAAGGTATCTCCTCTTTCTAGTCCACACACAAAGAGCCTCAACCTATATTTATCTGCCCTGAACTTTATCTGCTGCAGTTATTCGTCTGGAAATGTAATCAATCTCCCTTCCGACGGCACCAGCCCCTTCAGCTCGGCAGCTGTAGAGCCGCCCTCCCCTCTGCATCCAGAGGCATTAAGCAATCAGACATGATGTGTGATAAAGAAAAATAAAAATTCAATTAAAACCCCCCAGTTTTCCTCACACGGGGCAGCTCGAGCATTTGCTAAAACTCTGCCTTTTTGGATGTCACCCTGTTTTGTGCAAAGGGAGGAGAAATGGTCCCAGTGGACCCGCCACAGCTGCAGGAGCACTGGGACAGCCCCCAGCAATGGGGTCAACCCAAACCACTGGGACAGGGCACAGCACTTGGGACACCGGGGCATGATGTGTCCCGTCTGGAAGTGCTTCGGCTCTGCACCTCACCAAGGCAGCTAAAGTTTCCAGATGAAAGAAAACATCTCGAATCTGCTGAAGATCAGAGCCTTAACCTGAGCGTTGCCCATCTCTCGTTACTGGTCCTTGGCCAGGAAACGCCGCCAGCCCCGCAGGGCTCGGCTTACCAAGAAAATAAAAGAGCTGGAGGCTTCAAGCCTTATAAATGAGCAAAGCTTCAGCCAATGGACAAAACAACTCCACAGTCTTGCTGCCCCCGCACCGAGAATGGGGGATTTGAAGGCTTTTTGCATGTGATGGGAAAAGTTTCAAGGTATCCTGTCCACATGCGATGGGTGTGAAAGGGGGTTATGTTGCTGGAAGGAGTTGTTCAAATATTTATACAGCCCGAGCCTCCTTGTTTCCTGCCCCCAGATGAAGTCCTCTTAATGAAATGTAACTAAACAAGCCACTTCCATTCTGCCTTTCCAACGATAATTACGGCTGATACAGTAAGCGGGATGGCAGCGTTTCAACACCCTGCCAGAGAGATGAAAACCAGCACCCTTAAGGCAACATCTACCAGGCAGCATCATCCCCAGAGCTTTAAGAAGAGGGTTTGCATTTTGGTGGTGTGACCTCACCAGGGATCACACCATCCATCTACCCAGTCAGGCTGCTCATGGGGCCGAGATGGCATCACCAGTCCTGGAGCAAGGGCTTCTCTGTGCTGCTGGCCAGGGAGAGCTGCCAGGTCAGCCCCGGCTCCTGATTGCTCTTTATTTTCTTCTCTGCATGGGTTATCACCACCACCACAGCAGGTATTTAGTTTTGTTGGGGAATAAGCAGCTGAAGTGAAGCAGCCGGACCATGTGCAGAGGCAGAGGCTGCGTGCGTTGGAGCAGGTAGTGTCATTGTCTGGAGGGAAGTGCCCCTTAGAGACCTTCTCCTGTGGGTGCCTCCATCTCACCCATCCCAAAGCACTTGTGACAGAAGCAGACACGCCTCTTCCTGTGCTTGACATGGAGAGGGAAACTGAGGCAGAGCAAGGGAATGGATATCAGTGCCAAGTCCAGCATCTTCTCAATACATAAGGGCAGCCTTTGCTCCCCTCCACTTTCTCAAGCTGGCAGGGGTCGGACAGACACAGTAAGACATCCTGGTGTGTGGGGCTACTGGTAGAAAGCAGGTTCAAGTCCTTGCTCCACCACGCTTCCATCACCCCTTGGTCAAATCCTTTTGTCGTCCTCTGTGGCCCAAGACAGGTCACTTGGCCAGCAAGAAGGATTTCTATCCCTTCAATGCTTGCAAGAGCCCAGGGCAGCACTGTGCCACCACCAGAGAAGACAGGCTGGGTGCTGGGTGCCGTGGCCCATAGGTGCATCATCAGGAAGGACAGACACCCAACATCAATTCCCTTCTGCTCGGGAGAGGAAATGTTGTGTTTCCCAAGGAGAGGAGACTCCAGCAGCTGGAGGATGCAGTCAGGGCGGCTGATGTCCACCATGGATGGATGAATCCTAAGAATGGCTGAAGGCAAATCCCTGGTGCCCACAGAGCTGAGCATCTCCAGCCTGGGCACCTCGAAGCATCCTGCCTGCAGGATTAGTGGGGGGGTTGCAACGACCCAGGGGACAACCACATTTATGTGCACTTACAACAGCCTGTGCCGAGTGGGGAGAGACCCCGAAGCCCAGCTGGAGGGCTCTGCTCCACCCCTGGGGAGGACTGGCAGAGCAGAAGGAGCCCTGCAATGGGACTGCACTTCATCCGGAGGACACGGCAGCATCCTGGTGTGACACCTCCCCGAGCTCCACGCACCTCAGAAGGTAAGTTGTAAGGCCAGTCTGGCTTTCAAGCAGCACCCTCACTGCCGTTCCTGTGGGGAAACTGAGTCACAGAGCAACTGGGCAGCATCTCCCCAAAAGCCTGCAATAGTCTGGGAGAAGACCCAGGAGTCCAGGCTTCTGTCTTGCACAACCTCTCCTTGGGGGATGTGGAAAGACAAAAATCGGTGTGTCTGGGGCTGTATGGGCCATGACCTGATCCAGCATCTCTCCCAATGCACTATCTAGCCCTGCTGCAGCAATGGGGCTCTCCAGAAATAAAAAACAAAAGAGAGAAAAAAAAACACCAGGAAAAAAATAAAAAAGATTTTCAGCTCACTAGTCTTTTTTTTTTTTTCCCAGATCTAAAATTGATTAAAATAAACCCAGTGATCTGACTTAGCTGTTTCTATTTAGGACCTGAATAAGGACTTGTGAGTCCAAAAGCTTATCTGCTTTGGAGCGTTTTTTCCCTAACCATATCGGTTGCTCTAATAAAAGATACGGCCTCTCCCTGCCAGCCTCCTCACACTCCCATCCTTTGACTGTCACGCTTCCACTCGTACAACCACCACTACCATTGATTTCTCCGCTGGCTGGAGCAAGCAGCAAGGTCCCCGACTGCTATTGCTCAGCGGAGGAGCAACAAGGTTACAACTTGCCCAGCTGCTGCTTAGTCAAAAAAAAAAAGAAAAATTTTAAAAGCAAGAATTTATGTTCAAAAATCTGCTTCCTTCTTCCTATAATTTTCAGGGCTGGTGGTGATTTTCCCACCACATTCCCAGCACAGGGCTCAGCATAAATTCTGGGCACCCACCCACCACCAGAAATGATGCTGGACAAGCCACGGGAGATGGTTTTCAGGATAGGAAACAGCAAGGCTTGGGTGTAAGCAAGCTGGGAAAGCGAGGCCAGAGCCCAGCCTTGGACAAAGGCAGCTGCCTGGCTGTGTCCAACACGGGGAGAGCAAGGAACCTGGGGAAGCACGTTTGGAGGCTCAGACTAGGGATCGGGGACCGAAACACTGGGGTGTGACACAGGTGATGGACCACAGTCCCACACACCGGCTCTCCCTGAGTGCCCAGTCCCCAAATTCCAGGCTGAAATGGTGATGCTCCTGCAAGTTGGGCTCCAAGGTCCTCTAAATTCAATCTCCCTCTTGCTGGGGACATCAGTGGCTGGTGCCCCTTCCAGCCCTCCCCTGTGCAAGGAGAGCAGCAGGACACGCACCTTGCTGCAAACCACCACAATACAACCCCAGCAGCCAGGCTGGCGCAACTCCTCCACCCCCAGCAGCAGATTTTAGCCCCAGCTGGGCAGCACTCTTACCCCACCCTGGCCATCGCTCACTTGACAGCAAAGCCAAGCTCGCGCCGTGCTCGGTCCCTCTGTTCAGCGGGGGACAGGGCGAGGATTAAGGATGCGATAGCGGAGGGATTACCCGCAGCCCTGGTTGGGCACGCAGATCCCGGCAGATTGCCTGTGCCGTGGGGGGAGGAAAGCATAACACCTCGTGCCTTTGCATCTGATGGATTTTTATGGTGTAATAAAATGGAGGATTTACCTGGGGAGGCTTAAATGATAAAATTACATGCACGCAGTGGCAGGAATGAGCGACAGCCGCTGCAACGCTGCGATGGGTGAGCAATCCTCGTCTGACCAAAGGGGCACTTTTTCCCCAGGAATTTATAAACCTCTGCCAGTCTCTGAGCAGCTTAGCAAGGCACCCCCACCCCCTTTTCACCCATGGGGAAACTGAGTCACGGAGCAAATTCCCAGCATGGCTTTAAGTCACCTCTCCATCAACTTTACCACGAACAACCTCAGAAATTTTTTACCACGAAAACAAGCAGGAATCTCCCTTGCTCTTCCCTACAGCCACAAACATCAGCACCCCTGAGCACCCCAAAGAGAACCCCAACCTCCACATGACACCCAACAGCCCGGAGCTCACACTCATCCCAGCTCTGCTTCTGCCTTTCCTCCTCGCTGCTTCCCAAAATGCACAAGGACGTGTGTTTGTAGATAAAAAGCCCTATTTTTAGCACCTTGTATCATTAACCTCTGGGACTTGCTGCTGCATGTGCCATCCCCAGGGACAAGGTTTCAGAAGGGTGCATCAAACCCAGGGACAGGGAAGGCACGCTTACATCAGCCAGAAGAAAAACCAGGTTATAAATTTACACATTGCTGCTGTGGAGAAGAGGGTGTCCTCTACGCTCACCCCCAACCATCCAAAATAAAGCAGTTTACAAACTCCAGGCTGCATTCAAAATGTGGATTTGGAGACATATCCCAGCTTGGGAGTGGGAACGCTGGCAAAGCTGAGATGGCTCTCCTCTCCCTGGCCCCAAAAACCCCACGAGGACCGAGCTGAGCGGGCAGCTTGGCCCAACCCTGAGGATTAATGCGGAGTTTCCTTCTGCAGCTGCTGCAGGGATGCTCTGGAGGATGCTCTGGAGCAGCACACGCTGCATAGAAATCCCCATTTCTGCCCTTTGCAGAGGGTGAGGTTGTGCTTGCCCAGCCAGGCTCTGCCAAGCCCCACTCCCTGCCCAAAGCCGTGTCCTGGGCTCGTGGCAGCGGAGCAGCGCGACGCCAGGCTGCTGCGGGGATCGGAGCAGCGGAAACAGTGCGGGTGACCCACTGCTGAGGGGTGTTTCTTGAAAATCAGCACTGGCTGTGCTAGTCGGAGCAATAGGGCTGGGAGGGACCCCACAACCAGGCTGTGTCTCTCCTGCCCCGGGTCAGGGTCGACTCCACAGCTCTGGTTCTCAACGCGCGGAGCTAACCCAGCCTTTAGCATCTCCAGCAATGGGTTTGCACAGCAGCCCCACAGCCCCTTCGTCCTGACATATCCTGAGCAACACGGGCTTCCCACTGCCTGGCCCAAGTTTCTCCAGCAGTAGGACGTGGCTCTCACTAACTTTCCATGACCACAGTAGTGCCTGCCTGCTCCTGCCTGCCCCTGCCTGCAGGGTGACCCAGGGCACCTGGCTCTCTCCTCAAGGGCTGCTCAGGCTGAGCACTTGGCATCACTTGTCCCCACACAGGCACACAATTTTGGGGGTCCCTACTGGAGAACAACAATGCAGCACATGGGAGCAGGAGAGTGCAATGGGAGGTGGGGGATTTCTTGGCTGCAGAAGGCAGAGAGCATCCCCACTGCTCTCACTCCCGATTTTGGGTGACGCTCCCTGTCTGTATGACATCCCAGTGCGCTGGGGGAAATTGCTCTCAAACCCTCCAGGAAAAGCCCCTGGATGTCAGCAGTGAGGTGGGACAGGGATCTCAAGGCCAGGCTTTATCCAGAGATGTCAAAAATGCCATGATCCCCCTCTTACATGCTTAGGACTGCTCCTCCCACCCCCAAAACAAAGACACTCTTCAGCACTGGCATCCATCACCATCTGACCCCAGCCCAGCTTTGAGCTAGGCATGTCCTGAGTGGGCAAAGGCCCCAGGGTATCCCAGGGGTGACACCACTGTCACCCAGGAGGCCCCAACCTCTAATTGCAAGACCTCCAATGGCTCGTTCCCCATCCCAGACCCCACCACCTCCCTTTGTCCCTCCTGTCCCTGCAGCTTTATCTTCCTTAAGCCGATTGCTGGGGCTGGGGCTGCCTGCGGTGAACCTCCGGTGTGCTCGCCAGCCCCCCAGTGAAGCGGGCGGTGCTTTGCGGGTTGCAGCCGGAGCCTGCCCGTGAGGATTAAAGGAAATTATAGCCACTGCTTAAACACGGTGGTGGCTGCGAGCCAGGGCAAGGCAGGAGCCAAGGTGCCATCTGAAAGTGGTTCCTAGTCAAGAGCATCCTCCCCAGGGCTCCCCAGTGAGCACAGGGAGAGAGGTCCCCTTATTCTCCATCTTATTGCCAACCACAGCAGGTGGATCTGATCCAAGCCTTCCCTAAACACAGGTGGGAGATGTCAACGGGGTGTTTTCCCTCTGTGTTTGCATGAGCATGTACGTGTCTGGCTCCAAACTCTGCCCTCAAAGGTGGATTCCATCCCTGCCACCCCCAGCAGTCTCAAAACAAGGTGTTTCCCCCAGCCAGGCACAGCCATGCCCTTCGCAGCCTGGGAGGTGCTGAGGGTAATTCTCCCTGTGTGGGTGAGGCCCTCACCAGGGTGTCTCTGGGATGGATGCTGCGGGGGGCTGTCCCCAGGGTGGGCACGGGGCTGCGGGGATCAGCTCAGGGCTTGCAGGGACCTGAGCCAGGGTCTGCTGCTGCAGGGACCAGATGGCTCAAGGGAGCCTAATCCTGCCCAGCACATGCAAGGAGGGGTCTGGGACCTCCAGGCAGACAGCCTGTGAAGTAGAAAGGCCACAGGGAGTAGGAAGGTCCCAAACCAAGGGACAGTGCCAAAACCTGGGCACTTTGGAGGGGGACAGGCTGCAGGCTGGGGGCTGCTGACAGCTCTGTGATGCTCTGGGGGGAGTTAATCCCCTCTCTGTGCAATGACACAACAGGAAAGCTAAGGGAAAGGTCCCCAGCAAAACCAGTTCTAACGTCCTCACATTGCTGCCCCTGGTGCATTTTCAGCACTGGTTTTGCCTGTTGCTGGTATATGACTTCTCTATATGCGGGGAGCCAAGGCCACGGCAGGGTCTGGCCATGCACCTCCCGTCCTTCAAAGGAAAAACAACCTCTGAGCCTGAAGGAGCTGTAAAAAACCCTCTGACTTGATGGATCACATCATCCCTTCTAGGCTTAAAACCTACCAGCCAAGGTATATCCCACCAGATCTGCGCCTTGGGATGGCACAGAGGAGACAGGAGCTGCTGGAAATGGGTGGAAGGCAGCAGGGCTGGATCCAGGCTTGGTCCCTTCCTGCCACATTTCCCACCATGGATTAAAAAAATCCCCTGGTCTTGTCTCCCTAATTATGGCCAGGAAAGGTTTGCCATGCTGGGCAGCACAGTCTCTCTGCTCCGGCTCCTAATTACAATGCAGAACGTGCAAAATACAGGTCACCCAGCACTATTATTACACACCTGGATGGTTTCCATTAATTAAGGGGGGGAAAAAAAGGAAAGCTGCGGAGGGAGATGTGCGACACGGGAGCCTGAAGCGACGGATGTAAAAATACCCTGCGCAGGGACAAGCTGCGGGTGACTCACGGGGACTTGGCAAAGTGTGGCCAGCACTGGGACACCGAGCAGACGGGCTCCAAAGATGGGCTGGTGATGCTGCTACGGGCCTCCCAGCTGGGGATAATAGGGGTTTTGGGGTGTCTGTGTGTCCTGGGGTGTGCATCCCACCATTGCTGGTAATGCACAGAGGAGAAGGGTGCTACACGATGCGTGGGCTGAGCGGCGGGAGCTGCGCGGAGGCGGGTGGGCGAGGGGAGGAGTGAGATGTTCTCCCTAACGCCGAATCCCCGACAGCACATAAATACCCACCGGTTGGAGCAGAGGGAGCCTCCGCTCCCATCAGCATCGCACAGGGGTGCTGCTCACCAGCTTCACAGCGCAACACCAGGACCTTTCAGGACCCTCTGGGTGTACCCAGATTGGCACCCCGCGAGCAGCACTTGGGTTTACAGGGCTCCCAGGAGCCTCTTCACACCCCTCCCAAGCAACAGAGGCCAGCTCCAGCTCCCACTTCTGACTGGCTCTCCATAGCCCCCCCCCC
>NW_020799130.1:4431394-4447440 GCF_003259725.1 Athene cunicularia
ACCCCCCCCCCCCCCAAAAAAAAATTAGGCAGTTATTTTATTGTCCCCAAACTTCTGACCTGAAGCCTCAGTTCAATCAGGCACATTGAAACGCTCCCTCCAGCCAAGAACCAGCGCTGCCAGACTGCTGTTCCCTGCCTGCTTAGATAACAGCCCTTTGCTAAACAATGAAAACCAAGGAAAAGAGCAATTACCCTTTTTAAAAGCCAGCCAAGCGCAGCCCCAATCCTCCCACCCGCGTCCCAGGCTGGGCTGGTCCTAGAGCTGAGATGCAGGCAGGAACCGGCAGCGCAGATTTGGTCCCCATGACCTGGCAGGTCCCTTCCTCTACCAGGGCAAAACCCTCCCCTGCAGCGGGGGAAAGGCTTGGGGACTCGGGGAGCCACATCCCAGCTCGTCTGATGCTTAGAAGAGGAACCGTCAGCCACCAGGCCACCAACTGCAGTATTTTAGCTCATATGCCCTCCTTAATGTTCAGCGGAACAGGGAGGACAATGTTTAATTGTGTTGTGGGAAGAAAAAAATGATCTCACGGCTGTTTGTGGAAGAAAAGATTTCAGCTGGAAATGCCTGCGTGCCACTGACAGAGATGGGACATGGGCACCAGCCACACAACACCCCAAATCTCTTTTCCATGAGGTTTCCAAAGGGGAGCGGCAAGGGCTTGGCCCTCCCCAGGACCAGCAGAGATGGGATGAGCTCAGCAGTTATTTGGGAACACAGGGACACAGCCCAGGGACCACGAGCCAGGCTGAAAACCTCTTCTGCTTTTGGGCACGTGATGCCCTTCCCAGCTGGAGCAGCCAGGGTGACTCAGGAGGCAGAAATCCCCCTGGTCCGAGGCCACCGTGTCACCTCCCTGCATGGGGAACACCTCCGTGGAGTGAGTTGTGGGTGATATTGGCACAGGTCAGATGCACTGTAACTACTTTTTCCCACCTAAAAAGACTAAGGAGAAATCTGGACCCCCCTAAAATAGCCCCCCAGGGAGCACGGAATGGCTTCGGTGAGCTGGGGTGCTGACGCCGTGCCAGGGGCCGAAACCGCAGAAGAGGCAGCCGTGGGAGTAAAAAGCCTCTTAATGACCACAAAAAGCAATTGTGGGATTTTAAAATTTTGTTTTGTTTTTTAAATGCCACTTCATTTACTGGGATTGGCTTAATTGTGGTCATTAAGGTGACAAGGGGAGCACTGAGCCTCTGAGGGATGGGCTGGGGCAAGGAGAGGGCCAGGGGGGGCAGATCTCAGCCCCTTTACTCTTTGAGGGAAGATCCTCCAGCCCTATAAACCTCAACAACCCTCTCAGCTGTCGGCTCCTCTCCCTCCCAGCCGCTGCCTCAGTTTCCCCACCCCTAACCAAGGAGTGCTGGTCGCAGTTGATCCTCCACATGCTGCGGCAGAGACACTTGGTGGGACCCAAGACCCTCCCCAACCACCAAGCTACAAGAGCAAAGAAATTGTCACCATGAAGGGGGATTTTCTCCACGGTTTCAAAGCACGCCGGGTCAGCAACATGGAGAATGGGTGCTGGAGCAGGCGGAGGGGACACATCCTGCCCCCACGGTGAGAGCAGGCAGCAGGGCCTGCAGAGCTGGTTCGTCCCTCAGGTTTTCAGAGCTCTTCAAGTGTTTTGTGCAAACCCCACCAATACTGGCACGTGGGACCTGCTTTCCAAAGCTGCTTCTGATGCACCAGCCTGGAACGCTCAGGAAATCCACACCAGCTCCCCCCACAAGCTGCTCCCTCCTTGGATGTGGGGAGCCCACCCGAAGGCATCACCCCCAGTCACAGGAGGCCTCTCAGCATCACTTTTAGGGATGCAGGAAGCATCCGGGTCCAGGTTGCACAGCGACAATGAAAATGGCAATAAACACATTAAAACTGAGGGGAGTTGCTGGGATGCTTCATTCGTGCTGCATTTAAGTGGCATGGAAAGGAGAAAAGGTATCGCTGTCCTGATGCCATGATAACCATCGCCTATCCGCTCCCAAAACTGTTACAGTTCAGTTATTAGAGCCCTGTTGCCCCTCCCAATCTGTTCTCATGCTGAGCCACAGCTAATGAACCTCCTAATAATGATTAATCAGGAATATATTACAGCCTCTTGCATGCAGCTGGAGGTTAATACCAACTCCCCGTCCGCAACGGCAGCTCCCCCGAACCGCTGGTGAAAAAATGAAGGAGCCCTTTTCCCGGGGAGCCCTTTTGCTTATGGCATTTAATTAGGAATAATTCATCACGGGTGGTGCTTTGCTGCCCGCTAGCCAGAGCAGTAGGATGGGGTGTTTGCAAGCTTGCGTGTATTCAGCGGGAAGGAGTTTCTGCCCACCTTCCCCGGAGTTGTCATGGAAATTGTAATGGATGTTGATTAAGATGCTGCGCTTGCCAAATGCAAACATGCTGCAATTTTCAGAGGGACTCCAGCCTGAAGGAGATTAGCCAGAGTAATCCTGCGCTGGGTTAAAGGGGAACTGTTGGAGGGAGACCCAGCCCCTTGCTGGGGATGCAGAGAGAAAGATGCCTGGAGTCCGCTCAGACGAGCTTCACGCTTTACAAAGGCAACTTTAAAGGGATTTTTCTGCCCTATCACTAGAAGGACTTCAAAAAACCCCAAAACACTGGGAAGCAGAGAGCTGGGCTGGGATCTGCCAGCAATTGATGCCAGATGTGCCCAGCACGGGCAGAGATGGAGGCAGGGAGCTCAGCGCCCAGCCCGGGAGTGGCGAGAGAGGTTTCACCTCACTTTTCCTGCCCGGTTGGACCAGGAGACAATCCCAAAGCTCCATCCCAAAGCTGCAGACCCACGAGAATCCGCTCTTCACCCCAGAGGTGGAAACAGGATTGGATGGAGCCTCATGGCCCTGGCACTGCCCAGAGGAGCCCTGCGGAGGGGACGGGGAGCGAGGTATCGCTCAGAGCCGCCTGAGCTCGCCGTCATAAGAGTGGCCAGAAATAGCCCCGATTTACATATGTAGGACGGAGCCCGCCATGCCAGCACGGCCACGACCTACTTTCCTGCCACCCCGGTGGGATGTGGGCACGTTCGGGGGCTGCAGCAGGCTCAGCTCATCCTCCCTCAGAGCAGCCCACTCCCCCACGCAGAGCAGAAATAGTTTGGGAGTCCCACTTTTGAAGCATCTCCCAGTTTTCACACCCAAACCGGCAGCTCCTTGGGGGATGCGACGGCTGCTCGCACCTCCAAAGCGTCGGTACCTACGGGAAGGGGCCGGTGGGCTCTGAGCATCCGCCGGGTTTAATCACACACTTGCTGGGACTCGCTCAGGACCTGGTTCCCACACATGTCATGAGCTGTGGGGGCTCAGCTCCTTCACAGCTCCATCTCCCAGCCCTCACTGCCATTCCAGAGTCCCACTAGCAAAAGGCTCTTGCAAGATGGAGCACATGGTATAAAGACCCCCACACAACCTCTACACATTATTTTTAATTTTATAAGCCTTTTTTGCAGCACTGAACATAAAATGATAAGCTTTTACTGGTGCCTCTGGGACGCTCCTTTCCTTAAGGACCGCAGAAACCGATTGGTTTCTGTACAAACACGGATTTTTCCATTAAGGGAAAAAAAAAACAAACTGCCACATAATCCACTGCTGCTGAGCATCTTCCCGCTCGCAGGCATTCCAGCAGTGTTCACCTGTGGGTATGAATTGGGGATGGCACCAGGAAGTCCCTGAGGGGAGAAATGCCGATATTTATTTCACACCCTGTTATTTCCCTCAGTCTGGGCAGCTCCCAGCAAATATTCAGGCAGGAAGGAGGCTTCTGCTCTGTCTTTCTACAATAGCAAAGATTCAAAGCAGCTTTAGCCTTCTGGTAGAAATACCTCTTCCTGACACATTTTGTGTTATTTGTTCAGAGCTATTCAGGGCTTCTAGTCCCTGCTGTTGAAGAAAAACTTATTATTGTGGAAGGAAAATAAAAACCACCTCAACCAGCTCTCAGATATAGTCCTTGGAAGCAGGTAAGGAACAAACAACCATGCAAGAGGAAGCTGTTTCACTGCATCTGAGGCCTCTTTTCCATCCAGAGTAGTTTGCTTTAGTGCTCCATGGCTGAAAGCGTGAAAAAAAAAGACAAAAAGAAAGAAAATGTTCTGCCAGTCAAGGGAGGGTTGAGAGGGGAAGGAGAGAAACCTTTTTCTTCTGAGGGTGGGTGGTGAGTGCATTGTCGAACATACCAGCACCCCCCACATGGGGATGGGTACCAGCACCCCCCCATGGGAACGGGTACCAGCATCCCCAGGCAAATACCACCCACCTACACCCAGGACCCAGCCTCACCATCTCAAACCCTGCAATTCTTCCCACCCACAAACCAAAAGCCAGAGCAGGAGGAAAATGAAAGCAGGGAGAACTCCATCCCAGGGGAGCGTGCTGCCAGGGCACTGGGATGCTCCTGGCTCCCTGGCAGCTGCCAGCAAGTAGAAACCACGGGGCTTGTTTCACCCCATGCTCAGCTTCCTCCCCTGGGGAGATGCTTCTGGCTTCTGTAGAGAGCAAGGAAGAACCTCTCCACACAGTGACCATCTCCCACCACACACCGTTTTCCCCCAAAGCCTCAGCTCCACGAGTTGAGGGATTCACCTTGTGCTTAGAAAAGTATTTTCAGCTCTTAAGTCAACCATCAAAGCTTGAAAACGGAACCCCAAGATGCTCTCACAGCCCAGTGGGTGAAGGAAAGGGACCCAAAATTTTGATTTCACAAAATGGGGAGGTTTTCATGCGGGTTTCACTACTGGTGCGATGGCATGGGCAAGGCACGTCATTGCAAAAGCAAACATACAAAGGGCAAGACATTTATTAGCTCAAAACACCAAACAACCCTTCGTTTCAAGTCAAAACCGGCCAGCTTGTCTTCATAACAGGTTCTTTTTTTTTTTCTTTTCTTTTCTTTTTTTTTTTTTCCAGAAGCACTTTCCTACACTTTAGTGGGGCTGTCAGCTCCAGGAAAATGTGGTTTTCCAGGTCCCCTCCCTCCCGCTGCGGGCAGGACCCACTGCCACCCCCGGGCAGCGCCCGCCCAATGCCCTTCTGGCTGTTTCACCCAGACCTGCTCTTCCTCCCCGGATTTCCCCTCCTGGGATTTTCTTTCCTCTTTCTCATACAAGCGAGGTTCAAGCTGCGCCGTGCCAGGCGCTTGGCCACGGAGCCACCCATCCGGGGTGTGTGAACCCTCGGAGCTCTTTGCCAAGACAAGCCCTGGTCCCCAAAACCTTCAGCAATGCAAATGCCACAACGCCAGGTGCTGCGGCAGAGACAGACAACCCACGTCCAGTCCCGGAGCACAACCACGGTGGATGCTAAACCTCCATCTTCTTTGCCCCAGAGAAGAGGCCATGTTCCTCAGACAGATCAAAACTTTTGCAGAAGGAAAGAAAAAGTCAAGAAAGCCCACTAAACCACTGATGTTTAGGCAGAGAAGTGCAAGGCTTGAACAAACAAGTGTGACCCTTGAGCCCTGCTGCCTGCTGGAGGACTGGGGATTTTTTTCCCCCGGAAGATACTGGGTCAAACAAAGCAACATCAAAATTCCCCTTCTCCACAGAATTTGGCCTGTTTCTCTGAAAGTGCCTGTTTTCCCTCATCTCCCACCCCATCCTTGCCCCCGCTGCAGCCCGGGGAGGGGAAGGACCCATCTGCACACGATAAATCCCACTGCAGCTGGCCAAGGCACTGGGGAAGTTCAAGCTTGTGGCTTCCCTAATTAACAGTGTCCAGAGACACGCAGGAGGCACCAACCCTGCTCCAGCATCACTGCAAACACCACGAAGAAGAAGGAACCCAATTAACTTCTCGGTGCCCTTTCATGAGAAATCGAGATTGAGTTTTTAACATCCTTGGGAGAGCCACGAGATTGGGTTTTCAGAGCGGTTTGGTACTCCCGGTTACGGGAGGGGGGGGTTTAGACCTTGTCCCATCCTCCACAGCCACCGAGATGGGAGAGCAGGAGACAGGGAGCCCGCAAACCCAGCTGAGGATGGGAAGCACTCGGAAAAGAGCTGGAATAACACACAAACTGTGTTGTTGGGGTGGGTTTTTTTTATCCTCTAATTGCTCTTGCTATTTTAACTGAGACAGACATTTCCTTGACGATTTTCAAGGGCTATAAATGTTTTATGTCCCTTTCCTCTATGCTCAGACGGCAACTTTTGCTGATGCTCAGCATAAGCGAGACCCAGAACAGAGCAGCTGGGTGCTGCCAGGGTGCAAAGGGACCAGGACACCAGCCACAGGGAGAGGATCCAGCACTGTATCCGCATGGAAAGTCAACATCCCCCTCATCGTGTCCTCTCCTTCCCCTCACTCCTAGAAGGGGATCCCACCACCCGGCCTCCATGGAAGATGTCTTTCTGCTGCAGAAAGCTATATATAGCGCCTAAACCCTTTGGGGGCTTTGCTGCTCTCTGAGATATTTATAGCTGGAGGCAAACTCCAACTGCGCTCGCTGGGAGCAGCTGGAATCGCAGGGGAGAGCAGGATCCGGCCCGTGCCTGCAGGAGCAGAGTGGGTGCTGGGGTGAGCATCCCGCCTGGGAGCCAGGATTGGCCCCGAAACCACCAGTCCCCTGCACTGCCATGGGAGAGGACATGTGGGATGCTCACCTGCTGGGGGTCAGGGAGTTTTGGGGAGAGATTTGGAGGTTTTGGGCCAAATCTGATGCAAAGAGGGTGAGCTGCAGAGCTGAGGGGAACAACCCAGACGCTGGTCTGCGACTCCCATCCAAAAAAGCAGGTGCCCAGCACAACTCATTTCACCAAGAGCATTTCCCAGGAGATGGGAAATTCACTCCACACAGCCCCTCGTCTGCTCCGAGCATCCAAAGCAGAGCAGGAGGGAAGAAACGGTTCTTTCTCCCAAAACCTCGGCGTCCAGCCCTGCTCCTCTCACACACACGGCTGGGGGAGGGCCCGCACAGCCTAATTGCTGGCAGCTTGTCCTCCTCACGTCCTGACTTTAATAGAGTCCATCAGGCAAAACACTCCGGCTGAAGGAAGGAAAATAAGGGGGGAGAGGGATGGGGAGGGGGACGCCCGCCTGCCTGCGGGCAGCAGCCATTTCCTGAGCCAGGGGATGCAAAAATCCTGTCAGCAGAAGGCAAGCAGGGATGAGGGGCAGGTCAGGAGCGTGGGGGCTTTACACCCCAGTCCTGCCCGGTGGAAACCAACTGCTCCCTTCCTGATCCCAGTATCCCCAGCATCACTAAGAGCATGAAGCTGTCCAGCATGGACTTGGGAATGTTTCTCATCCTGGGTTACAGCACTGGGATGCACAAGTCCTTTGCTTGTGCTGGAGCTGGTGAGAGGGAGTTTGGAGCTGGCTCAGAAGGAAAAACTCCCGACGTTTGGGCTCCTGGGACCCTCTCCCCTTTCACCAGGTGCTTTGCAGCCAGGATGGCTCCAGCCAGACCTTGAGCCTCACAACAGGCTGGTGGGACCAGCAGCCAAAAAGCACCTTGGGAAAAAAAAAAACAACCGAAGAAACCCCCCCCCCAAACCAGAAGTACACTCTTTGTATTGTGTTGGAATCCACACAGAGGAGCCCATGGGGCTGATCTTCCCCAGACCCTTTGCTGGTGCTTTTAACCCAGCACAAAACCTGGGTGCCCAAGGGCTGGATAGGAGCATCCCAAGGAGACAGCCCCAGGCATTTGGAGCTAAAAAGTCACTGTTTAGACCCAAAAACCTCTCTCTTCTGGCAGGAGGGAGGAAGGACACAGAACTATTGCTTCCTTCAGCCCCAGCCATCCCCGCCTGCTGCCTTGCCTTTACAGCTGGTGTAATTCCAATTTCCTCTCGAGTCAGGAGACGTTTGAAGCTGGATTGTTGCACACAGAGCCTGGCCAGGGTTTTTGTTTTCCCCTTCTCCACACATCAACTGAAAACACCCAAAGGACGTGTCCCTCACAGACTATTTCTGGGTCTCACTTGGGATGTTATGGACAAATAGAGGCTGGTTGTCTGCAAAGCGAGCCCAAACTTTGGTAAACAGCATCCTTTGCACACACATCTCTGGAGGGGCGAGCGTGCGTGTAGCGAGGGCGTTTTGTGAGTATCTGGGGGATCTGGAGGATTTCACGCAGGCAGAGGGGTGTGTCTGGCTCCCAGGATGCAGACCCCCATGGTGCATCCCTCCCTGATGACTTTTCGCAGCCTTTTTTTTTTTTTACTGTAAGAATTAACAGGCACAGTCCGGTAGAGCTCGGCCCACAACAAGGAGGCACAGCGCTCCAAAGGTGCTGCTGCGGGATGCCACCGATGGAGAAGTGTCCGTAAGGACACGCACATCCCCGTGAGGGACGATGCACCAGGGACCAGCCCGTGGGTACCAGGCAATCCCTGCAAATCCAGCTGTGCCCATCCCATCACTGCACCACTCTTCCTCCACGGCAGCAAGAGCCTTCCCTCCCACCCTCCTCCTCCAGCTTTTGGCAGGGTGTTTGAAGAGCTCCTGCCATGAAAAATAAAGGGCTTCGGGATGCTCCACAGCCACGACCTGATCCTGTCCAGGACCAGGCATCCTGGAGTGAGAGCTGGGCTACAAATATCCCCCCAGCATGGAGAGCATCTATCCACCTCCACAGGAACAACCCTGGGGATCACCCTCGGTGGCTTTAAGGACATCCACGTAGGGATGTTTGGGGATGGTGTGACCCACGCTGCAAGGTCCCTGCATGGCTTTAAACGCCATGGCCTGGAGACGGGACAGGCACCCTGAGTCGGAGGAGCAGGCATTAATTAATCCCCATTAAAGGCAAGAGGGCAAAAAGGGAGAACCAGCTGCATCACCCCAATTACAGCACTGAGGGATGTGGCTCATAACTGACACCCCAAAAATCCAGAGAGTCCTGCCCAGCAATGAGAGCCCCCACAGCCCTGACACCCACTGCAGGGGACACCCCGAGGAGCCAAGCCAGCTTGCCAACCCTCCCTACAGCCCTCTCCCACAGCCTAATTGCAGCTTGCCAGGCAGCTAACGAGCAAGTGGCACCCAAAACAATTATTTACTGATAAATGGGGAGAAGCAGCTCCTTTCAGTGCCAGGAGAAAACAAAAACAACTGATTACAGAGGCTGGGTGCTGCTGGGTGCTGCATCCCAGGCAGCTCTGCTCACCTGAGCATCCCAGCCGGGTGCAGCTCCGGCATCGGCGGGTCCCCTCGGAGCCGGGTGGGATGACGATGCCCCACGGCCACTGAGCCCAGCACAGGACTCTATTTCATCCCAGCTCGCTGCACTTGATGCCACAAGTCCCTGTTTGATGCCCAGGTCCTTGTTTAATGCACCAGTTTCCCCATCAGCAAATACATATCAGCACGCTCCCTAATTAACACCGGGCTAATTAACCCCAGGATCCTACCCAGGTTTGTGATTGTCCAATGACAGTAACAGCAGCACCACGCAGGACATGAACCTTGCATGCTGGCAGGGCACCGACTCGCAACCACTGGTGGCTAATTAGGGCTTAATTAGCACTCACCAGTGCCCTAGGAGCACAAGTAGCTCCATGTCACACTGCTCGGGCTGGGGTGCACTGAGCTCATCAGGCCTCAGGCAGAGGGGAGCACCCTGCAAAGATGGTTCATTACATTCTGTATTATTTGTCCCAGAGGAGGAGGCAAGAAGAGGGATATGGTGACACCGGCTGAGGACCAAAGCACCCCAAAGTCACAGGGATACAGCAGCCGTCTCACCCAGCACCTCCAAAAAAGGGAACCTCACACTCCGAGCAGCCTCCCGGGTGCGGGTTAAAGCATCGTCAGAGCTGTATAAAATCATCCCGTTTCATCAACAAATACCTGGCAGCTCTGGCTTTTTCCACTGGGCTGGAGCCAGGGTTTTGGAGCAGTTGTAAGTGCTGGGCCCTGCCTCCTCCCCGCTCTCTCTGTAAGTGCCATCTCCGGTGACACTCAGCTCCGGCTCTCAAATACCCCAGTCCCAGGGGCAGGAGATTCCCACGACACCCTCACCTCACACTGAGCAAGCACACGTGCAGCCCGTGCACGAGGGAGAAGGAAAATCAAAGGCTGGACCACGCTAGTCACCAAAAAGCCTCCAAAAGAGGGGAAAAAAGTGCATTATTCCAGCTTTCTCCACTTAACCTTTACAGGGTGTGATGGAGAGGTTTCCTGGCAGCATCTCAGGATACAACAGACACCCCCAGGACAGGCAGCACCCACAAAAATTGTTAGGAGCCAGTGGACAAAAATTTGCCTTAAATGCTCTGGAAATGGTGGACTGACACCTAGTTTGGGGCAGTAAAGCTCTTTGCATGCTCCGTGCCAGCACCACTTGCTGCCTCTGCAGGGAAAACTGCTCTGGGGTAGGAGAGAAACACAGGGGCTTTCTGTTCAGTTACAGCTTTCCTTGCAGAAAATGAAAAATAAATAAGATTTTTTTTTTTTAAATGCCCATTTTTGAACAAAACTCCCACTCTCTTTACCCAAAAGGCAGCCCTCCAGTATATTTTTGACATTTGCTAACATGAGCATCACTTATAAACCAAGCCAAACTCGCGCTCAGGACTGCACACCCTTCTCAGCAGTTATTCAGCCTCACCAACGCGGCTCATGAAATAGCTTCATTCCCCTCCTCCTCCTCTCAAAACCAGCATTTTTTGGCAAATAAACTGTTTTGCCAACAATTTGTGCTCCATGCTGCCTGAGAGACAACGCTTCTCCCTGACTCCAGCCTCCTCCACCCCAATTTGGGTCCCACATTGGGGCTGCAGCACTGGGGACACGTTCTGAGCTCCCCCACATTGAGTTCCCCCCCCTTCCCTTGCTAAAATATTCCTTGTTTTGCCACCGGCCGGGAAAGAAGAATCAGCCCTGAGGTTGCTGCTGTTATTTTTATCTTGAAATAAATAGTTTGAGCTGCGGCCAAGCTGTTCCGCGGGAGGGAGATGCTTTGCATCGTGGCCGCAGAGATGTAAACACACGCAGCCTCCGTCTCGGCGGGGGCACATCACACGGCCAGGGCAGAGCGAACATCCTGAGCCAGACCTGAGAGAGCTGAAATCGCCTATTCTGGGATGCCGAGGTGGAAAAGGGGCTGCAAGGTGTTGAAAGAATCACTCCCAGGATGAGGACCGCAGCGGTACCCATCACTGTCCACCCCCAAATCCATGCTGTCCCTTCCATCTGCTCAACGCATCGCATGCGCTGCCACAGCTGGGTTAAATACTGGTTTAACCAGGACCAGAATTAACTTTTTGACTAATTTTTAAGAATAAGCCTTGAAAGAACTCGCTCTAAAAATGCTTTCACCTTCCCAACATCAACAAGGATCATCCCTGTGCCACCCGCATGACCCCAGGTTCAATCCCATTCCCTCCCAACCACAACAAGACCCAAAAAAAACATGGTTGGGGGAGTAGATGCTGCAACCAGGCTCAGTTTGGCAGCCCCAGGAGTTGCCCTCTGCCTGGATCCAGCCACATCCTTCCTTGACTTCCAGCAGCTCCCGTCCTGCCCTGCAGGGCTGGGCACAAAAGGGGGGGGGCCTTTGCCCCGTGCGTTGCTCACGAAGGTCACCAAAACACTCGGGAGCTTTGCACAAGAAACTCGGCGTAAATGTCAAATTAATTAACTGGGAAAGATGTATGCGTTGCCACAAAAAGCTCTCTGTTTCGCCCCGTCGCCCTTCCTCCCACCTCCGCTCTCCCTGGAGCCAGGCACTGGCTGTGGCTTGTGAAAGCTGTGGCCAGGGGAGGCAAAGGACCACTGGACACTCCCGATGGCAAATATTTTTCTCCCCTTATAAAGCACATCATCAAGGGAACAGGGAAAAGCACAAAATGAGGATGGAGAAGCTGGGAAAACCTCTCCAGCAGCTGCTGCTCCTCCCTCCGCACACGTGTTGTGGCACCAACACGGCCGGCAAGGGACCAGCATCTTCTGCCGGGGCAAGGCTGACACTGCCGGGGTGAAAAACAGAGGCACGTCCCTCTTCCTGCCCACGGGAGGCTCGATGGCATCACCCATTTTGCAGGGTAAATCCTCCTCCGGCAGCTGCCTGGGGTCCTGAGCCAACGGAGCCTCGTGCAGGTGTCACCCGGAGCGGGGGGTGCGGAGGGAAGGGGGATGCGGAGGGATGCTGAGGATGCCAAACCACGTGCTGAAGGGGGTTTCTCCCCACAAATAACTGCTCCCCAACTCCTGAGCGCCGAGGCTGGCTTTGCAAAAATGCCAAATGCTGGGTTTATGCATTGAGGAGTGGAATAAAAGCAAAAAGCACACCCAGTGCCATGCAGGGGGCAGGGATGCAATCAGACCCAGCCCCCTGCCCTGCTCCGAGCATGGTGAAAGCTCCGTGGGACGAGGATGCCGGTACAAAATTAATACCCCTCCCTCAAACTATTTAAAATCTTTAAGGATTCAGGAAGGGAAAGGCTCCCGTTCCCCAGCGCACAGCCCCGGTTTCGGTGCCTCCCCAGCAGGGTTTGGTACCCGACTCACGTCACGCCAGGGACGGGCATTCCCCCGGCCCCGTCACCATCTCCCAGGGCTGCCGCGCGTCTCCCGAGGGCAAAAGGAGCTTTACAGACACTCAAGGGCTTAACTCCCACTTTGCCCACGCCACCGAGGAGGTACCAATGGCCAGAGGACCCTGTGCCCCTTGAGAAGCTCTGTGACACTTTTTTTTTTTTTTAAATTTTTTTTTCCTCTCAGTTTCTCTATGAATTTGCTTCACATCTCACTCATAAGAGGAAGGAGCTGGGTGCTGAGCGCGGCTGGATGGGGAGCGCTGGGACGCCCCTTTGAGCAAGGGCTGGGTCAGATCACTGTGTTACCCCAGCTCACACCCAAGAGCTCAAATCCACCTTGCTGGGAGCCAAGCTGAGTCCTAGAAGACTCATTACACGCCACATAATTTCATAGCAGCCCCCAGAGCACCCACAGACCTCAGTGGGGAAAACCCCTCCACGGCCCCAGTGCCAGGCTGCTCACCAGACCACCAGCAAACATCACGGAAACAAGGGAGCCCTGCAAATCCCCAAGCCACCACGTTGGTACCCAGAGCTTCAGGGGATGCTGAAACCCCCAAATCCTCTTGCAGGGGGAGGCGGATGCTCCACCCCAAACCTCTGCGAGGCTGTGGGGCATCTCTGGGTCCTGCATTCCCCATCATCCCTCTGGATTGAAGCCAAGGGTGAATTTAAGAGATTGCAAGGAGCAAGGGATGCCATCCCACAGCGACCCTCGCCAGGAGAGCCCCACGGACACACGTGCCGCCACTAAATGAAAAATCACCTCCCCAACAGCCCACACAGAGAAGCAGGATGAGGCTGGCCCCAAAGCAGCCTGGCCCCGGAGCCATCCCGGGCAAAGCTCCAGCAGGGACAGGGATGTGAGTGGCCGAGACCTGCAGAAAGGTTACAACTAATTGATGCTCTCAGTAATTAAGGTGATGAGTTGATCCCTAAGGTCACGGCTGGGCCAGCCAGGCAGGGCCAAAGCAAAGCATCCTTCCCCAACACGCCCAGGCACTCGGGGTCCCCGGGCCGGGGGTGTCACACAGGGCTGGCTGGAGGCACCCACTCCCCCGGCACCTCGCCACAGCCCAGCGCACGGGCCACCCTCGCTGATTAAAGCTCATCAGCCCACGCTTTGCCTGCATTTAATTAACGTGAGTACTGCTACCCTCTCCCCTGCCCACTCTGGCCACAAACGGTCCCTGGATGCCACTCGGCTGCCAGCACCCCGGCTCCCCACTGGCGGCCTGCACGGAGGAGGAAAAGGAGAAGGAAAAAGCAACACCCTCCCCCGCCTCCAGCCTGCGTGTGGTCTGCAGGGTGGGCAGCAGCCAGCTCTGACTGAAAACAGCCTGCTCTGGGGTTCTCGGGTGTCTAATAAGGGGTTGAGTTCACCCTTGCACAGACATGCAGGGGCTCCTCTCCACCAAGGAGCCTGGATCTCCTGCTCCTGGGCCACGGCCAGCTCCGAAGAGATGAGGCAAGAGATGGCGCTCAGCGGGGATGGACAGGGTGGTCGTGAGCTTTACAGCCCTGGGGAATCCCGGCCAAAACCAAACCTGTGTGTCCATGACACTGTTGGGAAAACCCACAGCCAGGATCAGGTCTCACCAGGAGAGGCAGCCCCTGCCCCGCAGAGCTCCCACAGAGACACACAAAGAGTTAAAGGGACCGATCCCAGTTTCCCCAAACGTCAGTCCAAGAGGGATCACAGCGGTCCGGGGATCAAAGGCGAGCGCTGAGTCCCGGGAGACTCGTTACTGTTCCCAAACGCTCCAGCAACACCACGGCCCCGTGCTGAGGACAGGGACACGCGGGGCTGGGCCTGTCCCGGGGAGCTCGTGGGCTCGATGCCAACAGGAACTGGAGTTATTTGTCCGGTCTCCGCAGTTCAAATATTAATTAATTCTCCGGGTGCTGCGCTGGAGCCGGGCTCCCTGGCAGGGATCAGGATCCAGCACAGGGTTTGCAGACAGTGTTACCCACTTGCCCGCACAGCTGTACCAGGCGGACGGGGGTCCCCAAATCCATCCCCCACCCCATTATCACTGCAGCCGGCTGGGAGGCACCAGAGCTGTGCCCAGTCACTGCTTCCCACCCTGGTGACCCCAGGGAGAAGCTGAGACTTTGCCCAACAAAACCAAAGCTTCAGTGAAGAGGAAGAAGGGAGAGGAGAGGCCTCGGTCCCCTCCAGGTGAGGATGCCAGACGTCCCCTGGAGCTGCCTCCTCCAGCCCCTGTGGTCCCCAGGAGCACCCCAGCACCCCATCACCTCCCATCCTGACATTTAACAAGCTCATAACCCTTCCTGCCTAATTGCCCTCAGCAAATGCCAGCAACTGCCTTCGTTGCCATCCACTAACCAGCAACTAAAATGGGGAAGGGAAAAAGCTTATTTGTGGGGGCGCAATCACCCACACAGCCGACCCCCACGCCCGCCACAGGTGTTGGAGACGCTGGCACGGCCGCACACACCTCTCGGCCCCGCGGGCACCCAGCGATGGAGAGGAGCCACGGGCAGAGCTTGGGCTTCCCTGGATCAATAGCAAAGCGCAATATTCGGCTTTAATAAACCACCCTTTGATCCACCACGCGGCATCGCCAGGAGCCACAATATTTATCACCGTTTGGATGAGTAAATCACACACCTGATGGTCTTCGCAACAGCGGCTCAGCAGCCTCCTCGGAAACACCAAAGTCGCATCTGCCTTTTCAGGAGGGGAATAACCGCTGCCGGGGGAGCCGGGCGAGCGCCCCGCACGCACCCGCTTCCCCGCGGAAACAGAGGTGCCGGCCCGCAGCACCCACAAACCAGACCCCCAGGAGGATGGGGAAGAGCTCTGGGTTATTTAATGCAGCCGGCTGAGCGCTGGCGAGCAGCCAGGCCCTGGGGCTTCATCCCCTCTTAAAAGAGAGGAGGAGGAGGCAGCCTTCCTCCCCGCCACACTCTCCTATTCCTTCTGGGCTGTGTTGGTTGGTTGGGAAAAGCATCTTCTGGCTGCAGGAGGGTCCTTCCCGTAGAGCATCACCCAAGAGCCAGCGCCCCACAAAGCCACTCGGGTCCCCACGATGGGTGCGGGCAGCGCGGGCTGGCTCCGATGGAAGGGTTTCCCAGCCGGAGCGTGCTGGCAGTGAGGACAAGCAGTTTTGGAAGTGCCACAAGAAACCACAAACCCTTTTCCTCCTGCCGACATCGCAAGCCTCTCCCGGGAGCAGGCACTGGGAAAACTGGGAAAAACCTCGCGGGCAGAGCGGGGCAATGCCTGTGCAGGCAAGGGGCGAGCAGCAGGCAGGGCTTGCCTGCATCTCCCCCTGCCCGTCCCGTAAGGGGCTGGAGGAGACGCAAGGGAGACTCCCGGGGGCAGGCAGGGGGGCAGGCAGGGCAAACCCCCCAAGTTTCTCCTGTCACTGAGAAGTGGGAGCGGGCAGGAGCGGGATTTTCCTCCCGTTCCCCCTTGCAGGGTTATTTTTAAGGCGTGTTTCCCTACGACCTTCAAATGGCATCTGCCTGCATCCCCCTCCCCACGCACACGGCGGGGCCCCGGCCCCCCGCCCAG
>NW_020799130.1:4447490-4450902 GCF_003259725.1 Athene cunicularia
GGGCCCCGCAGTCCCCACCAAGGGGTTGTCACCCCAGAGGTGGCCCCTGACGCGCCGTGGGGAGAGAGCGAGGGGGCTTGGACACGAGAGTCGGGGTCCCACGGGAGGGGGCAGGGGGGGCGGGTGCTGCCCGGCTGCCGTTGGGTCCTTTTCTATCCCACTGCGGCCCCTTTGGAAGCAGGAGATCTTGTTCCATCGGGTCAGCGCGAGTGTGATGGAGCCTGGGCGTTGTGATGGACCCCAGATGATGTGATGGACCCTGGATATTGTGATGGAATCTGGGTGTGGTGATGGACCCCAGCTGACGTGATTTGGGTGTTGTGATTGACCCCAGATGATGTGATGGACCCTGGATATAGTGATGGATCCTGGCTGATGTGATGGACCCTGGATACCATGATGGACCTTGGATATTGTGATGGAATCTGGGTGTTGTGATGGACCCCAGCTGACGTGATGGATCCCTTCACATCCCTCCTCCAGCAGCAACCAGCAGCCACACTCGGGAGTAACCAAAGTGGGGCCCACATGGAGCGACCCGGCTCTATCCTTCCCAGCAAGCCCCCGCCGTGCCCTCTCCCTCGCCCCGGCAGGGCCAACTCCGCTGGCCATGGGGCGGTTGCCCAGGCTCAGCCCCAGCCGTGCTGGTGCTCAGGTACTGCTGGCCTGATCCTTCCTCCCAGGTCAGGCATGGAGCAGAAGTCTGCAGGTCTGGACAAGAGCTAAACCCATTCCTGGACACCTTTGCTGCCGCTGCTGTGGTGGGAAGGGTGCCCAGAGTTAACCCTGGGTCCACAGGTGTGTGGTGGAAGAAACACGGAGCCTGAGCAGACTCTCACTCCACTCCTAAAACTAATATAGATGCTCAATGTGAAATAACTAAATTTAAGAAGAAATGTCCCTTGCTTTCACTATGTTCTGCCCCAAATCCACAGCCAAGCTGCTGCTTCGCTGAGCTGCTCAAGGCTGTGGGTTAAGTGAAGCGTTAAAGAGCTGTAAGAGCCCCAAAGGCTCCAGGACGTGGGGCCCAAGTTCTTCTACAACCACCTCGTCGCATAGAGGTGCAGGCTGGCTTCAAACCCAGGAAAAAAAAAGTGTCAGAAAGTCCAAGTCAGCTCTCCACTAAATTTAACAAAGGGTGTGAAAGCAGCTTAAAACCACTGCTGGGTCACAGGGGTATGGGGTTCTGTTGAGGGGGGAAAAGAAAGGGGCAGCATGGGCAGAATCAGTAATTTGACAATCAAAATCAAACTTTTTAATGCCCTGAGCCAGAAATCTAATTTCTTGTAAAACAGGAAGTTTTTTTCCCTCCATCAGTTTATGACATGTCACCCTATTTTCACAAGTGCTCAAACTCATCGAGATTTCCCAGATTATTCTGATAACCTTCAGGAAAGTATCTTTAAAACCAGAAGCTAAACTGCACTGCAGGGACAGGGCAGGTCCTGCACGCTGGGAAATGAAGACAAATTGGTGGTAAGAAGAGGCCCATTTTCTCCCCGAGCTAGAGTCACCCGTCCCGTTCAGTGGCACAGGGGATGAAACGCAGAGTGGGAGCTTCCCCGAGGGAGGGAATTGGGGAATAAAGGCCAGGGCCTGGGGGGCAGACGATGAACTGGGGGTAGGGGTGGGACGTGATGCAGGTGAGCGGGACAGCCCCGACTTGGCCCACCCAGCACCCACCTCCGAGGCAAACTCTTGGGAAGGAGATGTTGGGACTGGGGAAGGTCTTCGTGGGAACACCAGCTCGGTGCTTGCTTTGATTTTCTGATAATTCTCAACGAACCAGCAAAGAACACAGCAGGCAGTGTTACTGGGGCATCCCCACCTCGATGGTGGGTGAAGGTCCCCAGTCCCTCCCACCCCAAAAAGTGAAAAAGAGAATGAGCGAGCAGCAGTCCCAGCTTCCGAAGAGGGAAGGGAGGATGAAGCAGCAGAGGAAACCAGGAGCAGATGATGAGCAGTACTAGGGAAAGTTATTCCCTGGCCCCCTGTGCAGGGGCTGTAGCGCTTGAAGTGATGGAGACAGGGGGGTTGCTCCCCTCCAACTCACTGCGAGGATGGAGGCTGGGGGGTGCTTGGAGGCTGCACAGGCTCTGAAGAGGTTTAGAGGTGCTCAAAGAGGGGGGAAAAAGCCAAAACCTCAGCCCCAGGAGGACTGAGAGGCAGCCACACGTGCAGGAGCTCTGCTCTTCGCGGACACAACCACGCTCCCTGCTCTTACACAAAAGAGGGGCAAAAAGGGGTGGGGGTGGCACTCGGGTGAAGGTGTTTCAACGTAAAACACAAAGCCAGATTCCAAAGTTCTGTATTTTTCAAAATAAAGATCACACGTTGTTTAGAGACAATCTACACAAGAGTTACAAAAAATAGTCGCCCAGGCATAAGCATACACAGGTTTGTTAATTATACACATATGGTTACAAGTGTGCTTGCAAAAAAGTTCATTGGAAATATACACAAGGCTCTGTAAATGTACACCGTGTAGTGTTACAATTCTATATTCAAACAAGGAAAATTGACAGTATGTTACATTCACTTACAAGTAGACAAAATGCAAAATACAGTTCATCTTCTGTACAAAAAGGGAAGGTGATTCACACTTTACAAAGGTGAAAAGGGACTCTGATTGTAAGGAAAACTAGGGGATTCTGTACTTTTGCACTTTTTGTTTCTTACTGTCACAAAATAAGCAAAACATTACTTTTTAAGATTCAAAAAAACACTATTTTGAACTGAATCATTTTTTTATAACATTTAGAAAGGATCGCTACTGTTCAACTAGGTGACAAATAAAACCAAGCATTTATTTTTTTTTTTAAACATTAACTAGGCTGTATAAAGAGAACATTTCCTTCAAAAGAAAAAATTTACTTCTGGTTGAAATTACAATTTACAATATACAACACTATATGCTACGACCATAAAAGGTGTGAATATACACTGAAATGCACAGGTTTTGCTAATTCTTTTTTCTTACCAAAAAACGGGTTTATGTCGATTCAAACTTCTCCACATTTACATTACAGAGGTTTACAAATGTACAATTGTACAGTCAGAAGTATGTTCCACTACTAGGGTACATTATAGATACAGATCAGACATCAAAACAAGAAAATACTACAAATTTTTATATATGTAAAGTCTACACCAAGTATACACTATATATTTATAGAAGCAAGACCAAAGCCGAGTTGGATTTTTTTTTTTTCCTCATGCTAAATAATCAAATTGTGTCTCTCAATGTTAACAGAACAAACTGAGTAGGCAGTAAACAAGTACACCCACCCCCCACCCCCTCGCTTTAAAAACTTTCTGGGTGTGTACATTTTCTTCCCCAAAACGACAGCTATGCTACCTCCTTTAGCATGTTATACTTAAAAAAAAAAAAAAAAAAAAAAAAAAAAAAAAA
>NW_020799130.1:4450952-4454967 GCF_003259725.1 Athene cunicularia
AAAAAAAAAAAAAAAAAAAAAAAAAAAAAAGCGCACTTAAAAAGTTTCAAAAACTTAATTTTTTTAAACTGAAGCTTTAGCAAGTTGAATTTTTTTTTTTAATATTTATAAACAGCGTTAAATGCGTTGTTTGTGCCATTTAACTAAAATTCAAACTTCTTGCTGACTTTTGACTAAAAGGAGAAAAAACAGGTATTTGCAAAAAAGTTGCCTGCAAGGCAGATGAATTAAAAACATTTTTGTTTTGTTTGTTTTCTTCAAACCAACCACCCTGAAAGTTTCCACATTTGGAATATAGATACAACAGTGAACAAAAATGTGGCCTTCCATGTACATTTGATACCTATGTACAAGTATTCTATACACCAGTAAAACAGCAGGGCAATTAGTTAATTAAAAAAAATAATTAGTACATGTTATGCATAATAAAATTAAAGAATTTTTTTTTTTTTTTTTTTTTTTTAGCAGTTTAGCAACCATAAAACCTTTTCTAACTGTATACTGGAATATTGTCGGTTGCTGGTTGTAGATGCCGGATGGCCAGTGAGTTCCTCCCCAGTTTGCTGCCTCAGATGATCCCATTTGGTGGCCCACAGATGGGCCCTAGGTCCACCCCGTTCTTCATGTAGTACTTCTCCAGCTTGGCCAAGATGTGTTTGCCATAGGTGTATTTACGCAGAGTAGCGATGTGAGGCCGGATCTAGGAGAGAAGAGAAGCACCAGTGAGGCCCGAGAACCCAAATTATGGCTCCAGGTACCCTACGGTCAGGGTGCTGGCCACCAGCAGGGCACCACAGACCACAAAAATACCTGAAATATTAAAGTGCCATCGACTGTAATCACAGCAATTACTGTGCATCATGTTAATGTTCTGAAACTCGCTGATGTTATTTTTTGGAAGAACTTCTGGTCAAGCAGGTGGCACCATCCTGAACTACGCTACTGAAATCCACTTGGATCCGAGCGTGCGGGTGCAGACAAGGCTCTGTCCCAAGGGAGGAGGTTGGACAGACACAGCCCCTGGTGCTCAGTGTCCTGAGGGTGCCCTGACACCCTGCCCCAGCCCGCGGGCAAACGTCCTACCACAGAAAAGGCAGCGGAAGGGTCTAGTGGAGCTGAGCAGCTTTTGCTGAAGACAAGCAGGGTCTTCTGCCTCCTTCCAGGCTAGACTCAACTTCAAAACTGCTAAAAGCCTGAAAAAGCTGCTGGTTGGATTTTCAGCAGTATATTTGAAAGAGCTACCGGGAGAGACAAACATATTCCTGGGCTGAGCAGCAGTTTAATTTCTGAGCCTGACAATGAAAGTATTTATTTTAAGAAGAGAAGAGGTCTGTGGAAGCAAACTTCACCCGCTCACACTACTTCAGAGTAAAAGTCACTTCCAACACCACAGTAATTAGTGTAGCCAGAGTAAAAGCACTTTTACTGCCAGAGCACCCAAACAAGGAAAACTTTTCCTGGTAGTAACATCATTACGCTGCTGAAGTTCTGCTGGAGAGTTTCAGAGGAACGAGACATAAGAGCAATTCATTTTCGTTACTAGATGAGAAATATCCCACACCACCAGCACGTTCCTTCAATAACACCATTACAATGGACTCCTCTATGAGGGGAAGCTGCAGACAGGATGAGAAAATAGCCAGAACATGATGTACAGCACTCCCTGCTCCTCGAGTGGCCACATCACACCGCTTGCCTGAGCCAGGACTGACCATAAAACTCCATGGGAGATCCATCCCAGACTCATCTTATTTCATCCCTGCAGCCTCTAGCCGTTTAAATTCCTATTTCACTTCAAGGACCCATCTTGTAATAATCATAAATTGATGCCTTGGCCCTCCCCATATCCCGTTTCCAAGAAGGTCTGACTGCTGCTCTGAGGTTAAGGAGAAGTAAAGCTCCTCAGGTCCAACAGTTTGTTCTCTGTTGGTCTCTAAGACTTTTTATTTTTCCACTGACAACTGACTGTTAAACTTACTTTTCAGTATTTTTTTTTAAATAGAAGTGCTGTCTTTAACAATAACACAAACTGCTTACTTGTACTAATAGCAGTTTTCACAATCCAAAAGCAAGAGTCGATACACTCAATTTTCCCAGGCTTTCATTCAGCTTGGTAACGTAGCTGAAAATCTTCATATTCAGTCCTATTTAGCTGTTATCCCAGTTCTATTTTTGACAACCACACTGATAACCTAATTAGCATTTTATTCAAAAGACTGCCTGACAGGAAAAAGAACATGTCAGTAAAGTTGGTTTTGGTTTTTTTTAAATATATCTATATCTATATATATATATATATAGATAGATATATATACACACACACACACACACACACACACACAGAGATCAGCAAAGCTACAGGTCATTCTGTTGCAGTCAAACTGTGTCTATCCCTTGCCATACCTTTTTATTTAATTATCGTTATAATTTCTTCTGGTCTAAGACAGATTGATTTCGAAGAACTACTCCAAATGATTCCTAACCTAAGAATTAACCTCCCTGAAGATTACTTCAGCTGCATGTATGTTGTTTATATACTGATCAACTGCTTTGTGTAGGTAAAAATCAGCTCCCTTACACAGACAATACCCACTCCTTTTTACAGTAAAATCACTTGGTCTACTTTATTCAAGGAGTCTTAAACACACTTGATTTCAGTGGGATTTGAATACCTGACCCTCTCCACAGTTCCTCTTAGAAATAAATAAATATGGGGTTTTCCAAGCCTGTGTTAGTCAGTATTTTATTTCTAATAAGAGGTCTAGCTGTAGCTTGTATTTTTCACAAAGTAACAGACACAAAAACATGTGACTGAGGAAAATAAGCTCAGTTCCACTACACAAAAGTGGTGGGTTTTTTTTTCCCCCACTCATTACAATTATAAAGACCCATAAATGGGACCTTGAAAAGCAGGAAAATGAAGACATCACCTGACTTTCAGAGCTTCCTGTCCTTGGGGCAGCAGGCATATAGCCTTGGGAGGTAGGACTGGCAGCAATGCATGTTTAATTCCAAAATGTCTTCATTTTTGACAAATATTAAGTCCTGAAACCGTTACGCATTCAAACACTGCAGCACAATGCTAGACCGTGGAAGTGTCTCATCAAAACCGTGTTCAAAACTGAGAAACAGAGAATTTGATTAATGGCTCCAGGCTCTGAGGCTACAGCAACACGTTACGGGGTGTTACCAGCACCCTGAGGGTCCTGGCCCGGGTGGTAAAGCGGGGAGGGGAAGCGCTGGCAGCCCCCCTAAACACCCCCTAGCAGCTCCACGCTGGCGGCATGGGGAGGTCTGGCTCAGCTCCACTGAGTGCAGAAAAGTGCTCTCGTCAGCAAACGCTGTTCTCAGGGAGGGCAAGAGTGTCGTCATGGCCAGACCTTCAGAGGCCCCTCACAAGGCACCAACCCGACGGCGCTGCTGCAGGACACCTCGACGGCTTTTAGAAGCATTTGCTACGCCCTGAGTGCGGAACTGGGTTACTAGGTCGGAAGAGACTGCTAGAAGCAACCAGCTAGAGTTAAGTCCAAATGGCATCTCGTTATTGTACATTTTGATATTTCAGCTACCACCAAAATACACAACTTTGAAATACCCGCATTGTTAGGGAATTCTAATGGTAAAATCAATCATCTCAGCCTTAGAATCACAGAATCATCGAGGTTGGAAACGCCCTTGAAGCTCCTCCAGCCCAACCATGACCCTCACCCTGACCCTTCCCAACTCCCCCAGATCCCTCAGCGCTGGCTCAGCCCGACTCTTCAACCCCTCCAGGGATCCCGGGGACTCTCCCCTGCCCTGGGCAGCCCATTCCAACGCCCAACAGCCCCTTCTGCACAGAAATCCTTCCTCAGAGCCAGCCTGACCCTGCCCTGGGCAGCTTGAGGCCATTCCCTCGGGGCCTGGCGCTGGCTCCTTGGCTCCAGAGACTCATCCCCCCTCTCTGCCCCCTCCTGGCAGGGAGTTGCCGAGGGCCAGGAGGTCTCCCCTCAGCCTCCTCTTCTCCAGACTGAAC
>NW_020799130.1:4455017-4475858 GCF_003259725.1 Athene cunicularia
CTAGTGCTCAGCTCAGGGGACATCCCACACTAATTAACACTTCATCTGGAAAGAAGTTTAGAAAAAAGAGCAAGGCAAGTCAGGGAGGAAGAATCTGAAATAAAACATTAAGACCATGCTCTTCTAATTCTTGTTAAAGTTACACTTCCCTTGTGTCCCCAAGTACGTCCCTAAGTATTAAGACACTGTTTTACTAATCATAAAAAGGGGGGGAACACTGAGCCTCTGAAGAGCTCAGCCTTCATGTTCAAATGGCTAGAAACACACACAAAAGGAGTTTGCAATTGTAGGAAGTATTACTTTGTCTTGGCATCCACTAAGGTACCTGGATTTTGCTGCTACCCATGTGTAGCTCTGTAGCACCTGGACTAACAACCTCAGACTGCTGCAGCTTCCCTACGAGGCTATCATTATGCATGGGTCTCAAAAAGGACCGCTAGACTTAGCATATAAAAAGCCCAGATTCTTCTATGAAAAGCAGGATGAAAAACACTGATTTCCCAGATTCCCCTGTGGCTTGACACAGCATCCCATGGGCAGTGAAATGCTCTTATGGCATGTTATTATGCAAGGGATAGTGACCACTTAAAAAAACACCAAAACAAAACACCCAAAACTCTTGGTCAAGTTCAGGAATTTAAGATTAGAGCTACTCTTCCACACCTTCATCCTCCTTCATTACAAGTAAAACTTACCTTGCCAGTCATTCATCCCTGTTTATAAGCAGTTATAAATAGCATTCTGTTGTTAAGTAAAAAGTTATTTTCACCTCCCTACACCCCACCCCTAACTTCTGCAACTCTAGCATGTGTCCATGCTCCCACAGGGCGTGGAGACTTTAAGGAACAAATTCATACCTAGCAAATTTATGTTGACTCAACACGAGCACGTTGCCTCTAATTTCTGCTACAATCTTGCTCTTATCCTCAGGCCGACCATGTTCTAGTACATGCTGGATAACATAGTTCCCATACTGATCCTGTTTGAGAGACAGAAGTGTGTGACAAAACGTGGACAGGAACCATTAATATCAAACTAGTTCCCAATGTGCATTAAGACTCACAAACTTGAACTGAGCACTAATTAAAATATCTACTGTACAAATGATATAAATACTTCTAAAAAAACATGCATGCTACCAGGAGGTAAAATTCTGCACACCTTTGTACCAGTTATAAAACTGAAAACAGTGTCCTTGAACATGAAATGTCAATACTCTGCTTATTTCAAGTTTTTTTGCTTTCTTCAGGTTCAAATGTACCAAATCACATGCTGGAAGGCTGCACCATGGTTCTAGCTATGGGACACTTAGGCATTTTCATATTCTGAATGTGTGTATATTCAGATCACAAGATATATAATACACATTTCCCCAGTTCACAATACCAGAGGCATGATCCAATGCCCCACCTCCATGCCCAACCTCTTTCCACACAGGACAGGGTTCATTTGCTGTTCTATCCATCGCGCCCCAATACCAGAATCCCAGTAAAACAAGTTCTCAGAAGGACTGCAAGGAAGAGGAAAGGCAGCCAGGAAGGGGGTGTGCATAAAATCAACACATTTTAAGAACCCCAATTACTTGGCATTTTCTTTTCCAAGAAGTAACGAGCTTTTCGCATTAACTCCCTTTAGACATTAGTTGCACTTTAACTTCTGGAGTGAAACACTAGGACACACACCCACTCAACTGAAGATCCTTTTCAAAAAGGAAAGTAGCTACGACTTTGATACCTGCTGGATATTTGCACATAGCCAAAACAATTAGTGGTGCTGCATTTCTTGCCTGCTGTGATCCTTGCCGTTCCTCAGGAATGGCATCCCTGTGTTCAGACAACCCCAGCAGCACTACAGCCGCAGTCCCAAACAGGCTGCCAGAAGCTTCCCTAAAACAAAGTGGTAAACGAGAAACATCTCACAGCACCTGAATTCCCCTGTCCCACACCGACCTGAACGAGCTGCTCGGTGTGTTGGTGAAGTTCCTCCAAGATGGGAAGGGTCTGCTCAGGAAGACAGTGCTCAAGGATCCTCTGGATCACACGACAGCCATATGGATGTGTAGACAACGCAAAAACCTGCATTCAACAGACAGGCAAGCACAGGCAGCAACACATCTGTTAGTTAGTCTTTGTGAATCCCAGAAACCTTTCAGAATTAAATGAATACATGGGGGTTTTCCTGGGCATGGTAGGTAATGCCAGCTTGCAGCACAGCAGCTGCAGACAGCATAAACTGAAACTGGAAACATCTGCTCCCCACTGCCACAGGACTAACTGGGTGATCGCAGGCACATCACACCCCTACCTGTGCTTCAGCTTCCCTGTTCACAAAACAGGAAAACAAATGGAAAAGCCTCTTGAATAATAAAAAGAGCACTGGTACAACCAAGCATTATTAGAAGCTGTGTTAAAACACTGTTTCAGAAGAATAAATCCAGCATACTGTTTGCCAGCTACGTATTTTAAGCTATGTAAGAAATGGTATGAACCAGAAAGTTAAAAATGCTCAGCAAAAGGATTTTCCTCAACTATTTGAATTTGTTTAAAAGCCTTAACCACGCTTAGGAGAAGTGACAACAAAGAACCTTCTTTCTCATTTCTAACGGATTACCAAATCTGTTGGTAAGAACATGACACATTTTATTATTGCTGCACAGTTTTCTGTCTAAAGCACCAAGTCCTATTTGGTTGCTTAAAATTAACAAAAGTAGCAAATCCAAGCACTAACGTTAAACTGACAGTCTACAGATTCTTAATAACTGTTGAGTAAACTGTGCAGGAAAAACAGGACTTGAAGTGCAATTAACTGCAGAAAAATAGCGAGGTGATAAGTTTAATCTTCCACACGAAAGTTCAGACGAAACTGGGACGGCTGGTCAAAGAAGTGTCAGTGCCATCAACCGAGTTCCCAGAGGTATTTCTGCCTTGCCTAACTCCCTAGCGGAAGGTCCAAAGCTAAACTCTAACCAGCAAATCTGCTGAGCAAGTTTCCAGCTAGAATCCTGCTTGTTTTGACACAGCCAAGCAAGTCCCCGCTTTCACAGCTGTTCCAGGAGCAGCCAAACTAATAAAGCCTGGTTCCTGCTGTAACAACCCCAGGCTATTCTCACATCCCTGTGGCAAAACCCTCAATACTTCAAAGTCCCCCTCCAAAGCCAATTAAGTTGAAGCTGGAAACACCCAAACCAGCACTTTTGTAATGGAAGACAAGCTGACTACAGGCAGAATAAAGCCAGCTACACATTAATATCCAGGACATCAATTCAGAAGAGGATATCAAGAAAAAAATAGGAGAACGAAGCACAAGTAACTGCCCTTTTCTAGATGAAACTCATGTTTTTTCCCTGGTCTGACACCCTTGGGAAACAGCAGTTCTCTAAGCCGTCCTCACAGACAGGGATCATAATGAAAGCTTACTACACCCATCACAAAACTCTGCTCACCACCTTTACTATGAAGATGGATTAGTGAGAGACTTGTTTTCCCCTTCATCAGTCAAAAAATACTTGATGTTCCAAGAAAATAGATTTTTGCAAGGATGCTTTACTGTGATATACCTGCACAAATATGATAACAGAGACATGACCAAAGAGTTTCTAGGCTCCCTAACGTTGCTGCATAATCCTTTCAACTAACGCTCGCTAAAATTTAAAATTCAAAATAGTAACAAGTTACAACCACTCTCACACTCTTCAAAGTGACGTAAGAATATAAAGAATGAGAGTCAGTCTCTTGGTCAAGGACTTACCTGTCCCTTAAACGCATCAATGATAAACTGCAGGGACTGAGGCTGCACACACTCGATACACTTCTGCACCACATGATTACCGTTCTGGTCTTTCACACACTTCAGGACGTGGCCATCCAACTCCCGTACCATCTCATTCTATTAGGAGGAAAGACAAACAGAAAGCACCACCAGGATTCACGGCTGATAAATGCGAAGTTTTCACTGCTAAACGTGGTCAAGAATATGAAAGGTATGAAGGATGCACCGATTATTTCAAACTGGAAGTTTTCTAGTGGCCAAGCACCGAGATGAAGCTTGCTGTGCTACAGAAACCACAAAGAAAAAATACTACTACAAAACGAAGATGAAGCACTCCTTTCATTAAACATGAGTGTCCTCTTACAAGTATCCAAATTTAAGAAATTTTACTGATCCACAGCTTTACTGTGCAGCCCCCATTTCTTCCTCTACTCCCCTCAAGAGAAAGAAATCTAAAATGCCCAAGCTTCATAAACTTTTGGGGTAGAAGCTTCATATGTCACTAAAACGCAGTCAGCACCGGGGTAAGAACTTCTGAGTATTTTACATAGGCAAGGTAATACTGCATGATAATTAAGGAATCCGAGCAGATATAAAGTTTAGGTATGACTAGTGTACCACACGTGCAGGCTAAAAGCTTCACAAACAGCAAACAGAGAATGACAGTTTTGGGGAATTTAACAATACCACAAAACTGGACGAGTTCAGTTCTGCAACTGAGACAAAAGCAGGCATTTCAGGAGCACAGAGTACTCAAAAATACCATTCTGGAGGAATACAGTTAGTAGATCCTCAGACCAGCAGTGCTGGAGCTTGGGCACCACCCTGCTGATATATTAAAGCAACAGCTTAACTCAGGCTCAACCTAAAGGGAATGAGCTTTCCTAAAGCCTCTTTCAGATTTTTAATTTAACAACCTACATTGAGATTCTTGTATTACAATTGCTAACACCTTTATTAGCTAGCTTGCCTAGCGTATTTTTTCATCTTAATTCATTGTTCATAAAACCCTAGAGGAACTGCTTTATTAATGAGCTTTGAGCGGGACTCTGGCTATCATCCACATCTCTGCAACGCCAGGCCTGGCTCGACAGGAACTAGGAGCTCCTCATATACCTCACTGCAGGTAAGCAGAATACTGACCCACATATCAAAGCAGTGATATCTCAGCAAACGTTAAAGGCAAAACTCTGGTACGGCTTCCTTCAAGGGATTTAAAAGTATCTTCTAATTCACCATCATTCTCAGTTTTCCCTACATACATAATCTGATTTCAGGGAATTAACAGAGAACCAACACCATTACCAGTTAAGTGGAACAAGGAGATGACAACGAGACCCAGGAACGGTGTCACATACTTATCATGCACATGAAACGTAACAAACATGCCATAAACCAAACCAAAAGAACACCAGCCACAAGAGGAACAGAAGGTCGCAGTTCAGGTCACCAAATGGCAAGGAACGGTAAACATCAAGAAGAAAGTTAAAATTGAAACTTACAATTACCTGCTGGTCGGGGGGAATAAACTCAAGGGCCTTCTGGATCACCCTACAGCCGTACATCTGCAGAGCCAGGGACAGAACATGCCCACGGATACGTTCTGCCAAGGCTAACTTCTGTTCCAGGCTGCCAAACTGGGAAGATGAAAACCAGTCACTACATGCACAAACCCTCGTGTGGCCAAGCAGCACAGCAGCCCTCCCACGCTGCCACACCAAGGTGTTAAACGAGAAACACTGTGCTTACTGAAAAGAGAAAATACCAACCACACCTCAAGGGATGCGAACAGGCATAAGCCAGACATCTGTCCTGTGTCTGCCAGACATGTCTGACACATGTGAAACAAACTCCAGAGTCAAAAGTGCTGGGGCCACCAGGATGACATGTGGCAGTTCACTGACCCCTGACAGGGCTGATATAAAATTACTGGACAGAACCACCAAGGCTTGGTGCCCACTTTCAAGGAGGAGAGATGGGTGTTTGCCCAACCTCCTGGTATGAACACACCTCTTCCTTCCAGCAGATGCTGTTCACTGGGAAAGTTTCTTTTGTTCCTAAATACATGAGTATGGCAGCTCAGCACAGCACCCTTGAAAAGTCTTGCTGAACCTACGTCTCCTGGATATGATGTTATTTATTCACAGAATCATCCAGGTTGGAAAAGACCTTTAAGATCATCTAGTCCTACACCTTTTGCCTCTCAAAGCAAAGTGTTACTTTTCAGATTAATCTTTATGAGTCCCACACCTCAGTCACCCCAACAGGAATGATGCAACAGCCTGAGGGGAGGAGATGACATCAGTGTTGACAGACATCCACTGTTTTAGCCAAATAGCAGGGTTTCTGCGAGCTCATCCAATACCTCAGAACAGGAGGCATCCAAGTAAAACTTGCAGGGGAACACAGACTTACTTCAAAGAACTTCTGGATGACGTAATTTCCAAATACATCGACCATCAACTGATAAGCTGCCTGGAGGATCTCGTTGAACACAAGCTGACGTTCTGCTGGGGTAGCACGCTCCAGTTTCAGCTGAATAAACCTGAAAAATAGGGGTGGTATGATGCTACTGGCACATACGCTCTCAACACATTTGATAATAAAAGTTCTCTCAAAAGCCTCATACACTAAGCTGTGGCAAAACAAATCTTTAAAATACAGTTGTCCTATCCAGCAATCTGAAACCCTGGGGTGGTCCCAGCCATGAGGTCCATGGCCACATGTCATTGTCAGTACCCAAAAATCTCCTTCCAAGCAAAGCAGATCTCAATAGAGTAATACAGCAAGGTCTTGTGTCCAGATGGCTCTTTAAAATGAGTTAAGCTATGACAATGAGTCTAACCAGCAAATGGCAAAGCAAGCAAGCTCCTCTTTAGAGGAGTAAATCCTGCTATCGGCATTTGTGCCCAAACAATCTTTAAAAAGAAGGGTTAGTGTGTTACTACTTGGTTTTTCACTCTTTTTCCCTGTTCTGCCTTTTTGCCTCAAGATGTGATGCAAATTGCAAACTATACTAACTCAGAGAGCAGCTTCCCCCAGCACAAGGTTTTGAATCCCACCTGGATCCATGCTGATCTTGGGAGAACTCCATGATGTGCCCAGCAATCTCCCTCAGCTGTAAATTAGGGTACCGGTTATTGCGAAAGTCTTCAAGCAGTCTGCTTCGGCCAGAGGGCATAACATCAGACATCCCATAGCGCAAGCGAGAGGAGGGGAAGAGCGTACTGCTGGGGCTGAAGAGGCTGGAGGCACTGCTTGCACTGCGGTACTTGGCTTCAGCTCCAGGGGCAGCAGAGATATAACGGCCACTCCCATTTGTAAGCCCTCCTGCAAGTCACAAAACCACGATGAAATCAAAAGGCTGAGGGATTAATTTACAACCTGTGCATGCATTTTTATTTACTCCTTTTCCACTGAGATGGGTTACTGACATGGTTCAACTAGGAAGTGTTCAGCAACTAAGCTATGTGAAGTGCCCCCAAAATAATTGAGATAGGGAAGTGTTCAAGCACTGTTCCTGAGCATGGCACTGTTGTACGACATTAGGAACAGCCATAGATATCTGCAAAGAACAGACTGTAACAACTTCTGTTCCTCGCTCTGTGTTGAAACTGTCTTAAAACAGAAAAATGTCAATCCCACCACTTGCATCTTTTCACTAACTTGCTGTTCCTAATTGCCTCTCCTCCATCCTCAGTTTTTTTTACCTGTCCTGCTGCTGTGTCAATGACTTAAAAGAAGTGTACTGGGGGTGGGGTACAGAATTAAGATGAAATTATTTAAGAAAAAGGCAGCAAGAAACAACTATAAAAATTTTGGATATAAAAAACGAATCACTATTAAATACAGGTAAAGAACAATAAATTAAAAACAATAAAATACCTTTAAAAAATCCTGTGCTTTCACAAATGCCCTAAAGATTTTCACTCACATTAAGACAGCTGCTGAATTACCCAGTAACAGGTATATAGGGAATAGGCAATGATTCACTGTACAGTTAGCAAACTGCAAGCATTGATAGGAACCAACTTAAACCTTTAAACAGTGCTTCCTTGCCTGCAATTTTTTGAAATTTTCTTCAGAGCTACAGCAGAGGATTCTTCCCTTTCTGGCAGGGCTCGGGATCCCTCTGCTGGTCAAAGGCTGCAAGATGCCTTGAGTGAGTAGGTTTTTCCTGGGTGGGACAAAGTCCCCCCAAGAAAAATGCTCTTATCACATGGGAGCCTGCCATCTGAAAGGCCAACATGAGGCAGAGAGGGCAAACCACCTGGAAAAAAACACTGCAAGAAGTCTTTGCAAAGGAAGGAAGACATTCAAGGCAAACATCGGTAGGGCTGTCTGCAAAGAGACCAGACCTTCTCCTGGCAGCCATGCACACGACAGTATCTGAAATAAAAAATATTAAATAAGACCTGACTGAACTCCTCTGCCATCAATGCCTAAAGGAAGCTCCCATGCAGGAAACACTACGTGAGAATTAAGTTTCTGATTATGACCTAATTAAGTTCATCTGTCTCTAAGCTGGGCAAATGTGTTCTGACTTCTCCAGAGCTGGTGCCAAACCTCCCCTTTCTCGAGGAGGAGACAGAGACTTGAAAGATTCTTGTTCAGATCTCTTTCTTATGCTGCCTTGGCAAAGGTGTGGCCATCATCTTCTCTACCTACCTTACTACTTAAATGAGGAAGAACTCCAAAAAGTGACTCAGTGATATTCCTTACTGCTGGAAGGACCAGGATATTCAAAGGAACCTCTCAGGTAAACGAAACTCAGCAGTGACAAGCTGAGCAATGGCACACTCATCTTTTCCATGGCATTCGAAGAAGAGCTCAGAATTGCCACTTGTTTTCTGAGACCCTGGGGCAAGTAAGAGTCATTGCACTAATGCTCTGAAGTGGAAAACTAGTTCCTGATCATCTGCAAATGACTGTAAGAGGCCAGGATTTAGCACTCACCACCTATGACTTATCTCTCGGTGAAGATGGAAAGCACAGTTTGTACAGAAATGTCTTCTCTGTCAGAGCTTTTCTGAGAAAAACCTGATCTTTCCAGAGATTCAAAATAAACCACGAATTATCTCTCTCTTCTGATGGAGATGCTGACTGCAGGTTGCCCATGATGTTCATAATCATACTGGGAATTAAGAGACCATGTGGGGACAGGTTTCCTAAATCAAGTAAGCACTTCTGGAACCCACTTGTGAACCACCAAAGGCCAGAAACCTTGGAGCACCTCAAGCTCCTTTATGCCAATGTGTGGCTGGAAATACAGGGACTCTGCCAGCTGCCAGAGTTCAGTGGGAGCTACCAACAACTACAAGGGAACAGCTCCTCGATCAAGGGCAGTACACAGAGCTGGAAACTCCTGAAGTTCTTAGGACACAAGGGTAGGATAAAGGGACAAAAACTGCAAAGAAGGGACAGGACTCCTGCAAGATGTTGGCACTGATCATTTCTCCCGCATCCTCGGCCAGAACAAACTTCAAAAAGGGGGTCTGCAAACTCTGTGAAGACATCCTATGCCCTTGCCAAGCACTCTGCATTGCCCTGCAACAGTAAACTAGTGCTGTACACAGTACATGGAGCTGTATAGCAGTGACAGAGTGGGGTGGTTCTGCCTCTAAACACACTGACCGTATTTTCTTAAAAGTATCTGGGATATGTCAGGCAAAATCTGTATCTGGGGAGGGCAATGTGCACAGAGTCTATCCTGGGGACTCCAAGATGGACACGTTACTCAGACTCACACCGCGGCCGTAACAACTGAACATTTTCTATTTTGAAATGGTAAGTCATCTTCTCAGTGGTTGCTGGGACACTTGAGACAGATGTTAACCTGAAAGAATTACTGATTTGAGGGGGGAAAAAAGACAGACAATGAAAGGATGAGTCAAAAAGAAAATAGAAGGGAAGAAACACAAAGGCTGCTGTCTGAAAACAAAGCACTTGAGTAAGTTTCCAGGGGACTTTTAAGGCCCTCAAATTGCTCTGCAACGCAGGAGTTCCTGGTATGAGAAATGCCAGAACAGTAGGAAAAAAGGGAAGATGAAAAGATGGCTCTGTGAGAGAGCTGGCAGAGAAGGCTGTCCCTGCTGCTCTCCCCTACAGAGGGCTCAGCACAGAGGCGCCGGGCAGTGACCGCCCGGCCGAGGGGCCCCCCACGCTGCCTCCCCAGGGCTGGGAAGGGGCACCCCCCCCCGTGTCACTGCCCCAACCTGTCATCCCGTGCAGCCCAGTGCCAGGGTGTGCCACCGGCTGCCCAGGGAGATGCAGCCCTCCTAGTTGGTCACAGCTAAGTGGTTATCAACTCCCCAGCCAGTTTTCCCAAAAAATCTCTAATAAGTCAAATTCCCACGTGCGTGTATCAGCCTCCTCACATCAATCCCACCTTTTAAATTACAGGCTGACAACGGTATGGAGCAGCTCCTGAAAGAATATCGTAAAATTAAAATAATTACTTATCCACTGCAAATCCCCATCCCCATTCCAAACTGGGAAAACCCAGCGTCAGACACATTCAGCCCCAGGCTGCAGCGTCAAGCGTTTCTCATGGGACCACACCAGCTACATATGCAAGACCTGACAAAAACTGCTCGTGGGACTGCACGAACTGATGTAATGTATAACCTGGCCAAAATTAGAATTTTAGCATTTTAAAAAAAAGTATTTAGTAATTTATAATTCTATAGTTTTGATCACTACTGGAGAAGAAGAGGGCCCCTGCTGCCTTTAGCACCTAAAAGTGCCTATTTAGAGTTGCTTTATCCTAGCTAGGCACAGTTGCATATGCTGCACACACCTTTGAGTTTAAAGCATGTATTTAGCTCAGCCTTCCTCCTCCAGCAGTTCTTTTCCTAAGAACTAGCTGCATGGTTATTTCAGGTACTCATGATTACCCAGACATTTCACAAGGTCACTTTACAACACCAGGAAAAGCCTAGCTTGATAAATACACATCATTTTTCACAGCTACGAGCTTTCAGAAAGCCAGAAGAACCGGAGCTGAATCTTTACACACAGCACCAACCAGACAATTGACTTGTGCATCCATGAGACCTGACAAAGTCAAACCCACAGCTTACACTGTATTTAACCATAGATTTGCTAACTGCAAGTCAGATTTAATGCCAATTTCTTGTCATTGTGTAACCCTGAAATGAAAGTTACTCAAAGTGACTCCCCCTGGCTGTCTCTCCCCATGTAACGCACTGATAGGATGTGGTTCTGAACCTAACTGCTCTGATTTCCCTTTTTACAAACAAGTTTGGGTGTTGCCATCTATCCTTTCGTTTTTATATTTGGAAGTACTCCTTGTCCTCTGTATCACAAACTACTTCTGACATCACTCCCAAATAGAAAAGGAGTCAGCCTCAAGCTTCTTATAAAGGAAAAACAATGCCTGTGCTGTTTTTATAGCATTAAAACTTATTTTATAACCAGAGGAAATGACAACTACATTTAACATTGTCTTCCATTACAGGTGAAAGAGAAACTTTAAAAAAATATATTAAATGACCTTTTACAGATTTCAAGGTGAATACCACACAAATGCAGAGCTATTCTGTACGAGATATTTCTTGCAGCAAAGGCAAAAATCAGCCACAGAGAAAACCCAGCTACAAGGAGAGGAATATTTTGTCAAGATGGGAAGACCCACACTAACTGCTCTGGGGCACAACCCATTTATGTAAATGGTAACTCCGCTTTCTTTCCAGAGTTTGTTCTCAGATTAACCTTCCTCTGATCCAGTTTGTAAGATTCATTCTTTTGTTTGCCTGCAGGGGCAACAGACTTTTTCTACAGCCAGATTTGGAATGTCGTTAGTCTTCAGCATTAATTTACTGTAGCTATTTAACTGTCAGCTTAAGGACTATACAGCTGCATAAATAAAACTAAAAACCCCTCCCATTCTATTAAAGCTTTGAACAAGGAAAGATGGTAAATCTAAACTTGATCTCAAAAATCATGTTTATTACTATTCCATGCTAACCTTTAGCCAGGATCAAATTTATCACACATGCATGTAATAAACATGATATAATATTAGTAAATAGTAACAGTAATCTGTTCTGATAAGCAAAAGTTTTGTTTCATCCAGATAGGTATGTGACAGCACCAAAACAAAGTGATTTTTTTGAGCAATTACTAAGTTATCTGGTGCAGATGCAATGAATAACCTACCTTGTTTACAAGGCTTGGAAACGAACTCTTCAGGAAGTTCATATGAGAATTGCTTTATTATTTAATATTTGCTTTATTTATTTTGAAGATTGACTTTATTATATGTAAGAGCTCTGGGCCAACTAGAAGCTCTCCCAGATGTAGCTTGCATCAAGTAATGTATCTTACCAAAATTAGGAAAGCCTCTCCCATGCACTAATGTGCTTCTGAAAGGCCACATTGATGGGAAGTTTTCAAAAGCAAACTCACAAAATCCTCAGCTACAAGCTAAGTTCTGCTCCAGATAACACTGCATATTTTGGTTAAAAGAAGCTGTATTCTAAGCTCATTAATTTACCATTGAAAATTTAATGGGTATTTTAAAATATCTGACAAGTTTAACATACCTATTTATATAACATATCTATTTTATTAAAGGATAACAAACAACTGGTGCTGTTACCAAGATCTGCACAAGAAAACCAGTTTGTTTTTCAAACACTTGGAAATGTGATCCATAATTTAGAGATGAGGAAACAAGGAGACAACAGAGAAACCTTCCTGTTTAACAGCTGAACTACTGCAAGAGACAAACACGTAACAGAGGTGCTACAACTCCTGCTTCAGTGTTTCACCTACTTCTGCAAAAGCAGGGACTCTGCCACAGGAGTAAGAGCAGCAACTGGGCAGCAGGTATCTCAGCTACCCTGCAGCGGGGTGCTCATGTCTCTGCGCCGAGGGAAAGCAGAGCAGTGACCTGCAGGGCTGGCACGGAGGCACCGTGGCTCTTACCCAGGTTTAAACTTGAAGATGATCCATGTGAAGATAAGGAAGGTGGTGGAGTCTGAGAGTGGCCAGGTCCTTGGCTGGGCAGAGGCATTCCCACAGGTCCAGGAGAAGAGGAAAACCCAAGGCCATTATAAAAACTGTGTCCTATAGGTGTCAAACTGCTGGATGTCCTCTTGTACAGGTCACTGCTCCCTGTAAGGGAGTCTCGGCGGGAGCCACTGCCCGTGTTGGAGTTAGCAACTGAAAAGAGGAAGAGAGTAAAATTTTGTGATGCCAACACACTGTCTGAGACACCTGGAGAGCCAGTACAATGGCACCTATTAACTACTTCATCGCACCAGGCTGTTTTCCTAAGGGTGTTGCAAGTGCCCAATTAAACACATTAATTAAAACCACATTGTTAATGGTCAAGCAGAAACTCTTGATTTAAATAATAAGCGTGAATCCTCTCTTTGCATTTAGAGTTTTGTAATTTTAATACTGATAGAACACATCAAGAAATACAGCTCCAAAAATCTACAAGCAGAAAGATCAGGAAGATAAAAATCTACCTAAAGGAAGCAACAGAATGAAACGACAGCGAACATGTTGGCTTTTGGACACAAACACTTAACGCTTTGCTTCTGAACCTTCAGAAGAAGGTTTGTATACTTCAAAGCTCTCTTCCCTTAAGCATATCACTTAGTGTAACACAAGATATTAGATCGCCCTACAAGCACTGCCTCGTATTTATTCTTTGGCCATCAGAGCTAAAACAAATCCAACATGAGATTTTATCTATTCACGTTTACTTAAGAGCATGTACAACTTCGTGTACATTTACTTGAAATCCTTCTGCTCACCTTTCATTATATTAAAAAACAGGTGCTGTTTGCACCAAGCTTTATTGAGATGGAAATCAGAACTCAATTTAACATAAACCCAATATTTTTTTGAAGGGCTGTATTGATAGTCAAATACAAACTCTTTAAATGCACTGTCAACTTGAGGGGGGAAAAAAAAAAAATCAATTTTGCATTAAAATCTTGTTTAATAAATAGTGACATTGTTAACTGAAATGAATTAATCATTTTTCATGACTGCACACAAGTTCTGGAAGCAACAGCCTCACATTTTTATTCACTGATAGATGGAAAACAAGTTTGTGCATCTTGGCATTGAGCAAACTAGTAAGTGAATTCAATTAGTTAAATAAACTGAAGTGAAAGAAGCGAATGCTGTGTTTACCTGAATAGTTCACATTCTCAGGCTGGGTTTAAGAAAAATATTTAGAATAACTTTTATTTAAAACTGATTTGATGCAGTGACACTAGGTCCCTCAGTCTCTTCTGATGGAGCAGGTTCAAAAGGCATGTTTTAACTTGCCCTTCACACTGGTGAAAGCAGGAAAGTTCAGGACATAATTACTACCTCTGAGACTAAGCAGTAATTAAAGCAATTGTTCTACTTCAAAAAAAAACCTAAGACAAAAAGAAGCCCAACAAAAACAACAACCCACAAACATCTTTCTGGTTTTGTTTTATTCTGAAAAAATAAAATCTTTGTCTCCAACTGTCTAACAAACAAATCAAAACAAACAGTGTATGTAGCATTTTTTGCAACCACAATAAGGGACTTTTTTTTTTGGTGTAAAAAAGAAACAATTCCCAGAATAAAGAATGGAAACCACCTCAGATCAGCTTGTTTAAGATCACAAAAAGTTATTCAGCCGTTGCTCTGAGTTAGCTCCAGAGTGGCATCCATCCGTGTACTACTTCCTCTCAGGCCAGTATCTCCACCAAACACAGGCAGGTAAAAGCAAGGAAATCCAAAGCTGTTTAAAAACTTAAATCTGTGGCAACAAGGGGACGACTGATAATGTGTATAACAAAACAAATGAATTACTGTGGTACTTCTAGTTATATCATCTACTAAAAAAGAATTTTTACCAGAAAGCACTGCAGATTTTGAAAGCCAAACCAGTCCCTGAAGGAAAATTTCTATTTAACCTCAGAGGGATGAAGAAGAGGGCTCAGCAGCTTGGTGCATCGATGCCAGCTCCAGTGGCTCACAACCCTTCTAGCTGCACTTGGAGCTGCTCCTCTCCTTTTTTCCCCTCACAAAGAAGCTGCTGTTCTTACCTGCTGTTCCAAATCCTCCCAGTGCAGACCCCAGCGTGGCACCAAGAGAGCTGCTGCTCCCAAATCCCAGGGAAGTGTTGGCAGGCTGGGCAGAGCCCTGAGAAAAGAGTGAGCTGCTCTGGGAATTGCTGCTGAGAGAGTTGTTGCCGTAAAACGAGCTGGATGCCAGGTTGTTGGTGGGCTGCTGCTGGGGCTGGGGTTGGGGCTGCTGAGTTCCTAGAGGGCGAAATGGTCCGTTTGTTGTTCCTGCCAGGCCACCCGCTGCACCATTGGCTGAAGCCGCAGCCGCTGCAACTGCTGGAGAGAAAGTAGTTGGAAGCACAGACTGAAAATACATTTTTGTATCAGTTTTGGAAGTTAAAACATAGCAGGTTCCTTTTATTTATTACAGATTCTTTCCTCTCAGGATTAAAATCTCCCTTTCGCATCAAACTCTGCCATCTGAGCTCCACAAGTCTTGCAGAGCCACTGCATACCAACAATGCCTAGTTGTTATTATTGCTGCTTGTATTATTAGAGCTACGTAGATCCACCACACAAATATCTTTCCTTTCTCCTAAGATTCAAATCAATACAATCACACACTTAGCAATACCCCATTAAGAAACACCAGTTTTGAAATAAGCAAAATTGTCCTTCGGTGCATGAAATGCAATCCTGTGGTGCTAAGAACATCAAAACCAAGTACTTTTGCTTTTCAGCCAGTTCCAAAGTAAAAGAAAAAGCAAAATAAATAAGAGCTACAAGGAAACAATTAAAAGGTCAGTTTCATAATTCTGTTACTAACAGTGACAAATACTGCTTACATGCACAGACCCTGGCTGAAAAAATACTTTTAGAGCCTTGAACTCCCTATGAACCCCAATAAAACCCGAAACAACTCATGGCAAAGACCAGGCATGTAACATTTTACGCAAGGTGATCATCTGGCAGTTCGACACAGGCTAAAACTTTTTATTACATGGGAAACTAGATGCCAGCAGACAAATTTAAATAACTGTCACGAAACTCTGCAAAATAATAGTTTATGCGATGCTACAACTCTCCGAGGCTGTTCTGGAGGCTCAGTACACCATGAGCACAGAGGATGTTCTCAACAACAATCCTCGCAAAGGATCTCAGTGAGGGCAAGTGTGTCATCATCGCCAGCAGAGCCCAGAGGATTTCAGGTCCACCCTCTGCTGGGGATGGAGCAGATTTTTCACTTGATGGGACTGGGACTCACCTGCTTGCGCTGCAGAGGAGCTGATGATGACTGGAGCGGGGGCTACCAGACGGACGGGGGCCCCCAGGCCATTCCTGGCCCCTGCATTCACCACGAGAGCACCTGTTTGGTCGTAGTAAGCAGCAGGAGCCAGCACTGGGTAACCTGAAGAGGCAGATTACAGGTAAGGTAACAAGCACCACAGCACAAGGCAGATAAATCATCTGCAGACAAGTAGGGTGCAGTAGGATTTTTAAAGGAAAACCTGAATGGAAAAAGAAAAAGCAGCAACAGCTCTGCTTCTCCTAAAGAAAAAAATAATAAAAATCTGTTTTAACAGTCTACAACTTCATACTATTAAGACTTTTGGTTATAGAAGACTTCCTCCCCCCAAGCCTACTGTACTAGCATTGCCCTCAGTATAAATTCAGTTATACAGATTAAAAAAAGTCTTAAAATACAAAAGCACTGTTTCTTTTATAACTACAATGTGTGCTGGGAATTTCCATATATGTGAACTCCCTGCACTTCCAACTCTGCCACTTATGCTGAAGTTGTTCGGTGTGCACACACATGTAAACCAGACATGGAACTTAAAAGTTATATCTTTTTAAAGGTATGTATCTGTGCTGGTTTTGGTTGGGTCAGTGTTAATTTTCTCCATCGTCGCTAGGATGGGGCTGTGTTTTGGATGTGTGCTGCGAACAGTGTTGATAGCACAGGGATGTTTTTGTTATCGCTGAGCAGGGCTTACCCAGAGCCAAGGCCTTTCCTGCCTCTCACCCCACCCCACCAGCGAGTGGCTGGGGGGGCACAAGGAGCTGGGAGGGGGCACAGCCGGGACAGCCGACCCCAACTGACCCCAGGGATGTCCCAGCCCACATGGCCTCATGCTCAGCACATAAAGCTGGGGGATGAAGAAAGCAGGGGGGATGTACGGAGTGATGGTGTTTGTCTTCCCAAGTCAGTTACGTGTGATGAAGCCCGGCTGTCCTGGAGATGGCTGAGCACCTGCCTGCCCAGGGGAAGCAGGGAATGAATCCCTTCTTCTCCTATGCTTGTGCATGGCTTTTGCTTTACCTATCAAATTGTCTTAACCCACAAGTTCTCACTTCTAGTCTAGTCTTCCAATTTTCTCACCCACCCCACCAGGGCAGGGAGTGAGCAAGTGCCTGTGTGGTGCTTAGTTGTCAGCTGGGGTTAAAGCATGACAGTATCATAAAGCATTCTTTAATATATATACTCTTAAATATGCTGGTGATTCTCAAAGCAACAGACTTTAAGTAGTATATAACTATTTAGGTATCTTGCTATATAATTCTACAATTAAATAGAACTTTCAGGAAAAATTGAAGTGATTCTCCAAAGTGGGGTCACAGAATGTTCTATGTGAATTTTTATAATTATAACTCCCAAAACCCCAATAATGCAGATTTAAGGAAATCTGCAGATTGCTTGGAAACATGCATGTCACAGTTCACTTTGTAAGTTAACAGAGCAACATTCTCCTTAAACAAAAAAAAAAAAACCCACCACCCCATGTAACAACCATGTGACACTTCCACTAGGGCGACCTAAGATTAAAATAATCCTGTTCTCCTACATTTAAGAATGTAAGAGGGACATACTTATATGTTATTCAAAAAAATACTTACGCCTGCCCTTTGCCATTACAATAATATTCTGTATAACTGAATGTCAAAAGCATTTGTACCACAGCCTCACAGATCAGAGCTAAAATTCATAAAGTAGCTCAGCTCCTATCTTGCAGAATTATAAATTACAATAAACCCCTGCTTCCTCTTACCCGTGTTGCTTCCCCCCCCCTCCCCCCCTTGTTTTTAAGCCCCTGATATTTGCCTGGAATAAATTATGAAGGGGAAAGTCCTTATCCTGTTAGAGTCAAACACCTTGCGGGATGGAAAGACAAGGCTAATGAATGAGACTAAGATATCTCTGAGGTTTTAAAATAAAGATCACATAAGTTAGCATGACCCACAGAAAAATTTGAAAGCCAATTCCAATAGGAGCCATCAACTCTTTTGAGTATGCAAGCAGCTAATGCACCTGTACAGCAATACAGCTGATAACATTTGTTTTCATCTGTGGCACAGGGACCTAAACCCTGATTCAACTTAAATGCTGCACAGGTAGGTAGGTTGACATCTAACAGCTTCTAGAAAATGCTTTCTATAGCCACAGATTAAAACAAAAACAACAAAAAAACCCCAAAACACTGCTGAATGTCAGGGAAATGTGACACCGTGCAGAGACATAAGTTATGATTTTCTTAGATCTCCCTGGGCACTGGAGAAGTTGCAGCTCCCATGGAGCCCCTACCTGGCATCCCTGCTGCCAGCCCTTGTCCAAAGGCAAGGGCAGAATTGACAGCTGCGGCAGCCACCAGCGGATCAGTCTGCTGTCCCTGCTGGTTCTGATTTGGGGTCAAAGGACGCTGACTGGCTCCTCCGCGGAGAACCTGGAGAAGACAGAGGAACATCGATCCGTTTATTCTGGGACCCAGGAGCAAGCCACAGTCACCAGACACTTGCAGGAGCAGCAGCAGCAATCTGGTTGAAGTTCTTGCACAACTAATGTGTGACAAGCCCTCCCCTTCACTCAGGAAAGCGCTGCCTTCGCCACTGCAAGCTTTGACACTACTACCATGGGTAAATGCAAAAGACCCAATTTCAATAACACATCCCCCTCTCAGGCTTACTGAGCACAATCTGGAAGCGCTTAATCATCTGAGCTCTTTCATTTCTTGATACACCTTCAATACTCATCCTTTGTTAGAAGTGTTGGCAAGCCATCTGCCCCATCCCAGATAAACCACAAAAGCCCTGCTTGAAAGCCCTGCCGGAGCAGAAATCTTAAAAAAGCCTGACTTTGGAGCTGGGGGCTGAGGACACAGGGTGACATGGGTTTTTCCAAGCTGCCAGCCCCTGTAGAAAACAGTGACCCAGTGACATGGCACTTACTCATCGGAAATAATGACCGAAGATCACACACCATCTTTTATATGTAGCTCTTGGGGTTTAAGCACATGTTACTCTCTAAAGGGAAGATGGCAAACTGACCTTTCCTGTAATTACCTGTGACAGGCTTTGTTTGCAAAAGCCTTTTACTCAAAGTGGTGATGCAAGAATCTGCACCCACTAGCAAGGTCAGCTTATTAAAAAAGCCATCCTTTTGTACTCACCATGCCTTGTTGCAAAAAGTAACACTGTCACCTGCTAAAGTTATTAAAAGGAAAAAATGACTTAGTGCACTGAGAAACTGGGAGAGGATCCTGAAGTTAAGCAATTTAGACGTGCGCCCCAGAGTTAGCTATAGCTGTCAAAGCCTGAACGTGAACTCTTCAGCCTAGAGAGTCTCACAAGCTGCAGCTGCTTGGTAAGCAGGTGTGGTGCAAGGGCACCGTACAGAAGAGACACGATGGATGGCAGGCTGCAGGAAGGGAAACGCTGGTGGTTTTTATAAATACGCTATTAAGATGTCATAAGCATCACAAATCAAGCGTCCATAATCGTCGCTCTAGGTTTCCAAAACATTTGTCTCAGCACTTCTTTGAAAAATTTCATCCAAAAAATACACACTGTATCCACTTATGGATGGAAGGTTTGCATTAAAAACAATACCCACAATCCCCACTTCACAGTTATAAAAGTAATGAAAAACATTATAAAGCCTCCTGATGATTGATATTTTTTATTTTAATAGCCTAAGCTCTTGCAGAAGCTTTCGTAGCACACACCTTCCTTATGGAGAAAGGTTCCCAGTTTGAATGCCAAAGCATAAATGGCTTTAACACAGTCTTAAAGCCATTTTACACAGTGCACACAGGTGCGTGCAGGAGGACCGTTCAACACGCTCCTGTCCGTGACCTGCCAGGCAGGGAGGTTTGATGATTAACTTTGTCAGGAGCAAAGTGTTCTCCTGATCACTGGTCCAGAATTACTGGCGTGAAACATCACTGCCTTTATTATCGGAAAAGGCCTTATAGTATTACTAGACACTGGTTTTTGCTTTAGGTTTCAAACCAGAAGCTGATCAATTCAGCTGCCAATTGCTATCTTCTATAATTGCTCTCTCAAATGCACGAGGACCAGAAAGGAAGGCTTTGTGTTGCTCTGGGAAAGGAGCCGCCTCACTTAGCAGCAGGGCTACGAACCCATTTTGTTTCACAGCAGGCAGCACTGTGAGACAGCGGCTGATAAAACTGTCCAAAGCCAGTGTCAGGTGAGGACCAGCTATACCAGACAAACTAGCTGGGGCTGTGCTGGAGAGCTGGCCAGGTAACAGAAGCCAGAGTCCAGTTCTTGACACCTGTCCTACAAGCCATTCTGAGGCCTGAAAGGAGAACAGCAGAGTGTATCCCACCGCGTGTCCAAGGGCACAAGGACCAGAACAAGGACGGTGGGACGGCATCATCCTTCTAGCATTTAACTTAATTACACAGGTTTAGCAGCCATCATTAGTCTGTAAGTTTGGAATATTTTTTAAAACGCTGATTTAAATAGCAAGCTAACAATATGCACTCCCATACAACTTCATAAAACATTTGTGATGGTTTATTGTTATAGTAAAGGAAGAAAATTATTGTTTCTTATTAATTCTCATACCAGCCTCTCAGTTTTCACCTTCTGCTCCAGTAGTTGCTAGATTCACATGTGTGTTTTCTGCATCAGAGGTACAACTATGATTAAACACCCAACCTTTAAAATGCTTATTTTACATAACTGAAGTTAGTAAAATTAACCTAGTTAAATTCCAAGGGGGGGCGGGGGGGGAATGATG
>NW_020799130.1:4475908-4527742 GCF_003259725.1 Athene cunicularia
ATTCCGAGGGGGGGCGGGGGGGGAATGATGACAACACACAGACAGGACACAAACAAAATCGAACAAGAAATTGTACAGTGATTTGTCACAAAGACACATTAACAATTTTCAACCGAAGAAAAAGTACAGGCTACATAATCCAATATGCCGTCACTGCCAAGTGGTTAAGACAGAAAAGGTAGATGGCGCAAACCCCATCAAGTACACATTATTTGCAAAATATATAAAGAAAAAGCTCTCCTTATCAGCATGCAGTGTGACCTCTTTGGGGTTTTTTTTGTGGTTTTTGTTTTGTTTTGTTTTGTTTTTAAAAAAGCAAATACCATTTAAACAACAGATACCTGTCAATATTCACCTCTAACATACTTGAACGGGTAACAGCTGATCGCATGAAAAAGCTGCACTAACTTTATTTTGTCCTTTTAGGTGTCAAATTCTCCAAATTTTTGTGCATACTAAAGCAAAACTGCTGCACAGTTTGCCTTATAAAAACAGCAAATTCAGTGTTTTCATTTTGCCCTCATATTTTGTCTTCGAGTCTTCACATGGATACCAAATTAATTCATTTTGCTGTTATTCTGACCCTCTAAAGCTATACTGCACTGTACTGCATCCTATACTGGACAGCACCCTAAAGATAAGAACACACTTATTGACATTTAGTATTTCACACCTATTATTATCATTTCCACAGCTTCAAGTTGCAGTGATGGCCACAAAAAACAGACTGCAAGTTGATTTCCACTCCCACGCCAATGGGACGTGTTTCCTACTCCACTGGTCAGTGTTCACAAACCCATTAGATTATTTTTCTAAAGCATTAACAAATAATAATTGTCCACCACAAATGTATGTGAGCTATCGTCCATGTGTGCATAAATGACTTAACAGATGTATAGATGGTTTGTTTTGTTTTTGTTTTTGTTTTTTTTTAAGAGAGGTCAATGGCTCTTCTCAATTACAACTGAGTGTTGTTGGGAGTGGTCATTAAAAAATAAATAAATCAGGGTTCTTCAAAGCTGCTGTGCTCCCTGTAAATGACTTGACCTGCAAAGCATCCACCCCTTACCTGTTGTTGGCCCTGCTGGGTTTGCTGAGTTGTCTGCTGATTTGCAGAATTAGTTGCAGCAGCAGCTGCAGCAGCTTGCTGCTGGAAGAGACTGGCAGGATAAACTCCCCAGGGTGTAACTCCATAGTACTGGTGAGGAACAACTGCTGGGCCTAAAACACGAAGGGAATCAAAGTGAGCTTCTGTAGTGTGACAAGCGTTACACAGCAAACCATCACTGAAAATACCTGCTCGTCATGTTTGGTTTAACAAATCCCATTTCAAGGTGATCCACTTCAAATCCTTTGAAAATACGGAGGGATTCTGGCATTTGTATTACTCATTATTTAAAAGCTTAAAGTCAGACCTGAAATTTCAGCTTTACTTACTTTTATCTTACTGGATGAGGTCAAATTCCGCTACCAGTCATCCTGCTGAAATTGCATGATTTTATTGTTATGCTCCAATTTTATAGTGAAGGACCAAAACTTTATTTCTAACCAAAAAGTAGGAAACTTGTTTAAGCACAGAGATACACAAGACTCTTCCAGTCTCAGCTGACATTCATAGCTCAGTAACATCTATCATTTAGCTCCCCAATAAATTTTTAAAAATTCTTTGCATCTGGATAGCATAAATTTTCAAGTGTTTAAAAAAATCTTATTTTTCTAGCCACTCAATCCTACTTCACATTTACAAACCGCTATAAAAAGAGGCTGTATGATCCTGTATCTTTTTGCATTCCATACTTCTCCTCCAATTTAAGAGGCTTAAAAAAAAAAAAGAAAAAAAAAATAATCGTGGAGAGCACCAGAAAAAGCATAACTTTTGAAGATTCATTGTGTTTTATCAAGTCTTACGACACCGCACACTTAATCTGGTGATAGCAGAATGGCAGCCTATATCCTTAAATAATTCTAGTTGGCATAACATTGAGGAGGCAGCAAGTGCTCTGCACTGAATGGTACAGTCCCCTCCCACCACATAACACATATGTGAATCCAATAATATTTTTAATATGTCTGTTCTGTATCTTTTGGAAAGGTCAGCTGAAAAGTAGAAGTTTCAAATACATCACCTATCCCACAGGTTCCCTCCCCACAGTAGGAGTAACTTATGGCGTGCCAGCCTTTTTTAAGGTAGAGTGCCACAGTTATATTTGACACTGTAGAATAAACAAGCCTCTAGTGAATTTGAACCACACACTTGGTTCTTATATGGAATAAAAATAGCTTCTATTTTAAGGGAGGCAGTTAGCATTTGAGTTCTAACCAAGACATTTCAGTACTGCTGTTAGTTACGTCTTACAGAACGACACTGCAAGGAGAACAAGTGTAACACAGGCTACGAGCGTTTGCCCCAAGAGACTTAAAAAATATTCCGTCCAAAACGAGGGGCGATGGTAAAAAAGAAGATGCAAAAAAAGACACTGCAGAGCATAAGCTTGGGTATGACAAAGAGGGGAAGAAACTGAGGAAGTACTTTTTTCTTATGATTTTGTTTTTATAGACAGTAACATGTGTTTGCATCAAATGAGCTACTACATAATGCAAAAGCAATCCGCTGTGCAGCAGCCTGGATCTCAGCCTGGATGAGCCGCTGCTCCCACCATCAATACTGCAGGTTGGTGAGATTCAGCAACACTTCCAAGATATTAATTTCATATTTAAGGTCGAATATTAAATTAATATTTCAAAAGTGTAATAGTTAACTCTCCTTTATTATTTTGTTTCAACCACTGTACTTTCCCCCAACTCAGGATTCTGTAGCATTATTAACACACATGCCCAGCTCTCTGTGCAGCAGGGAGATGGTACAAGAAGCCTGTTGTCTAATGCCAGGCACTTCAGCAATACACATGAACAGTCAGATTTGCATCTCACACTAAAGCTCCGCCGTGAAATCCACCCTTGCTGGATTTACTGTGTACCATCAGTCAGAGAAGGTGACTTGTCTGTCTTACCCAGATTTCTCCTGGAGCAGCAACCACCTGTTTCTTACCTTCCAACCTGGGAATTCATGAGCAGTGGTAGCTAAAATTAAGAAACCTGCACAAAATAGATCAGTCCCACAATGGTACTGCCTATCGTGACCTAAGTAGTTACAGACCACAGCTAATCAGCAGATTATGACCTGTTTGTATTCAGTCAATGCAGATCAGACACCAAATGCTAGGGTGCTCCTGCACTCAACAGGAAAACAGTTGCAACTGCTCCATTTTCTGCAAGTCATTAGTCCCTAAGATACTGGAAGTTGCTGCAATACCCTTTATCTGGGCAAAATTTGGGCATCTCTCTGGATTATTTAATCCCAGTTCTAATTATCAAACAAGCACAGTCTAGATGGGTTTCTTTTCCTAGTCAGAGGTTGCTCATCATATCTGCAAAAGCCTTAGGTGTTTAAAAGAACAGACACAAAGTCTTTGAAGTTTGCAGGCAGCTGGGCTTAAAAGAGCTGCAAGTCTGGCTCAGCTCATCCGAACACATAGTGAGGCTCATTATTGAACAGTGTTCTCAGTGAGGGCAAGTGTGCCATCATTGCCAGACTTACAAAAAAACCCGAGTGTTTCTTTATTTCAGGAGATATTGCACCTGCTTTTACACTTATTAGACACACATACATGAGAAGGCACATTCTTTGAAATCAAATATTCCCACTACTATGTCTCACACATTGGCCACAGACACCCACAAATATTCCTTTCAAGAAACATTAGCAAATCCATCTGTAAGTGTGTTCATAACAAAATTTTTACTTTTAATCTCAGTCTTCACGATCAAATCTCAGTGAGCAGAAGCCATACCTGCTCTCTGCAGGAACATCCAGCCCCTCTTGCCAAAGATGAGGACTCAGTAGTCACCAGGTTAATCAGCCTCAAGAACCTCACATCTGAAAATGCAAGGCTGTGAATACCAACTTTATCAAATGCTAGTGACTCGTGAGCTCATCACTCCACAGTTATCAGTACGGCAACCGCAGATACCCCTGGAGTGGTGTCTACATAGGGATCGGGGGGAGAACTGAGCTCAAATGGCTTGGGTGCAGCCAGCTCACCCAGCCTGGTTCTGGGCAGCACGGGTGTGCATCCCTGCCTGCTGCCAGCTCTGAGCTGGCTCCACATGGGACACGAGTCAGCACCCAGGGAACGAGGCTTGTCAGAAACCCAAAGCTTGAGAAGCACAGTGCAGACACATCCAAACCGACGCTACCTTCAGTCTAGGAGCTCTGTGTTTTTCCTGTATGCAGATTATTCCAGCATCCACTTCTCTACAAAGAACAGAAACACTTTTCTACCTGTAACACACCACCTTGGAGGGAATCAACATTTCCCAACTTGTCTTACAAAAGGCAAGATTTCTCTTCGTTGAGTGACATCCTTCTCAAGTGATAGAAGGCAATTTCACAACACTTTTTAAAGAGAGCAGTATCTTCCCCACAGTTTAAACTTACACGTGATTTTTTTTTTGTCTTAAGTCTAGGAAGCCCTTCCCTCTGCATTCAAATTTGTTCTTTATTGTTGGGAAGAAAAGAATATTATCACCGGGCTGACAGTCTTTCAGTCACAAAAAAGCTGCCATAACGGCAGAATCTTAATTGACAGAATTATCTCTGCCATAAAAACACACACAAGTTTCCCCTCCACTCTAAGAGTAACTGTGAGGAAATCTAACCAACATCTCAACATTTCTTCCATCTCAAACTTCTCCCAGTCCTCCCAATCTAACACTCCCACAGGCCTTCTGACTTTATACATAGTTTCTAAATTGCCCCACGCCCCTTCAGTGCTGCAAGTGTTATTACAGAGAAAAGGCTTTCAAAACTACTTGAGTCTAGACAGAAAAGGTGATTTTCTTAAACATCAACAAGGAGTGTAAATTTGTTCTACTGCCATTTCTAGCTGTTAGTGTCCAAAACTAATGAGATGGATGAAGTAACTCGTATTTCTCAGTGGTGGAACACTAAATACATTGCAGCACATTACACATTCTTTTGCTTTGCCTTCAAGAGTCACAGTTTAAGAATTATTCAAGCAGAGATCCTGATGCCAAGTTTTGGGATGCTTTAGGTATCCTGGGGTATATTATTCCCAGTTCAGATTTATAAGGCCCTAATCAGATATTCAGGCAGCTTTAATACTGCTAAGAAAAAAAAAAAAAACAAAAACATTGTCACTAACACGCTTGCCATTTCCTAGAAATCTGGCAGCAGTTACACGTGGTCTTTCTATGAAATCAAGATGCTGACCTCCTGCTCCACTGAACTTCAGTGTGTTACCAAGGAATAAGCACTAGCTCTAGAAGTGCTGAAGTGATGCAAAAAGGCTATTTTTATAGCATTCATTTACAAAGCACCTCTTATGACTGTAACTGGAATTGCTACTGCTCTGGCACTTCCCTGCTACATCCTGAATGAAGCTTCCTACTTATACTTGCCACCAAGAGTTCAGGTAATTCATTCACTGCCACACATTCATCATCACATGATAGTTTATCAACTCCTGGGCTATTAGAAATATCCTTGTACTCTAGCTCTTGGCTTTCTTCCATTTAATCAGAGTCATTTGTTTGCCAACAACATGTTGTTACCTAAACTTAATCTTGCATTGTTATTATGCAATCAGCATGCAAAATTCACAACAGTCAAAAAGTCCAAAGCCTGTCTTCAAATTATAATCTTTATTCTTTACATACTTCGATACGATCCACTAAAAATGCCGTCCAACTGGGTAACAGTTGCTGAAATCCCATTTCAGAGCTTGACCTGATACAGGCCTCAAAGCTTAAAAGCTAAGCAGTGGTTATGTAAGAGCTGTTAAACATGCCGAAGAGTCACGTACCAAACCACAACGCTGGCAGAGCGCTATATTCACGTACAACCAACATTTTATGGTTTTGATTTGGTACAAGCTATCCCACAGTGGAAGAGATTTGCAGCAAGTATACAACTTGTAAGCAGAGTGTAGCAACAGTGTGCAGGCTCCATTAAAAATCACCACGACTCTGAACTAAGCTGTTTTTATTTAAAATGTAGAAGGCTTCCACACACCCGGTGGCTCATGGAAAGAAAAGCATCGTTATAAGAATGTTTTTCTGAAAGTACCTCCTTCCTTTGTCCTCAGTGCTTAGGCAAGAACTTTATGGCATACGCAGCAAAAGTTCAACGTACAATGTGTTCTTCACACTGCCTGATAAGCTGTTTTACTGAGCTGTCATCTCAAGATACAACAATTTTGGCTATGACAGTTGGCAAGAATTTGGAAACTGATACATGAACGTTTGGGAGAAAGATCTTGCGCAAAGACAAGAGCCACCATCTTTGCTTGCCATCTGGAAAACTGCATATTCATAGTCTAAGCCTCACAGCAGATATGGGATGTTTTTACCTAGAGAACCTAAAAAGCGTAACTTCTTAACAGACTCTAGCAAAAGGGGAAGATATCATTTGCAGGATGTACAACAGTAAATCAAGCTAAACAGCAATGAGATACAACTTTCCTGGCAGGAAAACACATCCTCCATCTTTCTAACATTTAGTAAGTACATTTTCAAAGGTATCTCTCACTACTGTCAGTTACCAAAAAACCCCAAACATGTAGCAACATTCGTGTCTGCAAGTGTTTCATTTCAGATTTTCTCTGCTTGTTTATCCTCAACAGAAAGAGAGTCCATAGCTAGTGTTATACAAGAATTATCACATTTCATCTACAGAAAATAGTGTTCCCACGACAAAACTGTGTTTCAACTTCCTGATAGATAATTATCCACAGAAATTACAATATACTAATATTTAATTTCCACAATCAAAGACTCAAGAGCAGTTTTGGTACAGAAAACAGTCACAGATACACAGACAACTGAAAGCATCTCACCTAATGTTGCAGCTGCGGCCAGCCCGGCTGCGTAGGGATCTGTTCCCGGTGGAGCAGCGCTGATGATGTATGGATTGGGGACAAAGGCAGCAGGAGCTAAACCTGCTGAAAACATACCTGTCAGTAAAAACAAACTTAACTAGAAGTGAAGCCCTACCAAAATACCTCTGACTACCTGGCTGGTGAACACAAGAGCTGAGGTTCCTTTAGTATTTTCAAGCTTTTACAGGTTGTTTTCTATGGGGAGTGAGCAACCACTGCATCGCCCAGAGTCTTAACAGAACAATCTACAGAGGATATAATTTACATAAAAGAAACCTAATTCCAAGGATGCAACATCCCATGAGGAAAGCTGAAGTGGTAAAATACTCTATATACAACACCCAGACTTGCTCAGGTATCTCTGCAGCGCAGATACGCCACAGAATCACAGAATCATCTGGGTTTGAAAAGCCCTTGAGGCTCCTCCAGCCCAACCATGACCCTCACCCTGACCGTTCCCAACTCCACCAGATACCTCAGCGCTGGGTCAACCCAACTCTTCAACCCCTCCAGGGATGGGGACTCCCCCCCTGCCCTGGGCAGCCCATTCCAACGCCCAACAGCCCCTTCTGCACAGAAATCCTTCCTCAGAGCCAGCCTGACCCTGCCCTGGGCAGCTTGAGGCCATTCCCTCGGGGCCTGGCGCTGGGGCCTTGGCTTGAGAGACTCATCCCCCCTCTCTGCCCCCTCCTGGCAGGGAGTTGCAGAGGGCCAGGAGGTCTCCCCTCAGCCTCCTCTTCTCCAGACTAAACCCCCCCAGTTCCCATCACCCTTACTGTTTAGGTGACTTTTAACACCAGCTAGATATTAACATTATCTAATGGCTTATTACTGCTCTGTATTTTCCACAGCAAGCTGATCATGAACCAATTTATCCTACTTTCTGAGTTCCATGCCCACTACACCAGTACTTCAACTGATTAATTTGGAAGGAGCTCAGGAGTGTACAGGCAACATCGCAGATTACTATCGCTGCCATGTAGGCACTACCTTCCTCTGCAAGGAAACAGTTTAATCATTACAGAAACTACTGGTGGGTGGGAGAGGGGAGTGGAGGGGAGGTGAAGGTAAGTTAAAAAGCTAAGTAATTTTAATTCAGCTCTGTCCGTGAACTGCAATAAGCACACAAGCGCACTGCACAGAGCTGGGAGAGTCCCAACATATTTGTACAGGGCTTTTGGGTAGGAAGAACTACCACTTAAATTGACTGTTGTGTTAAAAACATTTAACCCCAAGATAGTTTAACTGTAACCATCCATGGGTAGCCCTTCTACAGTTCTGCTCTCTTCCTACGCACAGGACTAAGTGCTTTCTTCCCAGTTAATCTATACTGTTTTAATAATATGAATCATGTGTTTGCATAAATTACATACTTAAATTAAGGTCAGACCCCAGGCAGCTGAACCACAGGAAACACATTCAGACATATATTAAATTGTGCATTTTTACTCTCACTTCACTGTGCCACTTGCCCTAATTCATGCCTCACTCAGGACAAGCAAGTACTTCAAAACACTCTCATCACTGAACAGCACTCTTAGCTAGGGTAAGAGTATAATTTCTGCCAGACATGAATGCTCTAGAGCTTTTAAAAGCATGCAAAAGATACCTCCAGAATTTTTCAAGTAAATCTTCAGACAATATATTTTTGCTTGCAGGTAGATTACCAGTTGCAATAACATATTTAGGATTCTCTAAAGCCTACCACTCCTTTTTCCCTGCTATTTACCCAACGTATTCTGAGGATTAACAGAAGTCCAGCAAAACATAATATATTAAATGTAAGACTTACCTATGTGAGGCTGATGAGCAGCTGCCAATGCATACTGCTGCTGCTGCGCTGCTGTTAGTTGTTGAACAGCAAGTGCGTTCGGTCTTTGGAACAACTAAGGGGACAAAAGCACAAACATGGTCCTTTACTCATGCACAAAAAGCATTCTCTTACTTCCTTTTAAAGCAATTCCTTTACACTAGATTTATTTGCACAACTACAGACACTCCTCTTTTAAGTGAAACATTTCAAAAGGAATTGGAAAAAAAAAAAACAACCTCTTTTGAAATCAATTGCCCATGATAATCCAACTGAAAAATAAATATATTTCTGAAGCACAGCTAAACCACAGACAGCATTTTCTCTGCTATTCTCTGCACAATGCCTGAAAGCCATTTTTTCCCCAACTCCTCCTCAAACACACAGCCCCTAACTGCAGCCAGCAGATCACTAGTAGCTGCCGCAAGCACTTCCAGATCTTGAACACCACTGAGCACAGTGAAATCACAGTTACAGCAGTGGCCAACCCGTGTGACTCTCCCAGATGGTCTGAAGTGGCATGCGGGACGGCAGGCGGGCTGCAGAGCAAGGTGAGAGAGAGATGATACACTTGAGATGGCTTCAGAGCCAGCTGAAGAGCCATTCCATGGGATGGAAGCCTCAGGAGTTCAGAGTCCCCTGGACAAGACAGTTCCTTTACCTGCCAGCCTTGTACCTCCAGCATCTCCTACATGAATCCAGGCAAGAAGTGGAAGTTCTTTAACCACAGACAGAAACCAGACCCAGGGACTTTTTGGTTAAGTCATCCAAAGTATATACAAATTTGTCCGTTTACAGCTCACTGCAATCTTAGGGAGTGTGGGCAATGTTATTGAGAACAGTCACTCTCAATAAGAAATAAAAGAGCGGATTACATTAGTCTTTAAAGTATTTTTGCTTAGGGTTTTTTGGTTTTTCACTCATCCAGGTCCTTACTAAAAACTTACTTCCCCATTTCCGATGCCTCCACCCAAGTGAAACACTCCCTGAATCAATCAATCCATTAGCAGACCATTGCTCAGCTCTAATTAAAACATTTAAGGATATACAAGCTGAAGAGTCACTCAAAGTATCCAGAAGCAATGTTCATCACCACTTACTTCCAAAACTGATCATTTCTGAAGTGTGAACAACTTCACAAACCACTGTAATAAATGTTTTCTCTCTCCACTCACTTGGAAAAAATAGGCCTAAATGCCATACAATTTTCACACCTATTATCTCTGCCCTCCTTTCAGACAAGACAAGTGAGCTACTTCAGCTGTCAGAAGCAGCAGTAATAATTCTGTCCAAATTTTTGGCAGAAACTCGCAACCATCCAGAAGCAGCACAGAATCATTTAGAAAATTTGGGTTGGAGGTTTTTTTAGGCAAAAATTGGGAGCTGGTTTTCCTGAGAGCAGGATGAACAACTGCACTGTTTAGGCAGAAAATCTGAAAAAAAAGATGGGTGATAGTCTACCTCTATTTTCTTCTCTTTTTACCAGTTCAAAAGAAGAAAAAAACAAACACATATAAGGGATCAGTATCAGACATAAGATGTGGAAACTCGTACTTAGGGGATCCAGAATTGATCCTCTGTGCACCAAAAACCTAATCACAACAGTTTTCCCCAAAAATTGCTCACCCCTTAAGATGCTAAATATATCCAGGGAGTATCGTAATGGAGAAACACATCAAATCCACAGTTATTTTATTAACTCCCTGGGCCTAACATCAGGAGGGCCATAAAACATTCCTAGCAGTCTTTATGCAAAACACACCTTTATTTTCTTTTTTCTTTTTTTAAACATGTCATTCAACAATACTTCATGCTTACAGAAAGTTGAATGCTTATAAGGTGTATCATCTTTGTTAATATACCATCTGTCATTAGTAGCTGGATCAAATGCTCTACTGTCATCTTTTAGTTTAAAAAAGCAAGGACATCATGGACATCTATAGAAAATGGAAAGGGGGATACTGGCTCTGTAGGAGTCTCCAGCAACACCTCATTCACTGATCAGCATCAGCAGATACAGAAAAATACACACATATCTCTCCCATAAACTGTCTCATTGCTGGGCATAGATACATCTAGAACAGCCATCCTCGATTTTGTGGTCTACTTTTCTATTGAGTCCAGCAACCCTGTATTTCAGCTTTCTTCAGCAGCAAGCACTTCACCAAAACCTTTAATTTTCATCTCCTTTTGCATCCCTGGGATCTGTTTTTCCAGTCTGGCTAGATTATTAGTTGCCTGTCTTAAGGGCAAAAAAGCACTTACCTTCTCTGAAAATATTTTTTCTTGTGCTCAGTTTACGTGTGTGATGACTTCCACACCACCCAAATGCATCTCAATGATCCATCTTTAAATCAGAAGTACTAGCAAAAATACCCCAAACCTACAGAGCTACTCAAAGCATGAATATTTCACCTGCCGCTGTTGTATTATTTTATTGTTGTCTGCTTGCTCCCTCCTCCTCTTGTGAGCACAGCTGATGACTGCTAAATTTGACTTCCAGACATAACAAGTACCCACAACAGCTTTGTGCATTCTTCTTTTGCTGAAATCGGGCCATAGTATCTAAACCGCTCTGCAAATGGCTGCTGTCAGCAATTGTTAAAAGGTTACCTAAAGACTCAAAGAGGGTGATTGAAAAGATGCTCCTTTACCTAAAATTATTTGTGTAATGGAAGAATAAGGAACAGAGTGGCTGGGCAGAGTCCTTTCATCTGCTTACGAAAATCATGGAGGGTATGTCTGCATCCTCCAACTTAGTGATGCTTACTTCCTCAGACAATATTCTTGCGCTTCTTTAAAACCACGGGCAAATGTTCTGCATTCACACTGCGTTACAAGCATGAGGAAGGGCTGGATTCCTTCTGTCTGACGACCTCTCCAACCTTTAGAGAGCTTCCCTTCTAAAGAAGGGTCAGGTAAATATTGGTATCTAAGCGATGTGCTCAGGCAGTGACTCAAATCAGCCACCTCCCCCTCTGCCCGCTTTAAATCCCAGTTTCTGCAAACCTTCAAACCCAGATTCTAGACTCAGCTTACCAAGAAACTCAGTGTGAACAGCTCAAAACTTTTTGCAGCTGCAAGTTTCATACTGCCTGCACCATGCACAAGGAAGCGGAGCCAACAAAAACGATCACAATTTCAGGCTTTACTTAGCCAGATAAGCCCCTACACCACATGAGCTCTGGGAATCGTCAACTCTACCTATTTAGGAAGGGTTATTAAAGTCTCAATGCACTGTCTCCATCTGCTGACAGCAAAGACCTATATTCCAAAAAACAAAGCAAAAAGTAAAAACTCAAATAACAGCTTTTTGTCATCTTATTTGGAACCCTACTGGATATGAAACTAAGGTTAAACCATGTTATCAGTGTTGTCTCTGGTTAAGTGGAAAAAGGAAAGCAAACCTTTGCTAACAGGAGTATTAACTGGAATTTATGAAGTGAGGCTAAATTTATAAGAATGTATGCATGGAGCATTTTAGCCTATTAGAAACTACATTGAGTGAAAACCTACAAATGAATACAAAGGAACTCAGCATTTCAAAAAGTGAGGCTATTTTCCTCTCAGATACTCAAATGAAATATTTACAACACATGGGGGAGTTCATCAAGGGAATTCCAAGAAACCAGAGCATCGCAGTCTCTATGATAGTTATAGGAACACCGTAAGATTAGCTTTCTGTAAAGCCAGTTTCTTCTGCAATATAAACATCTGACATCTCTAATCAGATTACATGTGGTTAAGACCTTCCCTTCTTAATATTGCTTTTAGCTGTACTTGATTGTAATCCCTTCAAAGTATATAACACTTCCCAACGGACTGAGATAGACACTTTTACAGATGAGATCCTTTTGTTCAGGACATATTTCTTTCTGACAACTGAGTGGAAAAAAACTATACTGCCAAAAGACAGATTTCTTTCATACAGGCTATAACTGGCAGACAGTGAATAACAAGAAACACTGGCTGCTGGATAAAATAAAATAAGAAAATGGGTACAGCTCTTGAGCCATTTACACAAATGTGCACTGAGAGGTCACATGTGGCAGAAGAGCAAACCCTTATCTTTAATACAGCACTTACACTTACAAAAGCCTGTTGTTTGCATTTACTGTAGGTGTAAGTAGCTATTGCAACAAAGCTGAAACTTTAAAATAACAGTCCTTATTAAACAGCCTGTCCTGCTTATTCTCAGCATGACCTGGCTGGGAGCTAAGCATGCCAGAGTGACTGGGTGGGCAGGCAGCTGTGCTCACAGTGCCAGGACCTCCTGCTTCCCACCAAAATTTACAGTTCAAAGAGAGGAGAGAGAATTCCAGCCTCACAGGCAATCCAGCATAAAGTTTTAAGCACTGTTACATGGAAGTTACATCAGCTCTAGGTGAATAATACTCACCCACTTTATACAAAGGAAAAAAAAAAAAAAACCCACACACCAAAAAAAAAAACAAAACAAAAAAAAAAACCACACAAAAAAAAAACCCAAAAAAACAAACACCACAACACAGGCCTGTCTACAGGGCCATCCAGAGCCAGGAAGCCGTACTGCAGTCACTTCTGAAAACAGCACACTTTCCAGGTTGGCTTTACTTCTGGAGTTTTTATTTCTAGCTAGGTGCAAGATATGTTAAATTTTAAATTCTATTTTCTAAAGGCTGGAAGAAATCAGTAAGAGCTACATGAACTTGTAAATGAGCCTTAATTTAAATAAAATACACTAACAGACAAAACACAAATTACAGGCTTCACGTTCCTGCTGTTATTTTTCCATAATTAATGGTTCTTTAAAAGGAGCTCACCCAGCTAGCTCTAACATACTGTTTAAAAAAAAAATACACAAGTTTCATTGTTTTAAGCTAATTCTTGCATTCAAGGTCCTACACCACAGAGTAAGACAAAGACTTTAAAGGAGCTGCTTCCCCTCCCCCCCCTTTTTGAACTATACAGCAGCTATTTAGTTTAATCATTAAAAAAATTTCCATCATTAACCTCCTAAATGTGCTATATAATAAAACACCCAATTAAGCTATAACACAGATATTTACACTGCTTTTAAGACTATGATAACTCTCTGAAGGTGGGCGTTTATGACAAACTTGGCAATGGTCTTTCCTCAACACAGAATGCCAACAGGTTATTTTGCTAAAAAAGATCATGTATTTCAGGAAACCCAGGGCTAAGTTATACACTCTTGCAATCAGCTACAACAAAGGATTTTATTCTTCAAGGGATATCATACTTACAAAAGGAAAGCAATAAAAGTTTACAATCGTTACCCAAACTAGCAGGAACAGGAGTGGATTACAAGTCAGTCATTGGATGTAGGCCCAGCATTCAAGAGAAGCCAACAGCAAAGCAAGGACTTAGATTACTTGTCCAGGATGAGAAGCTTGGGCCGCTTGCGTGGGAGAAAAGGTCAAACAAACTCACTGGGCTGAGATAAAGTTTTGTAGTATTGGACTCTGACCTCAGGTTTTAAACTACGCTCAAGTACAGGAGAGCCAGTTTAAACTCATTATTCCCTCAGCCTGCTCCAGTTCTGTACTGCACAGATCCCAAAGCTGCAGCACTGAAGCTGAACACTCATATGTCCCCTAAGTCACTTTAAGCACTTGAGGTTGGGGGGTGGGAGGTTGTTGTTTAGCAGTTTTACTAATTTAAAGCTTTTCTCCAATGCAAACTTACTCAAGCTAAAAATGATTAATACACAGAAAAGTGCTGTTTGACAACTGCTGTTCAGATGGCCATCTTACATAGATCTTCTGCCTGGAGCTCCCTAGGAGGACACATGCAGCACTCTATAGATGGCACAGAGATGATGGAACTGTTCCAACTCTTCCTCCATCCCTCTCCCCCAGACAAGAGCCTGAGCTCATGCTAACCTCACAATGACTCTCCTGGAGGAACTGGAGTGGTGGGGTAGAACCAACACCCAACACTTTACCTGCTGTTGGGAATTGTAATCGAAGAGCCCCACGGTGGCTGCGGCCGAGTCCACAGGTACTTGAGTGCCAGAATAATCAAACTGAAGAGGCTCCATGCCAACGTGCTCCATGGGATCCAGAGGGACGCTCTGGGACTCAATATTGGAGAAATCCTCCACCGGCTTGGCACCATTAGTACTTGCCAGCTGGGCTAAGCCCTCTGATCCATTCTGGTTTGGACCCAGAAGATCTACTTCACTAGCAGAGTTCTGGCAATTACCAGGTGTACGGCTATGCAGAAAGAAAAGATACTCGTCACTAAGTACATCCATTTAATGCCATGTCACACAGCATCAATTAACAGCAACAGATACTAGTACTCACCGGAACTGCTTGCAGATGTTGTGATAAAGAGGAAAAAGATAAAAGAAATGTCTGAAATAGTTCCCTAAATGAATTCTACAGAACAATTTATGTATTTAAAAAAGGCCAAAAAAAAAAAACCCCACCCACAAAACTCCCAGTCCCTCTGCCTCAAAGACCTTTTACACTGAAAGTATAAAAAACTTCAGTTTCTTTTTTTCTCCTCAATTGAGAGAGTCAGTCATAACAAGACAGAATTTTAGAAATGCCGAAGTTATTTTTTCATAAATCTATTTGGTAATTACTAACCATGTGACTGTAGCACTTGTACCTCACTCGAAACCTTTCTAAAGTAGCTGTCATGGTTTCTTAAACTACCTAACATAATTACCGGACTCAAGTGATAAATGGTTTATATCTCAACACAAGGGCCAGCGGTATGCGCCTCACAGCACATTTGTTCTGCTTTTACAGTTTTCCTGTATGTCAACACGAGGCCCAGCAATTAGGTAAACTAGCAAGAAATAGAAATGCATAGATTATATCAATAACCACAATCTCAGAAAGCTTTAATCTCTTGAGGGTTAGAAGCAACAAGTCCAAAACCCCAACTATAATTTAGACTAGTATATAAACAGAGTCAACGTCTTCAGAAGGTATTTCCATAAGAATCCCACACAGAGTAATTAAGAACAGGTGTGAAAATAAAACAAGATTACAATATACAGAACAAGGTCTGCACACATTAGAGCTATCAGATGTTAGCCTCCGCCTTCTCACAGTGCTTCCCTGGGTACATTTTAACATCCTTATGACAGCGTTTCAATGAGTCAAAGGCTTTTTCACTATGGCATGGAAAATCTTTTTAAAAAAAATTAAGCATGACACTGATTAATTATTAACAAATGGTGCACATACCTGAAGTCTTTGACATCTGCGTCGATTCCATTCTGCACAGGCAAACCATTTGTTTTATCCATCACATCCCCCTCCTCCTTCAGATCTCCTAATTTATCGCCATCAAATGTGCCCTTATTTTTCTTATCCCCTTTGTCATTCTCATCATTCTCTGCATCCCTTGGCCCCTAGGCAAAAGAGACATTATTTTAATAAGCTTAGTTTTCAGATCAATTTTACTTTTATTCCGAGATGGTAACAAATCAAAAAAAAACATGTCACAGTAAAATAAGTCACTTGCAAACATTAGTTCTTACAAATAAACATGTAAAAAAGCAAAACAGTCAGTCATAACTGAAGAAATAAGGGAATTAGTTTTCACTCTTCCAAGAGAGGTTTTAACTATCTATTCAGTTTCTTCCATTTAGTAATTCAGGGTCTGCTTCTATACACTCTAAAAATCCCACCCCAAAATAATTCTTAAGAAAATTTATCCAAATCCTTTTTCCAGATGGGACTTAGGCACTTCAAAATTAACTCAGGAATTTTTAAATACAACAGCATGTACTGAAGGCGTACAAACAGAATTAGTGCCTCTCCCAATGTCACCTGTCTCAGACAAGTGCATGAATTTGAGCAGAACAGGATCACCTCAGTTTTAGGGGGCATTACTGTGATCTACACAGTGAATTCCAAGGTATGGCTCATTCAAGAGCACTCAAGTTAATCACTAGCTTGATCACTTGTCCATATAGTCCTAAAATACATGGGGGGGGAGCAGGAAGGAAGAAAGAAAAATTCTTTTCCTTTTTTTCTGTTGAGCATTTTATGAGTGGCATTACATCTGCAGCATTTCTGCCCTTAATATCTGCATTTTATTCCACTTGGGAGAAGAATAAAGGGTGATTATGCCAGGGGCAGAGTTTTGAACAACAAAAGGGAGAGGAAAAACAACATAATTTATGATAAAAAACAGCAAGGGGCATATAAACATATTTATCAGACACAGCTTTGGTGCTGTCACAAAGACAGACATTCAAACCCTGTCTTCCACTTCATCTGAGGGAAAAGTACTCTGCACATAACAGAGCATTTGAACCTTCTATCAACTACATAATTTTCCCATTCTCTCCGATTGCATGTGGGATCTTGCCATCTTATCTTTAAAAAAAAAAAAAGATTGTTTTAAAAGCATCTTCTGATGCTTCTTAAAGAAAATAAAATCGTATAATAAATCATATGATAAAGTGTTATATGAAATACTATATGATAAAATCCTATAATGAAATATGCCTTAATATTAAAGAGCGGACTTGGAAATGCCAATTGTAAACACAAATTTGGAGCCCAATTTTCACCCACACAATGTGATATTCACCAGTGAGACCTTTCATTTCAGAACCGGCATCCTGACTATCAATGCTGCAGAGCAGACACCGCTCTATCCCCCAATTCAGATGATAAATTGGCTCCTTCCACTGATTGTTCATTTCTCAAAAATCATCTTTCTTAGGCTCAGGGTTCAACAAGGTTATCAGGTGCCCACTAATGAGGGACAAAAATAAAGAGGATGGATGAAGGAAACCACAAATCAGCTCCCTGAAGAAATGAGCACAGCAGTCTCACAGTAACAAACCTACTCCGCTTTTATGTTTTTCAACAATTCCCGATCTAGCACTTGGCCTAGGAGGTAGAGCTGAGATGCAGCCCCTTTTTCCCCACTACAGGGATGGGGCTTGATTATGCCTCTCTCACCACATCCTTAGATTCGAGGCAGCAGCAACTGTGCTCCCTTCCCCACCCCACAAAGCACAGTGACTAATGCCATTTCTCCATAGGAAACGATATGCCCTTGAAAGCATTCCCCAGCTGGAGTGGCTTTTGTAGCTACATTACGTTTCTAGCATCATTACATGGAGCTTTTTGTTCTTAGCCAGCAACAAAGCAGCCACACGCTCATTCAAAAACCACAGGTAGATTTGCATACTTTTCCAACGACAAGCTTAGATGGGGTGTTACTGCCGGTGTGCTTATCCGAAGAACCAGGGAATGTCAGCAACCTTCACATCCTTTACACCCATCTCCCATACTGCATCCCCTAAGTCAAGAACAACAGTTAAACTGCTAGCCTACCCATTTTAAGATAGCTAGCTAAACTAAGAGTAAATAAAAGAAACATCTGCCTTTAGAAATGGATTAACAAACAAACAAACCAAGCAGCAAATGGAGAAAGTAACATAATGGGAACTCAAATGTCAGAATCAGGCACACTTACAAATCCTCCTTTCCTTAGGCAGGAATCTCCAGGAGATGAGCTCAACACATACTCCACCATGCTAACTCCAAGTCCTCCACTCTCTGACCGTGGTGAAAGCACTGAGTTGACTTCACTATTCACATGAAACCCCTGACCAGGTCTTCTCTGAACCATAATTGGTTGGGAAACAGAGTGATCTGGAACAAAAACATGTGTAATTCTTACAAGTAGATCCAGCTATTCAAAGGAGGCAAGTCATTAAATACGTACTCTCTAGAGTCTTAATTGTACTAAGAAGTGCCAACTTTTTCACTCTGATGTCTATTAGAAAAAGCAGGATGGCTTTCTCATTTTTTAAATACTAGAACCTGTAAACCTACAAGCGATGACTACATTTAAAGTCTAAAATAATAAAATTTCAGAAATTTAAGTCTCTAAGCAAAGGTTACAATTAAAAAAACAAATTTTAATTTTTAGTTTTAGTAAAACTCTTGCATTAATACAGTGAAAAAACAATCAGTCTTGCGTTGTCATTTAAAACATTCTCCTACCGTTAAACCGGCCTACATCTGTTTCCTTGGTCATATGAACTGTCATATTCATGTCCTGATCAGAGTTTCTCTTAGCTGCTACTTCCTCAAGAAAAAGTTTATGAGAACTTAATTTCTTCTTCCTCATCTCCTGTCCTTCAGCATCAGCCCCATCCCTTTACGATCCCAGCAGCATGAGGGTTTGAGATCCAACCAGAACAGACTAAGGACAGATGTCTCCAACTCCTTGTGAGCTCTGTAAAAATCACGGGCTGGGCAGGAGAAAGTGACCCTACAGCCTCAACGAGGGAAGGGAACAAGTTCTCTACTCCTGGCTGCTCAGACTAGCAATAGTCAGTGAGTCAAAAATAATAGGCAGCAGATACAGTAGTTGCCTAGGGGATGGTGGAAGGCACATGCAATGATATTGATACTGCAGCTTCCTTATAAAGCAGGCATAAGCTGTCAAGAGAAGTAATTCTATTCTATCATTGCTCCTGGCTACATTTTCCTGCCTTTTGCCTCAATCCAGCATGAGCATCTGTGTGGCCAAGGTGAGACAGGCTGGGGAGACTTTTTAGGGATAAAGCTAAGAAAAGAGAAAAGCTAGTTTTAACTCTGATCAATTCCCCAGCAGGTTTCAATGCACTGCTGTACAACTACTTGTACAGCCAGGAGGGGAAGAAAGGAGTGTGCTGCATCAGACAGGATTGCTTCTTTTATTAGTACTGGCTTTAAATGCTTTAAAACTACAACTTCAAGGTAGAGTAATGAAGAACCAAAGCCATATGGGAGGACTGCAGTGCACATTGTGGACACAGACAGAAAGGAAAATGGATGAAGCGAAGGGCATCTTATAGAAAACAGGCTTCATTAGTTCCACTGTTCGCGAACAAACTCATCTTCTGGCCAAGGACACTTGCACACCCCACCTCCAAGTTGTGCTCCTTGATCTGGGGCAGTGACCTTGAACAACTGCCCAGACCATGGCTGTTCTCTTCATCTTAGATGAGCAAAAGGGGAAACTATGACTTCCCTGACTCAGACACCAGTGCAGGCCATGGCTCAGGAATAAAGGCTGTAAGGTGCACAGGATTAATTGAGAATAAACAAAGGAAGAGATGAGACGAAAGGCTTTGACTCATGGAGATTTGTGATCAGCAGCGTAGGAGGTTACCTCCCCCAGATGTCTAACCCTGCCTGTCTGGTGGATGTAACCAGCCCAACAACAGAGGCAGCAAAGGAGAAAGTCTCCTTCTCAACTGTTGCTGTTGAGAGTCTGGCTCAGCCCTTTAATAAAAACTGAAGTTGAGGGTGGATTAATACAGGCACAAACTGTTGTTGAAGACTGGATGCAGTAGCTTACAGAGACCCACTGCGGACAGGCAAGTCAGACAGCTGGAGGCAGCAGCTCCCCAAAATCTCCCCAGCCCAGCCAGACTGCAAGATTCAGCCAAGCAGATTTTGAGAAGCTTTATCCCCTTTTCACAGCCATTTTGAAATTTAAATAATTGAAATAATTTCAAAATGCTCTTATCACTATCGCAATACCTTCACCCTAAAAATAGATATTTTCAGCAGGAAAAAAAAACACACACAACAGTGAAGTTGCTCTAAATCACATCTCTCCTGGAGCTGTAGTTCTGCACAGTTGTTTGGAAACTGCACAAGATACTCAGCAGTGTTTAAGGAACATATTCGTTACATATAGAAAGCACAGAAAATAAAAAGGTTAGCATTTCAAATTCAGCACATGCATGTGATTTTTTTGCCATTTAACTAAAACCAACCTCAGTCTCCCCTTACATTCATAATAAGGGACAATCTCTTATCCAACAGCAAAATTCTTAGCAGATAAACTTCAACACTTATTCAAAACATCACTTCTTTTCTTTTTTAAACTCAATGTTGTTGGATTTTGGCGAGTTGGTTTAGTATTTTAAAAATTGTGGGGGGTTTTGTTTTGTTTGGGGTTTTTGTTTATTTTTTTTAGTAATCTTGTTCTTTAATATCTTTGTTCAAACTTAAAAGTAATTAATCCAAAGGCAGAAAATACATCAGAAAGTTTAAACTGAAATTTTAATGGCAATCTAAAATTTGTAAGCAGATAAACATGAGGATACAGACGTTCACATCAGACAATCTTTTATAACTATGGATATCTTTTAACTCTATCACAAAGCAATGTGGGTTTTTCTATTGGTTTTCTATTATGTAAAACAGATGATTTTAAAAAAATCTTTTTAAAGCTCTGTCATACAGACTGGCCAGCAATTCTGAGTAGACGAGTTGCACATTTCTGTATTCAACCCCGACTAAATTAAGTAAATAATTGAGCTACCTGATGTTCCCCAAGCACTGTCTCTCCACTGATCTCCCAGAAATATCCCTTTTGGTCCATCTTTGCTGGAATCATCAGATTCCCAAAACTTTTTACCCGGCAACAGCTGCTGCAATTAAAAAAAAAAAACAAAACAAAGCATGATTAAAATAAGTATAAAATGCAAACATAAACCATAAGCGTCTCCCTTCTAAACATGATTCAATCATTAAACACAAACTGATACATGCTTTATAATCAAAATATTTATATACTCCTAGGGTGAAAGCCATACAGCAACTGAGATAATGATTCAATCTCTGCAATCCTCTTACATTCTTAAATGCTTTATGTATCCCACACATGTAAGCACACACATACAATTTACATTCCCAGCCTCTCAGCATGAGAGCTGCTTGCAAGAAAAATATTATCAGAAAAAACTGTTCTGATCAGAACATTGTCATGACTTCCACCTGAGCTGTGAGGATACTTCTAAAACAAATTCCTGCCTTCAAATAGTGTGGTTCTGATGCTGGCAGTGACAGAATAGCTCAAGAGGTGCCAAGAGTTCTGACTTCTCACTTATTTAATGACTGCTGAGGACTCCCCATGCTATGAAGGTTATTTGTAAACACTAATAAGAGTGAACAGTTCTGGGCCACTGCACCTGACATGCATGTATTGTTCCTATCGAATAAAAAGAAAGAAGGTTATACACTTACTGAGAATGAGACAGAAAGTCATCCTTGGCTTGAATGAATCCAAGGAAGATTGTCCTCAAGTTCAGAAGATGGCAGAAAGAACAATGTGCCCTATTTTGAAAATACCAGCTTCACTGAGGAAACACCTGCTGTGTGGCATCTACATATGGTGAGGGGAATTTCAAGCCCTGCTTAAGTGCCTTAGATGTCAAGCATACAATCTTCAAATTAAATCTTCTGGCTGAATGAGATGTATGCAATTCAGACAGGAAACAACAGTACATTCATAGCAAATTAACAAAATAAATGAGCCTTGCCTGCTGAAGTTGGAATAAAACTAAAGGAACTGGAAGATTAACAAGTACTTGCATCTGTTTGAAATTACCAGAGAACAAACAAGAATCATCAGATTAATCGATATCTCCTATATACAAGAAACGTTGATAACTCCATCAAACAACCTGCAAATTTAAGGCTACAGCGTAACAGAGTAAATAGGCTGCTGGATGAAGATGAAGCAAGCATAAATGATTTAAGAGCTCCCAGCTTGCAGTGTGCTCTGGTTTAAGACAGACAATCAGAAAAGTTGTGCTCATCAATTACTTTTTAACTTAAGGAAGATCTGTTTATTCAGGAAAGTATCATGAAGCAGGTCTGCACATATGAGATCAAACCCAAGGTTCAGATGTGGATAGCAGATTACACAGAAGACAGGTATTATAATGAAGGCAACATCAATTCTACCCCACACTTGAAAAGCAGATTTCCTTCCAAGTTCTGAAAAAAATCCAAACAAACACAAGAAAAAACAAAACCAAAAACCCACCACAGATAAGACACCAATTACATCCAGCTAGTGAACTAACACTCAAAGTTGCTGTTGACTAGAAGTAATTCTGCTTTTGCACCAAGATGTGTAGGGAATAAGATCAGCCATGACAAACTCGGCAGCCGACTACCACGGAAAATAAATAAATAAATGCAATCCCTTTGGAAAAAAAGCTTGTACAGGCACAAGATGGAGGGCAGGCGTGGTGACTGAGCAGACCTTGGAGTAGAAGCACTGCTACTTCAGGGGATCTCAGACAAACCTCAAACTGTACACAGGCATGCGAGTTTTACAGCCACAGAAACACGCTCCCAGCTCCTCAGCCCACTGCTGACTGCAAACCTGGAGCAAGAGCTGGTGCAGGGGCATTTACCAGTTGAACCGAAACTTTCACGCATATCCGTGAATATTGTCTATACAAGCACACAGGAATGTAAAACAAAGCAATCCTCACCTACAGAGGTTGAGTCAACATCTCAAACTAACACATAACAGGTCAAATTTAGTGCCAGTAACACTCCTCTTGTGCCAGGCACACCAGGAGCTCCACTGCTGAACCAGCTGAGATCCTCCACAAGGCTGAAGACACTGCATGTGTGTGCTGTTTGCTGCCACAGTGCTAAAGAAAACTTATTTACAGATGAATGTTGCTCAATTAAACTTGAGTTTTTCTTTTACTGAATGTACTTGCGTAACTTACTTCCCCACCCTAATGACCTCTTCCAACCCGCGATAGCCTTCCTCCTACTAATTCAAAAGCAAAAATCTTCAGATTAGTTTTCAAACTAAGGCTGAGATGAGCTCATTCACCTTCTGTGCCCAAGCACACTGAAGCGTACTCCAAAGGCCTTCAAAGGTACGTGCACTTCAACCCTACCTGGACATACGGACTCCAGTACCTGGGCTGTCACTAGGGCTGGTGAAAGAGCTCTATAAAAAGTGTCAGGGACACACAGGACTTGAACCTGCCCTGCTTCTCAGTATTCATTACAGATGCAGAGTCTAGAATCACAGAATGGTTTGGGTTGGAAGGGATCTTCAAAGATTATCTAATCCAACCCCCCTTCAATAAGCATGGACATCTTTTGAGTATCTTTTAGGTTGCTCAAAGCTCCACCCCACACTTCCAGTGATGAGGCATCCACAAAAATTACCAGAGGGATGGAACACCTCTCTTAGAAAGAAAAACTGATAAGAGTTGGGGGTGTCCTGCCTGGAGAAGAGAAGGTTCCAGCGAACCTTAGAGCGGCCTCCCAGCACTTAAGGGGGCTACGGCAAAGAGGGGAGGGACTCTATCAGGGATTGTAGGGATAAGATGAGGGTTAATGGTTTTAAACTAAAAGAGGAGAGATTCAGACTAGATATAAGGAAGAAACTTTTTATGATGAAGGTGGTGAGACACAGGCACAGGCTGCCCAGAGAGGTGGCAGATGCTCCTCCCTGGAAGTATTCAGTGTCAGGTTGGACGGGACTCTGAGCAACCTGATCTAGTTGAACATGTCGCTGCCCACGGCAGGGGGGTTGGACCAGATGAGCTTTAAAGGTCCCTTCTAACCCAAACCATTTTATATCATTCTATGATCCATGATTTCTCTGGGCAACTTGTTCCATTGTCTCACCACCCTCACTTTCAATTTCTTCCTTCTGTCCAAGAAGTCTCTCCTTTCTTTCCCTACAGTCAAAACACTTGTTCAAAATACTGGCTTTGAGTACCAGAACTTTTCAGCACAGAAACACCTAACTTGTTGTTTTCCCCAGTTCCTTCAATATTTGGCATACCATCCATGCTTACAGACTCTGAATCTTGTACACAGTCTGTCCAAGCAAGACCATTTAATTGCCCATTTACTCTAGTATCCCATTCTCTCTAGTATCCTGTTCTAGTGTCAATATTTTCTAGCAACAAATCATTTCCACCCAAACCTATCAGAAAGGTTGAAATTCAAAGTAAGAAGGCATTTTAATCCAAGTGCTAAGCTTCCTCTGGGTTTTTATTGTCTTCTTCCTACTGAGAGGACAAGACTCAACTTGCTCTTTTAACTCTCAACCATGGAGTAGAAAACACAGTGTTTTCCCCAGCTGCTCCTTCTCTGCAACCAGGAGAAAAAAAACATCACAAGATATGGGCAAGTCACTCACTTTTTAGAAATGTGTTGGTGACTTTAGGATTTATCATTGCATCGTAAACACAGCATAGAACTGCTCATGATTCTCTCAGCTAAAGGATAAAAGCAGAGAAACTTGCACCACACTCCCCTTTTATGTAATCCAAAAATAACTCAGGACAACTGTAAGGACAAGCGACTCTCATCAGCAAAACTCATTCCAAAACACACAGACTAACCTGTTCTTCCATCTGCACTGTGGGGTGATGTTAAGGAGGTGAAAGCCAAGTCAGTGCTCTCTAGTATTTATAGCATAAACATACATCAGGTGTGTTACAATTTTTTCAAGCTTCTGTCATTCCCATATTTCTTAAAATGTAGCTTTTTCACTCCTGTGGCTGCCACCCCACCAAAAATAGCTACTCTTCTTCTCATTTCATTTCAAGGAATTTTGAAGAAGAAAAAGATATGGACCAATTAAACAAAATTTTAGCTGCAACTAAACACTTCTCACTTCCTTTGACAATACCTTACAGTGCAGAAGGACACAATCTGTTCTGCAGTCACACCTCTAATAAAGGATGAGAAGGGGCACAGTGTTGCAGAGAGGAGATGGGAAAGGATGAGCAGAATATTTTCTTTTCAAGGAATGAGCAATCTCTAGTACACAAGAAAATTAAACTACTTCCATAAGCTCCTGAGTTTCCAAAGTGTTAATAAGTTTTCCTGATATGCACAAGAAACTGACAGTGAATTCAAAATTTACAAAATTTATTTCTACTTTAAAGTAAAAGGCAAAATGAAACTTAAGCAAAAAATCAAGTATAATGCAAACCTAAGAGAAAATCTGCATCTGTAAACCAGCAGAGAAAAGGGCAACAGGGAGCACAGCAACTGTCTGGTAAGTACAGTCACAGCAATAGGTAAATCTCAGCAGTTTTAAAGCAGTCTTAAAGTCTGAAGCAAACACGCGTATAGGCTCAGTAATTATTCCTCCTGAGGAAGTCTGCTAGAGGTAACTAAGTTCAACCTTCTTCCTGGTTTTAATGCTTTGACATACTTACTTTCTTCTGCAATATAAACAGTGGCAACAAAATGAGATTTTTCATTTCCACCATTTTAACATTTACAGCACATTTCCAGACCAGCAGCTCCAGCAGGAGTAAAGCCATGCTTCAGCAATACTTCGTCTTCAGCAGCCACACCAGACAAAGATATTTCTGCCCACATGCACCCCTCAAAGACCCTCTTTAGAAAGAAAAATCTCTTGTAGGTCCAAGTTGCAAATCGGTCAGAGCCCCTGCCAAACTGGCTGCTGAGGGGGCTGGAGAAGTGAAGGGGAGAAGTTTGCAACACACCTGCAAGCACCCCCCCGGCTGCTGTGAAAACAAGAATACCTTAAACAGGTATTGCCAACACAGGCGTGCTGCAGTTCATGAAACCCTTTCAAATCTCAATTATAACAAAATTATACACTAAAGATGTGGAAAGGGACATCCACAGACATGAGGCACCAGGTTCAGACCCACCTGGTATATAGCTACATAAACCAGGAGTACACTCCTAGCTGAGAGGAAAAACGAACACTTCATAATAATATGTGTTTACGAGCCACAGCAACAAGCTGTGATGTGGAGTGGAATGTACAGAGCAAGCTTTTAGTTGTATTTCGGTTGCTCGGTTAAATAAATATTTCAATTTTCCTGACCATACAAACTGGTCACTACCACAAGACCATCTCCTCTGGCTGGAGGGCAACTTGAGACTAATTTAGCCCCTTGTTTCAACTATGCTCTATCCCTTTCTTAAGGGTGAAAACACATCCACTTACCAACAAGATCCTGAAGAACTGCACCCAGCCACCTTCTCACAGTTTATAGTGAATCACAGACAAGGATTAGAAAAAAAAAGAACACCTCACTATCTCGTGCATACACCCCCTTGCTGCACAAACAACGACAACTATCCCCTACAGTTTAATCTTTTCCCCCAGAAGCATTAAGTTTCCAACTGGAAGCTCTGTACCATAAGCAGAAAGAAGCAGAATATAAAAGTTTATTTTATATACTGATTCTGGATTTATTTACAGATATTGGGGGGGGAGGGGGGGACACAACCAAAAACCAATATTAACAGACGGCAATGGGGGTCCTTGTTCTGTCAAGTACTGCTCCAACCAAATCTAGAGGTTTAGCAAGCAGTAATCATCAGTACTGAATTATGCAACAGACTGCCAAGACAACAAATTTTTCCTCAGGTAAAGTTGTCAGTTGTAATGGAAAAAAATATATATTTTAAGCATTAACCTGTTCTTCAGGTTGGAAATTAGAAAAGAATATGCAGCAGTTTAAAAGTAGACTAGTTTATTTGTTTCCCAGTTTTTATTAAAATTGACCCTATCTTGTATGAAAATAATCCTTTTAAAGCTCTTTTACAGAGGACTTACAGTTAGGCCAATATTAATTTAGCAGAGTGGGGAGGAAAGGAGAGGACAACTTCCACATCAACAAAAGCAATTCTACAACCAACAAGTGCAGAGCCTGTGCATATAGATCCCAATGAGATGGGATTACGAATTAGACAAATTAAGTAAACTGATCCCCTTCAGACAAGGCAAATATTGAGATAAAAGAAGCCATCTGTGCAGTTGGAGAACTCAGTTTATCTGCAGCAACAGGTAGGAAAAGGCAGAGCATGTATTTACAAGTTCACATTTGGGCAGCACTGCAGGTTTACAAACACTAAGATGTTATCTACCCTAAAAAAATGTTGCCATCTAAAAAACAAACAAGATAGGAAGGCTGAGCACACACCAAGCAATCCGAGACTGACTGCCACCGGCTGCTGTACAGCTTTTGCTCTTCCCTTTCAAAAAACAGACAGCTTTCTGCCAGCTCAGGGAGTTAAACTGGCTCGCAGGAGGGTCTCTGATAGCACAAAAAAAAGGGGCAGGATCATCATACAATTGGGAATATTGGTGGGCAAGGTTTTAAAAAAAATATATAAAATCATCTGTCCCCTGGTGTGGCCTGGCCTGCCCCGAGCCATCCAGACGTGCCAGTGTAGCTGCTGCAGCACCACCCCACTTCACAAACCCAGCTTCGATCCTCCCATTTCTAAGGCTGCTAGCACTAGATAAATTGCAGGGAAAAAAAACCCAAACAACTGAGCAGAAACATTAGTCAAAACCATCAATAGCCCCAGCCCAGCTGCCAGTGAATCATAAATTTATGAGAACACAGTGAAGGCATCATGAGCAGAGTCATGTGGGGGTTTTTTTTAGGGTTGGGTTTTTTTTCTCCTCCTTGTTTTTTGTTTGGGGTTGGGGGTTTTTTTTAACCAGATACAAGAATGTCTTAGGCCCAGTGTCGCAACCACTTTGCTTAAAAAGGTCACTGGAGAGGCAGAGGCTTGTCAACGACCTGACCAACTGCATCAAGGGGACATAAACCCAGACATGGTGAACCACCTATAACTTTGATGTTCAAGAGCTCTGCTACAAGGAACAATGGGGGTTGTAGTAATTTCACTGTTTGGCCAGAGCCAGACCTACACTAGACTCCAGCACTAAAACCTGCAGGGGACAGCAGCAAGAGCAATAATTAAATGCTTGTCAGATAAAGTGGAAGATATTTGTTACCAGTGTTTCTTTTCAACTGAGATTCACTGTTACCCCCAATATTGATACTTTACAATTTCTGGTCCAACTCCTTACATTTTTGAAGTTAAGTACCTACCAGTTGCCTAATATCTTTCTGTTCCCATCCTCCTTCCACCCTCCTGGATTAAGTTACAGCTAGCTACTCACCCAGCTGCTCTTTTATTCTAGACCACAGGCTTATCACACAGCATAACCTACTACCAAATCAAGGCGGCTGCTGTAGTTCAAAATACGTGTAATGCACTGATGACAAACACCACCGTGCAGTCTCCCTGCACTGTCTACTACCCTGAAAAGACACTGCACCTATATTCAAAAATTCAAAGCTACAGATAAAAGAGATTTAAGTGAAGAAAAGCACATAGCCAGCTCCTGTGTCTAGAAGGCCAGAAAAGAAAGAGAACTTACATAGCTCATGTTAAGCCTCAGATAAGTACCACTGCATTGTGATCAAAGACCTCAGCAGCCAGCTCAGCAAGTTGGACACACGTCCTAGCCTATGTACTAAAGCAGCAAGACTGACCGGCCCCTCCGTGTCACTCCTGAAGCACCATTCTCCACCAGTTCCTGTACACAATTGCTTTTTATCACTTTCCAGTTTCAACATCTGCTGAGAAGGGGAGTTTGACATAAAACCAGTTAAGATTTCACTACAGTTATGTGGCTCGTAGTAAGGCTCTAAGATTACTTCCTTTGTTACAGCTAACAACCTGGACAAAGTGCTAAAAAAAAAAAAGGTATCTTTTCTCCTCTTTTTTTAGAAGGCTACTTGCAACATTATTGACCGTGTTCACTATTAATGGTCCCAATCTTTTTCATTTTAGAGCAGGGCAAAAGGGATTTCTACAGCTCTTCTTTTCTATCTCACACTTGAGAAAGTATCACACTTCCACTGACACAGAAAGTTAGGGGCATACAAGGCTGGTTGCAGTGGAGGAGGGTCAGATTTTGAAGATGGAAACAGCCACAGTGCAGATGAAAGTTGTGTTTTGGTTTTTTTTAAACTAGTCTTAGTTTTCCCAGATTAAGATATCTGTTCATCATCAAATATTATCTATCCTGCCATCAAAAGGCAGATAAGGGATTTAATTGTTTGACAGTGCCCTTTAAAAAAAAAAAATGCTCTGATGTCTTCAGAGGCACAAACTCCTTAAATCACTAAAATTATGATGTTGCTTACTAAGAAGCAAGAAAACAGGAAGATAAAAAGATACACTAAATGTATAAACACTGTTTTCCTATCTTTCTCCTCCAGGTTTTTCACTATCAACCATAAGTATGATATTATTGATGCTTCCTGCGGGTAAGGCTCAGAAGACACAAGATGAAGAAATACAAATCAAATTCTCTCTTTTTCTTGTTTATTTCTGACTTTCTCCATAAGTTTCCTTCACATTCTAGGAGCAGGAGGAGCAGAGGAAACTATCAGTGCCTTGCTAAGGCATCTAAACAACAGATAGGGCACGCTGCACAAAATCAAAGTCTGTAGTTGCAGAACATGGTCTTGAAAGCCAATACGCATATCCTGTGGGGATCTCAGTTTACATAGTTCTTTAAATCAGCCAGCTGGATCTATGTTGAAATACCTTGGGGAAACACAGAGAAAATTCAATAGATAAAGAAAGGAAACTGTGGGATGAGGGAGAAAAACCCCAAGAGAAACAAGAAATAGTTTCTTAAAGAGAAAGGTGAAATGTCACCTTTCCTGGAAAAACATGCACGTTCCAGTGTGTGGAAAAGCCCAGTGACAAAAAAGGATTCCAGCTCCAAAACTTTCCGCATCACAGTTACAAGAAGGGGGGGGGAAACCAAAACAAAAAAAAAGGTGAGTCATCATTGAAAGGCAAACCTCGTATCTTAAAAAAAAACAAGCCCAAATTCACTTCTCTGAAGAAACTGTTAAATAAACTGAGTTGGTAAAAATCAGCATAGTTAGGAATGCCTTCAGGCATTTAAGCTAACATGACCTAATGCCACTTAAGTACAAAGCAAGTGCTGTACTTACTCTTAACTGGCTTGCAAAGAGCCTGTAGCTCTATGTCTCAAAATGAACGTCTTGCCCAAGTAAGGTGTTAAAAAAATAATATTCACAGAACATTCACACCCCCATCATTCCACTGGCATGCTTCATATGGAGGCACGTCAGCTGTTTTTCAGCAGCTTTAGACGGATATTTAATGTCATGTTTTCTCCTTTGTAAATCATTTTCATCTACTCTTAGTCAATAATTTCAATGTAGGTTAATATAACCTAGAGAAACAGATTTTCCTATCAAGTACTGTCAAATTAAAATGCAATTTAGTATTACGATCTTCCAGAAAAAGAAGGAAGGAGAGAAGCTAAGCTGCAAGCCCCATGAATTCCCTGGTCTTTCACTCCAGAGATGGCACCTTCTTATGAATCCCACCAAGCAATAGTAGTCCTGGTTTGTCATTTCCTCCAAAACTGTACTTTTTGAGTTCCAGGGATTTCTTTTTTATTTTTTAGCCTGGCCCATAAACTAGGTAACAGAGATAGAATGGACTAAATGTGGAGAAAATACACTAGTCTGAACCTGATGGACAGGAAACTAAAAAGAAAGGCTAAAACAGCCGCCCTCTATCAGGCTGACCTGCTGTACATTAATATCTTCCACAAGACATGATTTTCTCATCCCTGTTCATCCACAAGCCTATAAATGGACTGACTATAAAGGAAAAGGGAATGAAGCAAGTAAGAGAAGCGTTTACATCCAACTTTCAGGAACCTAACACAGTCTACAGTAACCTGCTATTCTTTCAGGTCACCCTAAAAACAGGTAAATTCTCTCTTTTCAAAGAAAACCAATGGCCATGTGCCCCAAATCAGTCACCTCCTCACTGTGCTGCGAGATTAAATGAACTCCCACTGGGTTTCTATAAAGTTAGGAACTAAAGGGCCCATTATCTGACAACTCCTTGCTCAGCAGTCCTTTGACCTGTCCAAAACACTTATCACTTCTGCAGCCCTTGATTACATTGCCCAGCTACTTTAAATGTTAAACACAGTCCTGTGCTCTATGACAAGAGCCAAAAGGTGGCCAGGAGTGGAAACAGGGCAGTAGACAATGACAAACAACTAAACCCACAATATTATGGGGTCTGAGATCACTGGATCCCAAAATAAACATGCTACAAGTATTGTAACACTTGTCACAAGACATATTTCTAACTGTTCTTTTACAACCACCATTTTACTGTTTGATGATACAACAGGTGGAGGGGCTTAGCTGTTCCTCCTACTAAGATGTATTCCAGCCTGACAGGTCTTTATTTTGTTAAAGCACACACACACACACACACAAGCTTCACAGTCATAATGGACAACTCTCAAGTTCAGAATCATGCTAGCAGCCTCAAAAACTGTTAATTATTTTCCTCCTCCCCCAAAAAAATACACAGATTTTTTTTCTATAGGCCTTTCACTTACCTCTCCCATAGCCCGTCCTTCCAGAGCAAGCGCTTGAAAATCATGATTCAGTTCATCCATGGAACGCACCTATTTATAGATGGGTAAGAAAAATACATGAGGAAATGCTTGGTGGGTTTGAGGGTTTTTTTATGATAATCACAGTTTATAGCATTTTTTCTGATACACACTGAAAGCTACATTCCATATTACAGCATATAACAAGGTTATTGAGCTCCAGATGATGACTTACCTTTAAGACTCCCAGAAGCTACAAGATTTATAGTTAAATTTATACAGGCACAAAAAAAGGAAAAACGAGCAATTACTTTTAAGAAACAAAAAAAGTCTAACACAGCTGCCTTTGCTAAGTGTATTGCAAAGACTAATATTTCACAGTAAGTTGCAGGATTTCAGGTGAGGGAGCAAGAGAGTCAGCATCATTTCCTTTCAGGTGAAAATCAAGTAGACTCTTGTATCAAATAGGCAGATTTATATTCAAGTTACATTGATATGAAAGGGAAAAACACAATGGTAGAAACAAAAAGCAAATTAAATTAAGTAACACCATTTAAAATGGGGAGCAGCGGACGAGGAAAGGAGAGCAAGCTGTGCCTTAAGATCAGTTGCTTGTTTTATTGTACCCACAACAATGTCTCAAAGTTAAAATTCAGAAGCACAAACGAGGGTGCAAAACACCTTAAGTAAACCCCTGATGGGGTATAGCCTTTTCCTCATTCCCAAGAGGTCACCAGCATGTGGACAGCAGCCACACAGATCCGTGGCTATGCGGGGAGCCCCAAGACTTGCCAGCAAAGGCAAGGCACACAAGGGAGAGGCAACAGTGAAGCAGCCCTTCCAGATTCACAAAGGGCAGAGCTCAGGCGCAGCAGGAGATAGGGGACAGCCCTGGGAGGTGACACTGGCCTTGCTCACCTGGAGGACCTGTAGCTATATGTTTACTTGGGGAGTTGTGCCATCATCCACTTCTGCTTTGGATCATGACTTGATTAAAATTGATTCAATCAGAACATTAAAAAAGCAGCAATTTAAAACTGTTAGCTAAGTCAGATACATCGAAAATGCAAGAAAACACTTCTGATTTTCATGTCCAAATCTCATCTAGGCAAGTCCTTACAGATGCATCCATTAAGAGCACGTGCAGAAGCAAAGAAAAAAACAAACAACCATGGACTTGAAGACAAAGGACAGAAGTTCAACCATGTGCTAGGATTCAGACTAAATGATTGCCCTCCTCAGATAACACACCTGTATCAAAGCAACGCTTATTATAACAGCCATGAACACTTACAATGGTACACAGGCAATACTACACACCTCCTACTCAATGTTTACATAATCCCTGCAACCCAACAGATCTGATACACCTTTCTGCTAGAGCTGGGATAACAGTTTGTAAAACACTTATGAGTAATCCACACACTCTATCACTGAAGTTCTTCACGGGCCCTTTTTATTACGCAGTGTTGAGTTGTGTCGCCACTGAAGACACAGCAGGAGATTTGGATGCAGCCTCCTCTAAGGGAAGGAAACAGTAATACCAGGCAGGTGATTTATAGGACCAAAAAAACCCCAAAACTGGTGTAGATGCTAATGCACCACCCTGCCAGTGACCAGTCCTGTAAGCAATTACACCATGTCTGCTGACCTTAACCCTGATTTCTAATACTCGTGCCACTATTTCCAGCAGAACCAAGTCAAGACTTTGTTTTGATTATGCTTTATTTCTGTTTTAAGACAAGATTCAACAGACCTCATCCAAGACTATCATGTAGGGAAAGTACCACAGATAACCTCCAGTCCCCTCCAGTCTGAGTTCTTCTGCTATTCTGTAACAATACCACTTTGCAAAAGATTAGTAACATATTGTTAAACTATCTAATACATATTTCTGTAATTCGCAAATCCTCAATGGCCAGTCACTCAGAATCACAGTTTAAAAATAAGATATCCTCTTATTACTGTATCTCAGTTCAAAGTTATTTTCAGTTATGCCTCAGTCTTGCCACCTTCTGTGGTGACGCTTATCACATCAACCATGAATGCAGAGAGTGAAAACACCTTCCAGAAACTGCAGCACCAGGCAACACCAAGGACTTTCCTTGACTGTTAACTCCATCACTGATCTGCTGCTAAGATACCTCGGTTGCCTCATGTGAGACAGAAGTTGATAAGACCAAATTCTTCCATGAAGCATTTCAAGCTGAACTCATGGAAAGTGCTGCAACCCCCCTCTGGACATGCTAAGCTGCAAAGCTGAACAGTAGCAAATTATTATTTCTCTGAGACCTGTGAGGAATAAAGAAGCTATACAAACAGATTCAGTAGGTGATATTCATTACTCTCACTGCTAAAGCAACGTCCCAGCAAACCACAGCAGCAGCCACGACGGCACCGATCCAGGACTTGCAGTGCTGTGAAAGTGCTAGTGGAGAAACAGAGTCTGCTTCAGTGCGCGTCCCCCACTTAACCAAGACAAATAAACTCCCCAAGGTGGATGCTGTGCTATGGGAACCTCAAAACAAAGCTGCAAGAAAGATATAATTATTGCGTTCCTAGCATAAATCAAAAGGATATTAAGAGACATTTGTAGTTTGTTTTGGTCATATCCCAGCCCTAGCAACTCCCTGCTGCCAAGCTGAGTCCCCTCGCAGATTCAGCTGCACTAACATCCCTATGAAAGCCCCGTGCAGAACGTGCAGCAGTTTCTGAACAAGAATAAAACTCTACTTCTCAGTCCCTCTCTCACCCTTCTTTATGGTATCTTGGCATGTTACGTGGCCATCCTTGCTCCACCGAACATTTTCAAAAACACTAGAATCATTTATTTTTGTTCACCATTTTACATGCAAGAACATTTTCACAGATGCCTTGTTCAAGCACTTGTCCTGAGTAGAAAACCATGTTATCATCTTGTAAAACCAGTTACAGCAGTGCAGATACGGGATTTACAACCACGTGTGAAGCTGTACTTCCATGCTAGCCTGAATTCTTGGTGAAGCTAGAGCTGGTATAAACATTAACAACGACATCATCTCCAACACAGTCAATGCCTTCAATGCAAGTTCATGATCCTCCACCAGAAACCACAACATTTAGCAATTCCTGTTTCTCTAAGAGCTACAGCCCAGGAAGCACAGACAGATCTCCTCAGTGTTGACCATTTCCAACATGGAGATGCATGTTTGTCGTCAAGTGATGCCATGATAGCTGACTATGACAGAGGTGACACAGAGACCAAGATAAGAATCATGGTAAAGGGCAAAAAGCCCGATAAACAAAGAGCAAAAAGCACCCCAGCCATTTCATACCAGGTTGGTATAATTGCAGACCTAACAGAGCACTATTATTTTCACTCCTCTCTTAAGGGTTTGAAGGAAGCTGTCCTTCAAACACACTTTAGATTGAAAATTGCCATCCTAACCTTCCTGTGAAATGATACACAGGAGAAATGGCTGCCTCAATCTCATTCTCAACTGTACTTTACCCCAGTCACTATCAAAAGCAGAAAACAGTAATACTGGCTTCTTTATCTGCTGCCAGATGGTAACAGAAGAAATTATTCATTACAGGTATTTAAGTCACACCCCTAATCATTTCTCTTTCATCAATCCTAACAACTATGGATAAAAACATTTTCTTAATCACGTCTTTGTGCCTGACTTTGGGCACTGTATGCATACAATCACCAATTTTGAGGCCCTTTCTCTCAGTCAGATAGTTCCTTTATCTCCACTGATCACTGTATCTGTTTCTAATATAGGTTAGCTTATTATTCAATTTTCAAAGATTGTACCCAAAAGATCCTCCTCTTATTTCCCCACTTCTATATTAGACAGCAACACCTCTTCTTACACAGTACGCACAAATATCACAGGGCTCCTTCATTTCCCTTTGAAAGAAGAACAAATAGCTTGAGAAACAGCAGAACACAAAGCCAAAGTCATGACTTCCTACACCTTAGGATTCCAAAAGGCAGGCAACACTCTGAAATGGTAATGAAATGATATAGATGATCTGCCACGTCACTGGTATCTATTCCTGTTAGCTATCACTGACCTGTAACGAACACAGACATGGAGAGCAGTCACGATGGTATAAACACTAGAAACAAGGAGGTCCACAGAGAAGGAACTTCTTCACAGATGAGCACTAACATCAATGAGATCTGATTACCATAAAATCTGATTCACCACTGCACCAGTTTTGAAAGAAATCCAGAAGACAACGCCAAGATGAATTGGCTGCACAAGGAAGCGATGCCCTGACATCTGGATACAACATGACAACCTGGTCCCTTGGAGGAAGAGGTGATCTCGAGAAACATCAGGAATCACACGGGGAGGTCAGCTGTAGTCAAAATTGCTTCATAAGTGATACAACAAAACCTGACTCCCGCTCTCAGACAGCAGCAGCCCTCAGTCACGGCCCCATTTCAGCCTCTTCCACCCCTGCAAAGCAAAACGCAAAGTGCGCATCCTCACCAGCTAGCAAGAACAGACCTTCCCCCCTTCTTGACAAGGGTACTCTCTCTTTCTGATAATGCAGAAAACCAGCAAGCTTGCTTTTGAAGCCTGCTTACCAAAATTAAGGCTCTATACATCAGCAGCTGAACAAGAGTTACAAAGCAATTTCACTGTACAAGAACATTCCTCCCCTTCACATTAAATGCTGAGTATGCACTCAGGAATTATGTAAATCTCACTGAAATTAATGAGAATCTCATTCAAGAAGACTAATTTCCACACACGCTAATATACGAATGTATGTCACTGTAACACTCTAAGCTCACAGCCACTTCACTGACTCTTATAAATAGTTTCCTGCTGGCGGGGTGGAAGCCCGTACCCCAAAGCGGATTTGCCCAGCGCGCTAACTAAAGCCACACCGAGGAACTGGAGTAAACCCACCAGCTTGCTTCGCCTCGCTGAGGCTGAAGGCAGTTCAGTCTCTCAAAAGCCCTCTTAACCAATTTTCACCTTTGCTCTGAAAAACATGCAATAAAGCAAGAGACAGCTGTTATCCATTCACAGTCACTCTAGGTCAGACCTCCAAACCTTATTTTCAGTCTCCTGAATAAAAACCCTTGGCCTCATCCATGCTGAGGCTTACAGGGGCCTTTTGACATTAATAGCAGATACCCACCACCTATTTTAGAGAGAACAAGACAAAACACAGACTGCTTTCTGCTCTCACCTACTGCAGATTGCAACACAAACCAATTCCTCTCCAGGTCAGTGGCTGCTTTCAAAACTCAACCTCCCACGCAGTAGAAGAGCTTCTCAGCAACTCGGCCCTGAACATACTCACTGTGGATTTTCCAACCCCTCAAGCAGCACACAGCTAATTGATGTCAGGTAGCCATCTTACACAGGACAATTACACTTTTTTTTTTTTTAAAAAATAAGATTAGAAGGCCTCACCACTGCAAAATCCCATGACAGTAACTTAGAAGCAAATGCTTTCCTAGTCCCAAAGCTACACAGACACTAGTCCTTGTCTGTATCTAGAACACTTCTGAATTTATATAGCTATACCAGAACTGGAGAAACCAATATTTATTCCGGGAGCTGAAGACGTTCTATGCGCTGCTACCATTTGGTACTGGACCAACTGCTTGCCTACCATGCCACAAACCTAGGCAATCACTTTTCCCTGACTCCGAGCCCCCCCAAACACACTCAGTCACAGATACAGCCAGTATTTAGAAGTTTCAGAAGTTTTTTCTTACAGAAGAGCAAAGCAGACTCAGGAGATCATCCCAGGCATCACCTAAGACCCAAGGGTCTAAATCACCCACGAGAGGGTCAGAGTGGAGGGAACAACTTGCAGACAGACACCAGGACCAAACTTCTCCTGTTACACCTCTAACAAACCATCCCAAAACAGGTTCTGATGTCCCCAGTGCTAAAAAGGTGCAAGGCAGTAAAGGACGAGCAGGGAAATCTGCAAAAGCGCCAGCATGCCCACAGAAAGAAGTAATAAACCCAAGCACCTGATCGGACACACTGCACTGCTGGTACTGAAAACTCCAGTTAATTTTAACCTAGTAAACAACAAGGCCCACAGGGCTAAATAACACTTGTCAACAGGAATTCTGCAGTCAGTTAAATTAACAGGAGCTGGGGCTTCTAACTGTCCTTATGATTCCTGAACAGGGATTTGAAGGACCTAACAAATTAACATAAGCAACACTGTATTTACCTTTCAGATTCCCAGTACCCTATTTTTTACTTTAGAATAATCCAAGAGTTTGTTTTTTTTTTCCAAACCAACAGCTACCAGCAAAGTAGGTGAATAACAATTTTAAATAAATATTAATGTCAACAATCAGTGTTATTACTGCACTTTATATTAAGCAAATATGGTTGCTAATATGACCTTTACATATAAATTCAAAGTGTAATACTGTAGCACATTTCATGGTCTGCAGGTATCTCAGGGGACTGTATACTAGCCCTATATATTAAGGAATCCTTGTTTATGTAGAATTTATATTCACCTAGACAGACATACAGCAAAGGCTAAATTTCACTCAAACACAAAAGATTTTTTCTTCCGCCTTATGCAAGGGATGTTTCCAGTAAGAGAAAGGACAGGTGCAATAAAACAAAGGAAGAAAAAAAAAGCCAAAAACACAGCAAACAAGCTAGAAAGTCCTTCAGAAAAAAAAGGTGAGAAATCACCAGCTGAGAAATACTCTAGGCTGGTGATCTAAAAAAACCTGTCTCTAGAAATGCATCATGAAGCCTGAGGGTTTGTGATTTTTATTTTCTTTTTTGATGTTGGACAATGTTAAATAGATCAGATATCTGCATTTATTAGTGGTAATAACGATTGAAGAGGGTTTAAACTATCTATTTCTATTAAGCCAATTATGTTAAATAGGGTAACCAAAGCAAACTAGAAGGCTGCTTCTGTAAGCCTCAGCTCTCCGGTTTCTCCATTTCCCCTCTCCCTAACACCGCTCCCCATGTGGCCCCATTTCAAAGGCTGCCTTTCTCCTTCCCCAGCACTTTCTTATGCCAGGAACTATCTAGCCCCTAGCTGTCCCTCCCTTATCCCACTACCCCTTCCCCCCGAGTTCTACTTCTGACCAGGAGGCAAAACTCCCAGGACAGCATCCGCTAAAACCGAGGTAGGATGGGCACTGCAGAGACAGGATTTCGTGAAGTTGGAACATGTAAATGGCTGCTTTCAAAATCTCTTTGATCTACAGTAAATTACAGGGCCGACTGCAGCCTTCAGCCTGCCAGCCAAGCTAATGAACTCCAGGGGATCCCACAGATACTACCATAAGGAATTCTGGGCAAAGCACCCTAAACTTATCGGCCATTCTGGCAAACAAAAGCATGGGCAAGGGCTGGGTGCTGGAACCACAAATCCACAGAAAGTCTCATTCCTCAGCCTCTCCTGATGCTGGCTGTGCTCCTTGCCAGCCTGGAGGGAGCCCTCCAACAATTTAAACTCAGCACAAGCTTGGTGGGACCACCTCGCTGTGAGACCACTCATTCTGCCTCTCTACTCCCGCAGAGTAACACGGGAAATTGTGTTACTGCTATACTTGTCCAGATTGATCAAAAAGTTATGATGGTTTCTCGGCTCCTCAGCTGAATAGGATTTGTTTCTGTGATTAGACAAGAGATGAGAGATTCTGAGTTGCTCCTGTTTGCACAGGCACATTACAAGTGCTTACCTAAAGCACCTCAAAAGTGTAATTATTACTTGAATATTTATTTTTTAACTCGTGCACTCTGCAAGTGTTGTGTAAAGTTTCCACCCATTAGGCCTCCACATTTTAAGTCTTGCTCAATTTTTAATACAACAAAACCAAACCAAAACCTCCTTATTTTCTAGTAAAACATTCCTAAAAAAAAAAAAAGTCAACATCTTCTACAAGAACACTAGGATTGAGACAGTAAGAACAAGATATATCAAAAGCATTCAGGCTGCTGCCTGAATAAAACATCCTCAGAAATGAGAGGAGGGGAAAAAAAAAAAACAAACATGGCTGGTTGAACAGCCTAATAAATACTTTCTAGCACTTGATTTATATACTCAGGAGTTGTTAAAGCCTTTTAAATTAACCAAAGGTTTACAAATTTCAGATGGAAACAAATGCCTCCTACTCAGCTGTGGGAGACTGTCTGCGTTTGTCTTGTTTGAACAGCTCACATAGCATGTTATTTAAAAAATATCTACCCTGAGTGCATACACACACACATATATAGTATCTAGGAGAGAAAAAAAAAAAGTATTTACCAGCTGACAGTAAGAAAAGCACCGCACACTGTCAACAACAGGCTTGCCCCTAACAACTAGATCCAGGGTTAAAATATGTTGTTCCATCAACTGATTGCAGCACTATTTTTAGTCCCCTCCTATAACAATAGTCAGTAAAGAAAGAATGTGAAGTCACAAGTATTAGACAGGATTAGGTGGTTTAACTACTATTTTTGTAGTAAAGGATTCATCATTAGAATTGCTACTACCATTAGCATTCGAAGCAAAAAGCTATTGAAATTGCAGATTGGCTAATGCTTTACATGGCATTTAGCCAAGATGATTAATGATTCAGGGTACAGAAATAAATGCAAGAAAGGCAGCCTTTCAGAATGGCTCGGCTTAGCTAATTATGTTTTTCCTCAGATTTTATTCACCAAGGGAAGCGCTTCATTAATGTGGAATTTAGGTTACCCTGCGATGTCTTGGGCACACATTGTTGGGGTGCAAACTTTCAAAATACTGGATTACAAAAGAAACAACCTTAATTTTGCCCCACTAGAGCTGGCAATACCTTGGGAAAATTGTCTTCTGCTTCCCAGATGCGTGTGTGGATCAATGTTTTTGTGCAAGCGCTCAAGACTACACTAAGATCTGGTTCATTTGACTCCAGGAAGCTTTTCCTTTCCCTCCCACCCCTACTCTGCCTTCCAAGGTTTGAATTCAGAGGGGAAAAAGGTGCAAAGAAGGGACGCAGCAATGTCTCATTCCAGTTCCACGCGCAGTCCTTCTGTCAGAAATAGATGCGAGTGGCCCCATGCCACACCGACTGTTGGCAGCAGGGCCAAGGACTAATTTGAGGGTTTAGTAACAGTCCAGTTTCACCCCTGCACTGAATCAAGATCTGAAGTGCAGCTCCAGTACAGGGTAACACAGCAAGATGCTCCCAATAAAAACAACTGCCCTAGAACAAAAGTTACCCTTAACAAAGGAAGAGGAGTAACACGATATCTGAGAGCAGATCACTTGACAGGAGAGAGCAGCATCACATGATATCCGCACACAAAGGCAAGTTTGTTCATCACAGACCTGCAAGATCATCATTCAGAGAAGATAGCTTTAAAATTGTCTCAGCATACACCTAAAAGCAACTTTTCAGACACAGGCAACACTACATTCAATGGTCTGGTACAGCTCTTTGTTAAGGAGATTTCTGATCAGCAGTCAAAATTAACTGTGCCAGTCTGCAAGGAAGAGGCTACTGTGGAGAGATTATATGGCCAGTGCCTTACATAAAGTTTCACCCATTTACAAAAATGCTACGAGCATCACAACCTGTTCTGCAGAAGTACAGATAGGTCACACCAACTCAGCAAACCACAAAAGAGCTGATAAGAGGAAAGCAAAGTTGGAGAGAGGGGAGGAAGAAAACAAGCTGAAACTATGCTCTAATAAAGCTCTATTCAAAACACACTTGGGCACAATATATTAATTGGAATACTTGAAGTTGTCTTGAAGCACTGAAATTTGCAAATTCAATAGTGTGAAAATATCTGCTTTTCCTGAGCAAGCACCACAGCAAAGCAGCAGACTACAAAGATGATATACCACAGAGAAATCCCAAAGCCAGCATATCAGGTTACTCGTGCAAACCCAAGTAGAGCCAGGTATCTTGCAACTGCCTGTCAAGGACAGTAAAACCTACCGATTCAGAGGAGGCAGACTCTTAAACTGACTTTCTAAAGACTTCAGGGTGTTTTTCTCCCCCCTATATGTGAGAATGGTTTTCCAATACTCAATCTTAAATATCCAACCTAGCCAACCTACCCAAGATCTTTCTATCTCAGAAAGATTTTTCAAAGGGCAATGCAAATCAGAAAACTAAATCAAATCTTGAGAGTTCCTTCTCCCAAGATATCCATTTACTACAGGGAAATCTCCGCAAAACAAATCAGCCAAACTAGACATTTCATTTCAGCAAGGTATTATGTTCTAAATTATCTGGGTATCAAGTTAGCACAGCCATTTCAGTGTCAGTGTAAGAAAAGCCCTAACCAGTTCACCAGGATACAAGGAAGTACCCACAAAAATTCAACGGATTTAATGAAACATATCATAAAACGTTCTTTGAGAACAGAGCCATGCATTCTGTCACAAGGTGTACGTGACTGCGGATCTGCTCCATGCCTTTAACTCTAGCCCAGACAACAAACCAGATTATTTGGACCACAGCAGACCTCATACTCTAGGGTGCTTTCCGTGGGAAGGTCAGGAAATCTCCATCCCAAAGAGTTAACTCTCACTTAAACAGGATTTCACTTGAGAAGAACAAAAGCCAGGGCTTCTGCTTCCTTAGCTCCCAGGATCTTTTTAGAGGACCTTGACACGACTTAAAGGCAAACTCTGGTCATGGTGCTTGTCAGCAGGCACCAAACATTGTCAAACAATGTCAAATCCAGAAACTTTCACAACATCAAGCAGCACAGTTTGAGTAGCAGTGCTCTAGAAGGGCAGCTGCCAGGAGAATCACCTTCTGTCTCTCTCCACTTGAATGCAAGTTCCCAGTTAAGAAGTTGCATGGTCACATTGCCAAAAGGCAAAACTGAGCATAAAACACAGTCCCAACCCTGTTGCTCTCACTATTCTTCAACAACTATATGTGAAAAATTCCCCACATTCAACAAGACTATCCCTGCAGAGTTCTATTGTCTCAAATTATTAATTAAACATGCTCTCAAAGAAAGTAAATCCCTAAAATCATTTGCTTCTACTAAGCAACTCCCATATTACCCTAACTGCAATTCAGACAGTTTAAGTATATCCATTCACTGTAATTCAGAAGGGAACACCACCACAGCAACTCTCTCTTCACTCCAGTTCAAGAACATACAAGTATGCACAAGCCACAAGAGACTCCATCCAAGAAAACCCAGACGATTTTCCTAAAAACCTGCTCAGTGTTGATAACTTCTCCCAGCTGAGTATCTCAACTGTTTTTTCACTCCCCTCAGGAGTAGTAGATGGCTGTTTGGATTTCTAATGAGATATGCAACCTTTCACAACCGAGACAAATCCAACTGAGGCCATTACTCACCAAGGGTCATCTTGTACATCTTCACTCACCTATGTGAAGAGGTTCTGATCACTACCCGATTCTGCAGGATAAACAGCACAACCCCCCCCAGTGCAGCTATTATAACTGGCTGCCCAAACAGCCTGAAGAGCCCTGCAGGTGAACGATAGCCTTAACCTCCTCAGCGTCAATCTTGAAATTACTGGTGGAGACTGACACTTGACTTCATCTTGCTGCTTTTTGTGGGTAAAAAGAGAAGACTACGCTTCGCAGTCAAGACCTGGCTGATGGAAGTGTCTTCCATGTAAAGTTTGGTGATTAAGTATTTGTAGCTACAATTCTGCCTACAAGTTCAGAGTTTCCAATCTAGAAGAAAAGCCCGATTCCACCATTACTGCAATGCCTGCAAGAAGAAGAATTTCTAATACATGTTACTTGTGTGGATGGCGTATCTTTGATACCTAAATATGAAAAATGACATAGCATCTTTAATTGCTTAATTTTATATAAAAACATAATTATCCTCCCCCCCCCTTTTTCTAGAGAAGGAAAAAATGCAAAGGGAAAAGAAAGTGTCTAGGCAAAACATAAAAAGAACCAGCATTTTCCTGCTGTTCTCAGTAAGGGGACATTCTCTACCTCCTTGGGAGCAGAGAAACTTGGTTTTAAGTCATCCCTACTAAAGCCATTCACAGCTCTATTCTCAGAGGTGCCGTACAAACAAATGACAAGGAGAAACAGCCAGCACAATCAAAAATGAAAAGCAAGGATCCTGTAAATAAGTTCTGACTCACAACACTCGTAGCTATTTCATAACACATGATGAAATGCTATCATTTGGTAAAAATCACTGGAGTATTATCACCAGCAGACTGAGACAGATGTCTGTCTACATGCGTAACAAAGAAGAAACCAGGATTCAACAATTTTAAAAAATCCCTCTACCTTTAATTACGACCTCCCAAGCTCTAGGCAGGCATTAACCTGTATTACCCTATAATTATTTTTTCTGACTTCCCATTATCTTTTAGCTACTGAGTTTCCTAACCAGTCTTCAAGGCAACAAGGCAAGGGCCCTCGCTGCATCATCTTTAAAAGTCTAAAATAAAAAGTACAGTAATATAAATGTATATATGAGAAATTGAGACTTAGAAGACATCCATAATGATTCCCCACCTCTATGCATGTCCCAGCACTTCCTTTTGCTTCTATTCTTGCAGGCCAAATTCAATTCTATCCCAGCTAAGCCCAAACTGTATTAAATCATTTTGCATGCATAAGACTAGTTCTTGCTCCAAGGAATTTATAATTTAAGAAGCAGATGCAAAGGTGGCTAAAAAGTCAAAAGGAATGGCAGTATTACAATTACATATATCCTGCATTCTGTTTCCCATGAGTAAAACCCCGAGGCAAACAGAGAACCATGGAAAAAGAGGCACTCAAGAGAGGCCAAAGCAATAAACACATAGATAAAACTGCCCAGCAATCACTGGTGTATACAGTATCAAATAAGACACACAAGAAGAAAGTTACTGCTCCATCTCAGAGCTGACTTTGAAGAAATTAAACACAAAGATTGGTTTAAAGATGCATACTGAATGCAAAACATCAGGACTACGTGACAAAAACATGACAGGCAATGTAAAAACCACCAGGAAGTAGAACAGATATGGTTCCAACATTAATTATATTATAGTGGCTATTTCTTGAGCTTCAGATCAGAGAACACATGGGAGAAAAATAGAGAAAGCATCACACAGAACCTTGTGAGCCTAATCCTGCAGGTGTATTTTGTCCATACAACCTTCTCAGAAGTGTTAAGTCTTCAAAAAAAATGCACGCATTATTTTTTTAGAAGTTCATTTAAGTACAAGCTAAGGATTTTTGTCTTTCATTAAGTGGTACATTTATTAGTATCATTTCATTCAAGAAGTTACTGAAGAAAAATCAAGCTGAGGAAGAGCAACACACCTACTGATATCACGCAAGACTCTGTAACAGGTAGGATTCTTTTCTTTGAGTGAAAGTTTAAGTCTACTGGTTATTAAAGCATGCAATAAAAAAAAGTTCAAATACAAGCACAATTTTAATGACTGGAGGATCTGGGTGTCCCGTCTCCTGCCCCCTCAAACTCCAGTGAGTTCTGTTCTTTGCTTTTAGGGATTTTCAGAGACAGGAAGAGGAAAGTATGAGTGGGACGAAACAGGGATTGAGAATTTATGACGTTCATTTTAATTCATGAAGTCATCTTTCCATAAAATGTCCAAACAATAGCAGTTCCTGCCTAAACATCTCCACACAAGACTGCATGACAGGTTTTCTTGGAAAAAGCTAAAAGCTGCAGCCTTTCAGAAATAATTTTTTTTGCTTACTTACACAACTTAAAGCACATTAAGATCTCTTCTATCAATGTCTCTTGAAACAAGTTTTACATTTAGTGACTGAAAACTTGGATAGTTAACAGAAAAGCTACATCTCATTTCAGTGCAGTTATTTCCTTTAAAGTGATAACTAAATACTATGTTTCCACATAAGGGAATAACTACAATAGGCTTCTAGCTGCTTAGTTCACATTGCAGTATTTTATGAGATTTTTCCTTCCAGAACAAATTAACAGGGCACTTGGGTTTACTTCTTTATTGATGTACACACTGACTTCAGTGAGGTTGCAAAATTCACTGCAATGTTTGCTTTTAAATGGTCTGGATGGCAACACATCCCCTGGGGAGGCACCGCAGAGGAACAAGGGCTTGTTCGCTTTTATTTGAAAAACTAGAGGCAGGAGATATTCATAAAGGTTGCAAAAGCTTTGTGTCTACTGCTCTGACAATTATTTGTGGGAATCATTCAGTTTTAAAAAGTGCTTACACGTAAGTTCTGCTCCCTTAGCAGAGGAAGCACATCTCCTTTGACGAGTTAGTTACAGGTCACAGACAGAAAGCTAGAGTGAGTCATGCGCTCATTTAACTCACTGCACATCTGACAATGCAACTACTGAAAAGACTTCTAGTAAACACTACTACTACGTTTTGGCCCACTACCCTTTTAAAAACGTTAAGTCAGTGTAAAAGTTAGCCATGTTTCTAAAAGCACAGTTCCATGACATTCTTAAGGTTCTTCTCTTCTCAGTCCAGCTAAGCACATTAATAACACTTTCCCCACCCAATTATAACCAAAAAAACCCCAAAACCCCAAAAGAAACAAGCAAAGAAACCTGGGAAAATAAATTACCAGCAACTTCCAGAGCTGTGTTTTTCAATATTGGGAATGCTAAAAACCCAACCTACATGCATTGGCAGTTTTGTAATACCATTACATAAGAATTATTTAACTACAGCAACAGATTTGAAAAGCAGCAGCAGTTACTGCTACACTGGTTCACACATCCAAAAAAAAAAAAAATCAATAAAGGGAATGATAAATTTTGCAAACATGTATTTGACTGTCACAGAAAGTGGACTGGGATTTCAACACCCTCAAGAACAGGAATATTTCAGCTTATAGCTACTGAAGTCCTGAGAAAACAAAATAAAAAGTACGACTGTTGCCATTTCCAACCCCACAATAACCAGCTTAAGCTTTAAAAAGTGTCATTAAAAGCATCTATCATCAACCCGATGCATTCACATGTTGAGTTTGGAAACATTGAACTTTTTTTTTTACCTGATGTTCTGCATGAATGTTATCCCCAGTAGGCCAGCGATGTTTGCTGTTATTATAGCCGCCTCCACCACTTCCTCCTCCCCCAAGCTGCTCACCATGCTGCCTCTGGAAGAAGTAATCCACCATAGCGTCGTCCTGGGAGCGGCCTGCAACTCCTATGGATCCAGGAACAGGACTGGAGTGTGTCCCTGCTGCAAGCGCTTGATTTGCAGCTGGCTGTTGCTGAGCCTGGGACCCTGTTCCAGATGTCAATACAACAGGCATGTTGGGATTAGCTGTATCTTGAGTGTGCTGTTTCAGGTGGGGGCTGAACGAGTCCTGCCAGAGTACTGCTTTTCTCTTCAAAACACACGCAACGCTCATTCCACCAACACCTACAGGGGGGTGATGGGAGGGGGGGAGAGACAGCGAGAAAGAGAAGGGAAAGAAAGATTGAAATCCTTACAGCTTCAGCTTTACATATTCATTAACACACCCATTTTGTGACTGGCAGGGAAACATCACGATGCCAATTCTGACGCCTTGTAGCGTAATTATTTGCTCCATTAACCTAGTAATTAAAATATCATCTAAAAACACACACTAGCCAAAAATCCCACGTTTTGTGCTGCAAAGTGTTATCAGTATATGCAAGATTGGTGTAAGGTGCCCATTATACTGAAATTAGAACATCAATTTGTGTGATGGACAAAACAGAGTCTGGAGTGCTGCCACAGAAAATTGCTAGAAAAAAGCCCCCCAAAAACCCAACGGAACGCAAATTACACCACCAGTGCCTGCCGCGTGTGTTTACACCTGACAAATTACAAGGCAGATCTTCAATCAATACACAAGTCCCACTGTATCACGATGTGTTCACTCAGCCATGCAAAATATCAAGGCAACAGGTTGGGTTTTTTTCAAATGCAAACTTAAAATACTGGATTTTGCTTATGCAGTTAATTAAGTCCCAAACACAACATGCACTCTTCCTGCAAACTCAGAAGCTGACTTCGGTCATGAGATGGTAAAGCAGACGGGCATGTTTTATACAAGATTCCCTGGAGAAAGAGCAGCTAACCTCTCAGTGCCCAGGATCTTGGCAGAACCTTCCAGAGCCGGAGCAGCCAGCAGTGTCCACAGCGCCAGGAGAAACTGGGCGAGTCACAGAAACGATCCACACTGAAAATACCCTAAATTACTCAAAATCATCTGCATGCAGGAGGACAACTGGCAGACCAGGCTGACAGTAAATCACTAATTTACTATTCCTCCCAAATATTTTGATAGCATCCCAGCAGCACAAAACCACACAAGTTAGTTTGTTATTTTAAGATAACATTATCAGCTGACCCTGAGAGCAATAATGGCATTACACATGTGAACAGAAAAGTGTTCTCCCCCATTATGTAATGCTCAGCCAATGCAGAGCACACACACAAATCGAATGTTTTTAAAGGCATGGAATAGTCAGATTTATTATTTTTTTAAAAGATTGCTAGTTTATTATTTCAGTTACTTAACTGCAATCCCACGAATACCACAGAGAGTTGCAAGGATGAAACTGGGGCAGGGGGTGTTCAGCCATTACGGGCTCCCACCACAGCTGCATACAAGCACGAGAATGCTTTTACTCTTGTACCTTGGTGGCTGTAAACCTTGGCCCTGATCCTGACAGCAGCTCCGACAGCCTGAAAGGCAGCTCTGTTTCCTCTCTGCTCATCATAGTAGTTTTGAACAGTCAACTACTACAAGCAACTTCCAAGAACAATTTTCTAACAGTAGAGAGAGAAAGCTTACACAAAAAAAATCCTAATCCTATATTTGATCAAACTTACTCAAGTTTGTCCCACTAACTGAGAACAGTGCTAATATTCAGAAGAAAATGACTACAGAACTGCAGAGATAAGATTTTTTTAATTGCACCTACTACATGCATTTGTTGACACACACAGCCTCCATGGCCACATAAACAAGCAATCTCCAAAGCTTTTTATACATTCAAAGACCTTCACAACTTAAATACCCGCAACATACAACAGAACTAACTTCTCCGTCTTTCAGAAAGCCTGGAAATCACTACCTTCCCCAAATACGTCACAAAACACTGTGACAATACCTGATATTAATAAACCTTCACTATTTTTATGAATACAATACTACAACTGAATGGCGTTTTCCTGTTAGTCTCCCCTTAATAAATATCACCAAAATCCTTCAGTAACATGAAATGAAGCAATAAAGCTCCTCTATGCAATAAGAAAAAAAAAAAAACAAACAAACAAAGAAGTAATTACTGGTAAGAAATTTACTTATCACCACGTTGAGGTGTACATTAATTGCAAACAATGAACTCCGAGCAGGCTGTATTAAAGGAGGTTCCAAGTTATGTCAGAGCAGTCTTAAAAATAGGGAGATACTAGGAATCCACAAAAAGTCTGAAGTACCTATATATTGTGACAAGCCCTGCTTCCAGCGGAAATACCACATGTACAAAATTGCTAGTAGAAGTCTGCACAGCCACAATGTTACCTTCCTCCCTCAAAAGGCCACGGGCTGCAAGGTCCTTCTGTTCACCAGCATAAATTCTTTTCTGGTTTTATTTGCACATAAATCGTTAATAACCACGTTATTATAAAAATCAGGTTTTTTTGAGACTCTAGAAAGTCTCTGTCAAGGTACTGTGAAGATCCACACAAGTGCCTCCTGCTCCCAGACGCTTCCTCTTTCGTCTAATAGAGACAAGGCAGCTCCAAACACAAGAGAAAAACTTGGCAAAGGCGACATTTTGAAAGGGAGCAAAGGGGAAAAGAGCATTCTGGGTAGTTCAAGTTTAGTTCCAAGACGTGTTTTTATAGAAATGCCGTTGTTAAATGCAGCGGACAGCTGAATCCTGTCATTCAAAGCACACAGAGCATCAGAAATATGTTAAGTCACCTACACAACGCACATTCATTAGCTAACCGGCAGCTGCAAGACTCGCCGTCAATGGCTACCAGGACCCTTTTCATTCCCAAACTCTCAGTGAAAATATATAACAAACTTTCCCTAGGTAAACCGTTTGCTGGGAAGTTACATATTTACAAGCAAAGGTTTCTACACTGCCTCAAAGTGCTTAAAGCAAGCAATTTTCCTCCTCCCTTGATAAAAACATTGCATGTAGATAAACCGCTCTGTGTTATCATCACAAGCAAAATACTTCAGATTATGGGACGTTGCACAAGAAACAAAAACTTCGGAGACATCTCCAAGCAAGTTTTAAGCACGAGTGGCGACGACGCTGAATAAGGCAGCTTTAAACCACATAGAGCACAACTACGCGTTCAGATCTTCACTGCTCTTATTCGATATTCCTTTAGAAATAACAGTCAATATTTAAAAATTAAGTCAGCAGAGGATGCGTGTTTCAAAAAGTTCAATCACGAACTAAAAGAGAGTTTGGGTTGGGTGGGTTTTTTTTGAAAGTTAGACTGGAAATTAAAGCACAGCCATTGTTCGTGAGCTGTGTGGCCTACCAGGAACTTTTAACGTTAAACCTTGTGTTTTCCTGAAAACCTGGGGAGACGCAGCAGGAAGCGGGTAAATTGATCACCGACCGAATTGCTTAAACCAGCATTAAAACATTGTAAGATAAATGCTACCCCCTTACCCCACCTCCCTCGGTCTTAAAGGAAATTCCTTACTCATGATCTGTCTAATAAAATCTCTGTTCAGAACAAAGTTATTAAACATTGACTAAAAAGAAATAAAAGCGAGTATTTCTCAGTTTGGGGCAAGGGACAGACTCTTAAAATTACAAGTGTGCAATTAAAAAGGGCCAAACGCTGTTATTACGCGAAAACGAGATAAAAACAAGGAAAAAAAAAAACAAAACACACAAACACAAAAACCCCGGGGTCACCCAGCCCATCAAAAAGTATTGTCTGCATTTTCCTTCCCTCCCGCTTGCGAGACACCGTCCCCCTCCTCTGCCAGGGACACCCCGAACCCCCAAACCCCCCCCCGCAAAGGCCGTGGGGGTGGGGTGGGGGGAACCTGTCCTGGCAAAACTCTGCTGCGATAAACTCAGCTCTGCTGGGTTCAGCTGCTTGCGCTGCAGCAGCATGTTGCCTGAATGAGTGTGTGGCACTTGGCATGGATCCCCCTGCCCTGCTGCCACATAGCCCTGCCGGGCCCTGAGCACCCCACGAACGGCTGCGGTGTGGATCCTGTGCAACGAGTAGCTCCTGTTAGCGAGGCCTGGCCGCCCCCAGGCTCTTCACTGGAACAGGAACATCAGCAGGTTCTTCTGGTGAGCATCCGTAACAAAGATGCAGCTTGTTTTGCTGAGCTGCGTGGCCCTGTTACAAGGAAAGTGTCTTGGTGATGCAGTCAGCCCATCAGAAGAACACTTGTGTGGTGAGGCTGCATCAGTTTGTCACCCTCCAGCTGGTAGAGCCCTAAACCTGCCTCTCCATGCCATGGTGGGCCATGAAACATCCCTGAAACATCATCGATGTGAGCAAGGCCGACCTCTGGGCATAATGGAGACATGAACAGTGAATCTGTCATCTTCACACTGAAGCAAACAAATATGTCCAGACACCCTTCTCCTTGGGTTGCATTCTGCAACATCTCCTGAGCGTTCTGGGCTGATACAAGACATTAGTGTTGGCTCCTGGGTGACGAATATTCGAGTGGCAAAGCGTGAGAGGTCAGGAGCTCTTTCCCACGCTGTGTCCTTGCTGCGCAGCCTGGGGGAAGGAGGGTTGGCAAGTCCCTACCTGTTTCTGCTGGCCGGCTTTTGGCATGCTGTGCTTGCAAACTGGCAACCTCAGCACCCCACCTTGCCAGTGGGGCCGCCTGTCCCCGAGCTATCATGCTGGCAGTAGCACAGAGATCCCCAAGCAGCGCTGACCCTCTGCTGTGAGCCAGAGATAACAGCTACGCCGCAGAGAGCTGCAGCACACACCCAAGCTGCTTGCTGACACTAGAAACATGGTTTGTGTTAATTATACCTGGGATAATTACATTTATACCAGCATAATGAGAGGGGGAGGGAAGGAGTCCTCCTGTGGATGAAGTATTAGTGGTTAAAACCCGCTTAT